>NC_064632.1:587252194-587564833 GCF_023864275.1 Schistocerca cancellata | reverse complement strand
ACCAGAGGGCACTCTCATCCATGATGTAATCCAAGATGGCCTCCATGACGTGAGTACCGTTAACCAAGATGGCGAGAAACAGTCCATGATGTATGGGCCTAGTACACAGTGAAACCACCAGAGTGCACTGTCGTCTGTTCCATGACATAACCCAAGATGGTGGGGGAAAATGGCGGGAAAAGGACTCAGCCTGTGCTGGACGTAAGTCTTTATTTTGCAGATAGTGTCTCCACCACGAGATCTAGAGTCCAACTGACCTAGTACATAATACTGCCACCAGAGGTTGCTGTCATTCCTCCTGTGACGTAATCCAAGATGGTGGTATGGAGGTGGAAAATGGCGCGAAAATGACTCAGCCTGCACTGGGCTGCTGGAGAGAGTAAGGAATTAGTTTATTTAATTTACTTTGGAACAATTTATTTAGGGATGAAGTATATTTGTCACACCACTATAAAACAACGCCACACACCCCACATATCTGTAAACTACTCCTAAATAACGCTCTGCGGACACGCAAACAACTCTGAACTTACTGAAATAATTTCAGTGCAGACATACAAACTCCTAAATAATGCAGTACACAGATGTGCAGACACGAGATCAACTCGTAAACTGTCCAAATAATGCATAGCACAGCACACAGACCCACTCAAAATAATGCAACAGACACGCAAACAACATATGCAGACATCGCATGCCACCCCCTGTCCATTAGAGTGCACAAAAGGCTACTGTCAGCCCCACGTAGTGACACTGCCATCAGCTGTCAAACTACACACAGGTGCCTGTTCTGGTCCTGCATGCACGAGGTGCTGACATTCTTTTCATACTTGGTACTTGAGAAATTCCTCTTGAAATACGTGTTCACCTAGGCGCCATTGATAACAAGATCGGACAGGAGCAAAGATTTATTTACAGAGAGCAGATGCTCCACGGTGGGCCGCACGCACCTGTGTTTGCTGCTACTCATATGAACCCTCCCTCTACCTGCTGTTCAGCGAAGAGCTAACAGCTGAGCGACACTGCAGAAATCTGTTCCAGAATAGCACAAGCTGCTTTCTCGTTAGCGATTCTAATGGACCATGCATGACATGTGGCTGACACATCGCCGTGCGTAGCTACATAGCACTGGATGCGCATCTAACAACGTTCTCAATGTTATACTGAAACCACATGGCTATCTTAAATAATAACCAAGTCAAACTCTAGTAAATTGCATAGTGTCCCAGAAATACTTAATGTGCGCTTTTGTAGGAGTTTTCGTAATGTTTCAGCTTGTATGCACGGAAATTCTTGCCCTAACAGAACCTGTTTACGAAAATAGCGCAGAATAACATCGAATACACTCTTCCTAGCGGTCCTAACATGATACGCTGTCGATCAAGTGTTACCCCTTCCTGCTTTCAACACATGCAAACATTCCCACTGCTATGTAGAGACTCTTATATCCCAATACAAAGGATGTCTTGTGAATGAATCGAGCAGTATGATGGGCTCTTATCGAATTTACCCGCCGAATTACTGATGCCACTGGTATCGAAGACCCATTCAATTTTTCTTTCTTTCTGGAGACGAGACTTTCAGAGGTAAAAACTATTTTACACAGATCACCATATTACACTGACAATTAAGCACTGCAAAGTGCCCCTACATATCGTCATATACGGAAAGACTCTTACTCAATTACACTGCTCTCCCACTGAGGACAGGAGCTTGAATATTGGAACGTGAAACACAATATATCACCACGTACCCTGCATATCGTCAAATAGGGAATGACTCTTATTCAATTACACTGCTCTCTCACCGAGGACAAGAGCTTGAATATTAGAACGTGAGACCTACCTTGCGACCCATCAATATATCACCGCGTACCCTACATATTATTAAATATAGAAAGACACCTACTCAATTACACCAAGAACAGGAGCTTGAATATTAGAGTGTGAAACTGATCTCCAACCAGCAATATATCACTGCCTACTGTTTCGATGTAGTAAGCACAAAATTCGTATCCTGCGCCATACAAAACCAGCCCTTTTACATCATTTGTACACATACTGTGAAGACAGACAGCACAGTACATATAATCGCACTAGTAGATATTTACCACAAAGTCAGCGGGCATCCATCCCCAATGCATGAACAGAGCACCCTCAATGGATTGAAGTCACTCTCAGAACTGTTCTACAAATTCGGCCTCATTTACCCCCTCGGTACAAACGCATTACTGTTTCTGGTCTGGATCTTCTTGTTTGCTTGTTGGCTTTTCTACACCCATCTCCAGACTCTGGGATTGCAAGAACATATCTAATTTAGCATGGTTTGCTAGAATATCATACCATTTTCACAGTACTTCTCTATATCAAGCACATATCAATATCGCTTGCATCAAACTTTTGCTCAAATTTTAGATGAATTTGAAGGAGCTCAGAGTAGCTTTATGTAACAGACGAAAATTTTGTGATAACAATAATGCCCCACAAGCCAAGTGGTCCCTGTTTTTATATGAGAGTTACAAATGTGTACAGGTTTTGCCAGCTTGCAGAAGTCAGCTTAAAACAATAGCTGACATTACTGTAGCAATACAAACATGTTTACACCCTAAGCTGTTTAAAGTTTAAAATTACGGAAGATAGAATTGTGAATGCTCTAAATACCGGTAATATTGGTGTTGAGTGTAATTTACATCTAGTACGTCAACGTTATTTTTCTGAAACAACACCAAGTAGTGATGAATCAAATGGTGACAAACTGGTACCCCAAGGTAAGGAGTCAGGTAGCCTCTGTGATATTTCTTTATTACAAGACATTCCAAACTTTCATGAAGCTGTATGCAACAACAAAAATATTACCGACAATGTTACAATTAAAGTTGAATGACATGGTTACAATGTGCAGGCAGATGAGAATGACTGTGTGGAAGACTTTAGCTTGGCTATAACTGATACTGCATAGATTTAGTTGACTTTTTTGACACTAACAGAGATCATGATTTCTTAAAAATGGGTTGTGGATGCAAGGAAGGATGTTGAAATGACTTTTCAATTCGTGAATATTTAAATATGCCCAATGAAAGCACTGAGACTGATCATTAGGAAAACAATGTCAACACATTAGATACAGTACGTTTTGGCTAATTGCTGTGTGTGTAGTAACTTCAGATTCTTTTCCACAATTCATAAGAGGAAACAATCACAAACTAAATACTTTCTAAAAGTTTGCCATGTTTGTAAAAACAGGTTTCCCCTCAGTATTACAATGAAAAGATTAAAATACCTAACAAAAATGCATAACAACAAAGGATTGATTATGAAAGCACTTGGCAATACAAGAAAACTCCCTAAGAATGTAACTTCTTTACCTGATTCAGAGTTTGTTGTATGATTTTTATTTAATGACACAGAACAACATTCCATTATTGTACCAGGTGGATGCAGCACTGGGTATAATATAAATTGCAACTTCTACTTTCAAGCGATAAAAAGCCAAAAATTTTGGACCTGAAAATGCTTCCTTTACAAATGATATGCTGGGTCCATTAATGGCATCCATATCAAAATTTGGTCAAAACGAGTCCATAGCATAGAATAAAAATACCAATATTTCGCCATAAAAAGCACTGCAGAATTTGCTAATTTTTCCAAATGCTGGGCATTTGGTTTTAAATTAATGTGGACTATAATGTGCTGTAGATATGAAGGGGTAAACCACATAATGTGTAATGTTAACTTAAAAAACTTTGTACCATTTCACAATGGATTTTGTAAGGGAATATGTGAAGAATTAAATATATGGTATCAAATTAGATGGCAGTAATAACATAGAACTTTAAACTGCAATACCTCAAAACACCTATTTTCCATCACAGGTATTCAGACTGCCACAGCACACTCAAATTTAGTGATATAATTCTATTTTCTTCCAAGTAGTTCAGAAATTAATGCTGGAAACACAAACTACAATAACTAACAATGCAAAATTTTTAACATGAGGCCCCTTTCCACTTTCCATCTTACCTATGCATCACAACTAATTCTGCACTATATGCCTTCTCAAAGGAAATGTAAAGCACTGCACCTGGAACAGAGAAAGCAAGAACCAATCATCAGATGCATTCTTGGCCAAAGACAAACCTGGCAATGATGATAAATCAATAACAGATTAAACAGTACTTTGTGTAAGCTAACACTCATTTACACCATAGAAAAATTTCTCTACAAGACACATTTTAACTCTGCTCTAAAAGCCATTTCCTTCTGCAACCTCTTTATGTATGCTAAACGTAACATAAAGAACACTAAAGTGGCTCATGTGACTGAGTAAGAGTTGTTTTGCTCACTCTTCATGGAGGAACATACTGTTGTGTTACAGCTATGTCCATCACTATTAGTTTCCAGGTCTCAAAAGTTAGCTCTTGTCATCAAGACACATTTGTATATGCACAGTACTGTAAGAAAAAAAAATTTAGTAGGGGCTTGGAGTGAGCCCTTGTAGAACTATGTGACAAGATTTTAATCTCCCTTTCCTGTGATGTAAAAGTTTCATTTAACTGACTTATTAGTTTAACCCAAAAATCTATTCCATAAGTTGCTCGGTACTAGAAGGGACAAAAGTAAGCCATTTTATCACCTTCTGAGGAGCGTACCTTAGAAATAATTCTTAGAACAAAACCTGTAGAAATGAGTCTCTGGGGGAATTTTAACTATATGGAGTTAGTTTAAATCTTTATCAATATACATTCCAGAAAGTTTTGTAAATTGTACCCTATCTATCTCATTTCTGCCCAGTAACAGTTGATCTTTGTCTTGGGTTGTTTTCCCAAACTGAATATAATTTATTTTCTTTGTGGTAAGGCTCAGCATGGTGGCATTGAACTATGAATGCAACGACTGTCAGTTGTAGACATTCATTAAAATTACTCGCTGTTACACTCTTACTGTCTACAAACAACATGATATTGTCTGCAGTTTCTGAGGTCTGTATGTCATTTATATGAATAATAAGGAGAAGGGGACCTAACACATTACCCTGTGGTGTACCTATCTATGTTCTTTGCGTCAGATACTAATCTGATTTTATGAGGGAAATGAGCTAAAGTGAGTTCACAACCAGCAACTATTTTGCAGATAAGATGGAAACCATTTGTTTACTCTCTCATTTATCCCCATTACTTCCAACTTATTTAAAATAATTTCATGACTAGCAGCATCAAAAGATAAATGAACAGTTTTCTTGTTATTTATGTTTCTAATTATTACATATCTGTAACTTGTTATTGCTCTTTCTTTACTTCTACCTATCTAAAAGTCATATTGATAACTATTCAGTAGCTCATTGTCATTCAGGTACTTGGTGACTTGTTTTATTAATATCTCAGATATATGCTTTAGAGAGTGCTGAGAGGAGTGATATGTGATGAGAATTTTCATCTTTGTGTCTATTGCCACTCTTAAGAAAGGTATCACTGTACAAATTTTTTTATCAGTGGGGGAACATTCCATCAGTCAGTGATAAATCTATATGTACCAATGCCTTTGCAAATTGTGAAGCAGAATGCATTTCAAGTGACAATGGTACTTCATCTACATCTGCTGACATTTTGCATTTGAAGTTCTTAGTTACCATTATTACTTAATTTTCATCAATTTGAGCTAACCTCCAGATTTATGCTGATATACAGTACATAATTTCATCCTGATTTATGAAATATAAGCTTGATGTTTGGGAAGCATTCACAAACTAATAATTTATGTAATTTGGCAGGTATTTTGCTACTATTGATGTTATTAGCATTTATTAGTGTAATTGCCTGCTCTGCATAGCTGTTCCCTCTTTCTCTTTAAACAATTTTCATAGCAATTTGATTTATTGCCAGCTGTGGTATTATGCTGTCATTTCTAAGTAGTTTTGCCTTTTCAATTACCTGTTGATTATTTTCTGGTAAATCTTTACATACTCTACAAACTGAGGACCTGTGGAACTTTCTGTTTGAGTACTGAGACTGAGCCTTTTTAGAGCCCTAGAGGAAACCTTTATGTCTGATGTAGTACAGTTATAAGATTTAGTCATCCACATGAATGGACTCCAGCCAATTTCTTCATAAAACAAATTTCAAGATTAGTCCTGAATACTAATGAGAAAGCATTCTGAACATTATTAGTACCAGATTGAGAAAGAATTTGCAGGCAAGATTAATTACTTAGACTATCTACAAAACTAGCAGTTTTTCACAGAGATTTATTTCATAAGCAATAAATACACCCTTTCTTTTCTTTTTCAAAGGTATAACTGGAACTGTAAGGATAAGGGCATTATGATCAGTAGCTATAAATCAGTGCACTTCCTATCTCCGTGGTGCCAACATTATGAAATATGTTGCCTAGAGGGCATTCTGTTATGTTTGTTATTCTAGTGGGGCTACTTCTAAGAGGTAACATGTTGAAGCTGTGCAGTATATTAAGAAATAGCTTCTTTGCTGCAGAATCTTTCAAAAGGTTCATATAAAAGCCCCACAGACAATTATAGTAAATTTTTCACTGAACAGTGTCCAGCAGGGACTGATTTCTTAATGAAAGTTAATACGTCCCCACTAGCTGAGCTATATACTGCTATAATTATTGTCACCCAGTTCCCCATGCAGTTGAACAACAGCAGATTCAAAATATTTGTGATACTTGAATGCTGCAACCTCCCATCTTTCATATGTAACATCAGATTTAAGAAATAATACGAACTCTCCTTTTGGTATTCTTCTTTCAGAACTGACTATTGTTGTTGTCTACAGTCCAAAGACTGTTTTGATACAGTTCTCCACAATATTCTATCCTGTGCAAACAGCTTCATCTCCAAATAGGCTATGCAACCGGCATCCCTTTGGACCTCCTTACTGTACTGTAAAATGTGCTACGCTGTATCTGTATTTTCAAGTACCTTTACATGTAAGCTCATGTTGTCCACTGAAATATAGAGAAATTAATTTCATATGTTGTTCATCAATGCATATAGTAAATATTCAACATACATTTCTTGGCTATCATGTACAAACAACTACTAAGCTGCGGAAACCCATTAATTGCTATGCAATATCTCAGAAATATATCCTGAACAAGTAAAAGGCTTATCTTACCTTGTGGATTATGCTCTCCTCGTTTTTTATGCTTCTTTTGTTCACTCAGTGGGGTGGTGCACTGAACTGGATTTTCTGGAATTTGAGATTAGAAATGAATTACATACATCAGACACAATTTTACCTTCATGGAATCAGAATCTAATAATGAAATGTTACATGTGTTCTTTTCATATGCCCTACCTTTCCTCTAAATCACATAGCTTAGCATATATATGGTCACTTTCTGTGGCAATCGTTTCACTCAACAACATTTTGGTAATGCAGATAGCTTTAGAATATGATGGTTTTGATAACGTATCTTTATGCCTGACACTTGATTTTTTTCACAGTACAGAACTTCCTGTGCCTCTTGCAGTTCTCATTTCCCAACATTTTTGCCTTGGTTACGGGAAAACCAAGTTCATCAGGTTATTCTTGCGATTTAATGTCTAATTTCATTGCCTGTATTGTTTTGTCACATGACGAGAGCAGAGAAGTAGCTGCTTCCTTGGTTACTCCTTCCAGTAAATCTTGCATCAGTCGACTCTCAAATGCTGCTTTTACCTCTAATGCCTCAGCAACAGCTATAAGTTGTTGTGCTACTGACATTTTCAGCTCATTAACACGTGCTTCTTTTCTGAATTTGTTTTGCACAGGGACTTGGGCATTCCCTTGTTAAGCAACAATGGCGTGGATATTATAGCACATGTTGCCTCTGATCATGTTGTCTAAACAATAACATGTGTATTTAGGCACACAAACCTGGAATGCTTTAAAGATGGCTAACGTAATACAAATGTTTACTAGAACTCTAAAATTGATACACAGATTTCAACAGTAGAAAAGATTTCATTCAGAAAGTCAATTAAAAATTAGTACATCTCCCTAGTACTCAGTGCAAAACAAAAGACGATCGGTGCATGATGTGTCTACGGCTGTCACTATGTAGTGGAGATTATGTGGATTAGTTTGCACATGTAAAGGGCCTTAGCACTATGTATCATTTCAGGGTTTACTTCATGGTACCTCTTTTTTTGGCAGACAATAATTCTAGCAATGCACACAGTTTTCAAAGTCCTCTTTTCCACTTGTCTTAATCTTTCAAAAAGGGAGTGTCTTGTTGTAATAATCAGCAATGGGATGGTTTTATCAAGTCTGTTGTTTGCTTTTTCATTAAGAAACTGTATTTCTACATTTTGTGGTTTGCCTATAAATACATACTGATGTTAAGGCAAAGCAAGAAAGCCACATAATTGCATTCCCAGTGTAGTTGTTTCTAGAGTGCACACAAAATTCATGCACTCTCTCATCTACTTCACACAAATTTAAAAGGCCATCCAACAGTTCTTCAAATATATCTTAACCAGTTGTATGATTATACAAACTTACTGATTTTACTGACATCTCAAGTGTTGTGCATCCTCAACACTGGTACTACGACTCATTTCTCTGGTGCCACTGGATCATTCTCAGCCATTGACCTATCTTTCTGCTCTCCAACCCTCACCGACTCTGTTCACTGGGAGGTCATTGACGACCTTCATTCCAGCGATCACTTCCCCATCCGCATTCATCTCCTGGATGGTGTATTGCTGGAGCAGCGGCCACCATCGTGGCTGATTGGCAGGGCTAACTGGCCACTGTTCACTCGGTTGGCTGTCTTTGAGCGCCGCAACAGCGTACAGGAATGGGTGGATCACATCACACTTGTGATCCATCATGCTGCTGACCTGTCCATACCACAGTCTTCTGGCCCTCTTAAGCGGCGCCTTGTGCCTTGGTGGACAGAAGGGTGCCGTTCAGCCATCCGGGACAGGCGTGCGGCTCTTCGCTGATTTAAATGCCGCCCAACAGCGGTCAATCTTACCGCCTTTCGAATCGCGAGAGCGAGGACACGCCATGTCATTAAAGAGAGCAAGAAAAGGTCATGGCAGGAGTTCCTGGACTCCATCAACCGTTCCACTTGTTCCACAAAAGTATGGGAAGCCATCCGGAGGATTTCCGGTAAATGCAGTCGTTTACCAATAGCTGCAGTCCTGAACCAGGGATGCCTCCAAACGACACTCAGAGCCATTGCTCAGACGCTGGCGGAGCATTTTGCACAAAGTACTGCCACTGCAAATCAGGATCCAGCGTTTCGTCGCTACCGTTCAACTGTCGAGAGAGCAAACTTGGACTTTCGGTCGAACAGTTCTGAGGCCTACAGCTCTCCTTTCTCCATGTGTGAACTTGAATCAGCACTTACTGAGACTTCTGATACAGCACCAGGTCAGGACCGCATCCGGTACTCCATGCTTCGTCATCTGCCAGTGGCGTAAAAGGAAATCCTCCTCGAATGTTTTAATCTCATATGGCAGACAGGAGTGTTCTCCACCTCGTGGAGGGAGGCAATCCTCATCCCTCTCTTCAAACCAGGAAAGGACCGCACATGTCCCGGTAGTTATCGTAGTATCGCCTTGACGAGCTGTGTCGGAAAGACCCTGGAACGGATGGTTAACTGTCGTCTGGCCTGGCCTGGCCTGGCCTGGCCTGGCCTGGCCTGGCTGTTAGAAACCAGACAGCTCCTCAGTCGCTCTCAGTGTGGATTCCGAAAATTTCGGTCGACAGTTGACAACCTGACCCTCCTAGAGGCGGCTATTCAGCAGGCTTTTCTCCGTCAGTATCACTGTATCGGTATCTTCTTTGATATCAGTAAGGCATATGATACTACTTGGAGACACTGTATTCTTGCACAAATGCATCAATGGGGCTTTCGTGGCCGCCTCTCCATCTTCATTCGCTCCTTCCTGTCTCAGCGGTTTTTTCGGACCCGCGTTGGTAACACACTGTCTGATCGCTTTGAGCAAGAGAACGGAGTCCCCCAGGGCAGTGTTTTAAGCATTACCCTCTTTGCCATAGCCATCAACAGTATAATGTCTACAGTGAGGAGTCCAGTAGAGTGCTCCTTATTTGTGGACGACTTCGCTGTTTTCTGTTCCTCCTCCAGTGTTCCAACCGTGAGCCGTCAGTTGCAGCAGTTAGAGGAGTGGGCTGCAAAGACGGGTTTTCGGTTTTTGCCGATAAGTGTGTTTGTGTTCATTTTAATCGTTCTCGTCGTCTTTTTACTTTGCCTGCCTTGCATATGGGGGATACTGTTCTAAATTTTAGAGACACAGAGCGGTTTCTGGGCCTAATTTTTGACTCCAGTTTGTCATGGCTGCCACACCTACGCGACTTGATAGCCAGAACCCTGAAGGCACTGAACATTCTCAAGTGCCTCAGCCACAGGTCTTGGGGCGCGGACAGGGCGCGTCTCTTTCAGTTTTATGGAGCTTTTGTGGTTTCACGGCTGGACTATGGCTGCACAGTATATGGGTCAGCGAGGCCGTCTTATTTGCGAATCCTTGACGCTGTCCGCCATGCTGGGATTCGACTGGCCACGGGTGCTTATCGGACCAGTCCCATACCCAGCCTCTGTGCTGAGGCTGGGGAACCGCCACTTACAATCTGGCGGCAGCTCCTGCTGGTGCGCCAGGCTTGTAAGTTTCTTGCAGCTCCCACCTCGCCTGCTCACCATCTTGTTGCTCATCCACCTCTGGACCGCCTTCTTTCCCACCATCCCCGGGCTACGTTGCCGTTTGGGATCCGTGTACAACGTGTGCTAGAGTCCCTCGGTGTGGAGTCTGTACAACCCCAAATCCAGGGTTTTAACCGCCTGCCACCCTGGTTACTGAAGAGGCCCAGAGTGATTTTAGATTTATTGCAGTACAAGAGAAATTGCACTCCTACCACCGTTTTTAATGCAGCATAGTCTGCCATTTTATCTGAGCACCACGACTATGTAGCTGTTTTTACGGATGGGTCGAAACAAGGGGATTCAGTTGGTTGCTCTGTTGTTTTTCCAGATCGTATCCTCAAGGTCCGACTGCCTCAGATTTTTACTGTCTTTGATGCAGAGTTGTCTGCGATCTTGCGGGCACTGGAGCAAATGAGACATTATTCCTGTCCTAAATTTCTTGTCTGTTCCGATTCACTAAGTGCCCCTCACTATTTGCAACGTTTGTATCCAGCAGATAAAATATTTCAGACCATCCAGGATGCCCTCCTCCAACTACAGCGACTGGGGAAGGTGGTGGCTTTCTGCTGTGTCCGGGGCATGTCGGCATTGCTGGGAATGAAAGGGCAGATCTCGCAGCCAAGGAGGCGTGTCTCGATCCGCAAGTATCTCAGTGTGCTATCCCCCTGCACGTACTCACCTCGCTGTTGAGCTCATGAGTCATGCGTCGGTGGGAGGATTAGTGGCTGGAAGTGACTGACAATTAGTTCCGTATAGTCAAGTGCACAACGCGTGTGTGGTGTACTTCCTTTCAGCCCCGTCGACGGGGCGAGGTTCTCCTCACTCAGCCTCGGATAGGCCACAGCCCTATGACGCATGGCTTCCTGCTCCGGCGAGAGGACCCTCCAATGTGTGGTGCTTGCGGCGTCCAGGTCACTGTGCGCCACGTTTTATTGGATTGCGTTTTATTTTCTGACCAGCAGGCTGCGGCGGAGTTGCCAGCGGACCTGCCATCTTTTTTAGGCAACACTCGGACGAATGTGGTTAAAGTTTTAAAGTTCTGTGCCATGTCAAATTTTTTTACGAAGATTTTAGGGAGAGGATCGTAATTTGCTCACTGTGTGACATACTCACCCATATTTTATGTAGGTGGCCAGCCAGTGACAATTTACTGTGGCATTCTTGCTGCTACGTTTTCCCTTTTCTTACGTTCTACTTTCTTTTGTCGCATTTTTCTTCTTTTCCTGCTGTTTTTGCGTGTGTGTTTCAGTTTTATTAGGTCTGCACACATTCGTTCCCTTTAATGTGTGTCAGGGGGCTGATGACCTCGACGTTGAGCGTCCATAAGCCCCAACACACACACACATGCAAACTTTGTAAACATCTCTCTTTAGGATCAAACTGCCATTCACTTTTGAAGTTACGTTTTTTTGTTACACTCAGTCCACTTCTCAGCTACATAGCCTGTGGGTAGCTTCACCCATCATTACATTCCATACATTATAATTAGGGCCTGGATTTTAATGACAAGTCATATTTTATTTCTGAACTATAGGGTTCATTTTAGAACAATTTATACACAAACGTAGGCATTTTAGTGTCAAAAAATTATTTTGATTGTGCATATAAAGTCACATTTCAACAAATTTTAGTAATATGTCATATTGCAGCTAACTTTTAATATAATAATTTGCCAAAAATGCATATACCGTTTTTCTCGTATCTTACGGGAGATATGAATTAGAAAATGAACATGTTGCTCACGAGACAATATTTAACGTGCTATTATGAAAGATAAACAGATAAATTAATACACAGCTTTACTTCTCAGGACTGTAGCAGAAAATCGGTGTACCACAATTGTCGTTTCGCGAACATAAAACACTGTTGCGCAGAGTCGACAATACGCTCTCAGAGCCAACACAGGCGGCTTCTGCCGCAACAATCACCGCAGTCGCACAGGTGTTCCCAGTAACCAGTTTGAATACAGCCTACGCCTTGTTCAAGATGCCTAAAGCAGAGTGCTCCGACAGCGTGAAGTTGCGAGGATATGTTTCAGAATTTGGAGAGAAGTTCTTTAGTACTGATGGGAAAATATCATTTTGTTAACTGTGTGAAGTTAAAGTTAGTACAGAAAAGCACTTTAATGTGCAACAACACTGTAATACCGCTAAATGCAGCAGCTGTGTGAAACCAAGTGCTGAAAATAACAGCAGGCAAACGCTGTTATTTGAATAGACAGGTCAATCGTCAATCATTCTGCAAGGATTTGTGTGAGATGATGGTGTCCTGCAACATTCCACTGGAAAAGCTGAAGAATCCATGCTTCAGACAAGACAGTTCTTGGAGAAGTATACAACACATCCAGTTCCAGATGAATCTACACTGAGAAAGAACTATTTATCCGCATGCTACAATGATGTGCTCAACAAAATATGAATTACTATTGCTGAGCAAAAGATCTGGCTGTCGATAGATGAAACTACGGATATTAGTTGGTGATATATTGCAAATGTTGTTGTTCGTGTTCTAAAAGTTGATGACCCTGGAGATATGTTCCTACTAAGGTGTGAAGCTCTCCATAGAGTAAACAATTCGACAATATCTATTTTGTTTGACAACTCTCTGAAGCTGTTGTGGCCAGATGGTGTGAAAAGAGACAATTTTTGCTGCTTGTAACAGATGGTGCTTCATATATGGCTAAAGCAGCCAAAGGGCTTCTAATTCTCTACCCCAGTATGGTGTACGCCACTTGCCTTGCACATGCGTTGCACAGAGTTGCCGAAGAGGTGTGATCAAATTATCTTGACATGGACAAATTAATTTCCTGTGGCAACAAAATCTATGTGAAGGCTCCGCTACGGGTGCAGAAATGCCAGAAACAAGCATCTTCAATGCCCCTCCTGCCTAAACTTGTTCTTACACGATGGGGTTCTTGGCTTGATGCTGCTGAGTATTAAAGGTGCATTCAAGTTCTAAGGCCTACGATTTTTTTCTAATTAACTACTCACCCGAAATCGATGAAACTGGCGTTACTTCTCGACGTAATCGCCCTGCAGACGTACACATTTTTCACAACGCTGACGCCATGATTCCATGGCAGCGGCGAAGGCTTCTTTAGGAGTCTGTTTTGACCACTGGAAAATCGCTGAGGCAATAGCAGCATGGCGGGTGAATGTGCGGCCACAGAGAGTGTCTTTCATTGTTGGAAAAAGCCAAAAGTCACTGGGAGCCAGGTCAGGTGAGTAGGGAGCATGAGGAATCACTTCAAAGTTGTTATCACGAAGAAACTGTTGCGTAACGTTAGCTCGATGTGCGGGTGCGTTGTCTTGGTGAAACAGCACACGTGCAGCCCTTCCCGGACGTTTTTGTTGCAGTGCAGGAAAGAATTTGTTCTTCAAAACATTTTCGTAGGATGCACCTGTTACCGTAGTGGCCTTTGGAACGCAATGGGTAAGGATTACGCGCTCGCTGTCCCAGAACATGGACACCATCATTTTTTCAGCACTGGCGGTTACCCGAAATTTTTTTGGTGGCGGTGAATCTCTGTGCTTCCTTTGAGCTGACTGGCGCTTTGTTTCTGGATTGAAAAATGGCATCCACGTCTCATCCATTGTCACAACCGACGAAAAGAAAGTCCCATTCATGCTGTCGTTGCGCGTCAACATTGCTTGGTAACATGCCACACGGGCAGCCATGTGGCCGTCCGTCAGCATTCGTGGTACCCACCAGGATGACATTTTTGCATTTTCAGGTCGTCATGCAGGATTGTGTGCACAGAACCCACAGAAATGCCAACTCTGGAGGCGATCTGTTCAACAGTCAGTCGGCGATCCCCCAAAACAATTCTCTCCACTTTCTCGATCATGTCGTCAGACCGGCTTGTGCGAGCCCGAGGTTGTTCAAGTTTGTTGTCACACGATGTTCTGCCTTCATTAAACTGTCGCACCCACGAATGCACTTTCGACACATCCATAACTCCATCACCACACATCTCCTTCAACTGTCGATGAATTTCAATTGGTTTCACACCACGCAAATTCAGAAAACGAATGATTTACCACTGTTCAAGTAAGGAAAACGTCGCCATTTTAAGTATTTAAAACAGTTCTCATTCTCGCCGCTGGCGGTAAAATTCCATCTGCCATACGGTGCTGCCATCTCTGGGACGTATTGACAATGAATGCGGCCTCATTTTAAAACAATGCGCATATTTCTATCTCTTTCCAGTCTGGAGAAAAAAAATCGGAGTCCTTAGAACTTGAGTGCACCTCGTACTGCACCAACTACACCCAAATAAAGACTATCTTCTGTGATCTTGATAGCAATGAATCAAGTGCTATCAAAATTGTGAAAGAAGCTTTTGCAGATACATTGTCTCGAAACTTGGCATACATCAATGCCAATTTTTCAGTGATATCAAAAGCCATCAAATGATTGGAAGCTGTTGGCACTCAGCTATGTGAGGACCTGAGTATTGTGCAACATGTGCAGAGTGAGTTGGGTCGAGCTCATGGTCATATGGCTGACAAAGTGAAAACCAAATTGCAGTGTGTTCTCCAACAGAATCCTGGATATTCTACACTGTGCAAAATTAGCCTCAGTCTTTCAGGGAATGCCGCAGCATTTGAAGATACTGAAACAAAGCTGAACTCCAGTGACCTGACTGCCTTCAAATACGCTCCAGTGATGTCTTGTGAAGTGGAGAGGTGCTTTTCCAGGTACAAAACTATCCTCGGGAACAACCATAGATCTTTGACAATGGAAAACCTGAAAATGCACCTTGTGATCCAGTGCAACTTTGCAGATACTGAAATTGGCATATAGTATTAAATAATGTGAAACACTTAAAATACTATGTAGAAATAAAAACATTGTTTTACTGTTTCGATAGATGATCTTTTCACTGTAATTTGTGTTTAGAAAATAAAACATTCAGACATTCAAAAAATAGGTGCAAATTAGCCACAAACCCTACAGAAAGAAAGAACTATACTTACAATATTTTGAGAAGTGAATTTTGTATTACTTTATATTGAATAAAAAATTAAATAAACAAACAGGAATAGTGTAAATAAACTTCTATTAAGTCATATTTTACTTTTTAAGGTCATATTTATTTAAGTTTTAGGTCATAAATGCCTGCATATTTCACTGTTTTTTAGGTAATTAAAATCTGGGTCCTAATTATAATACACCTCACAGTCATCAGATATGAACATCTACAGCAAAATAAAATAAATATATACATAAATGATAAGAGTTAATGTCAACGAATAGAAGATACGTAAATCAGTATCAAGAATCTTACCTTTGTTGTGATTTTCCCTGTACATTTTTGACCTTATCAAGGAATACTTTCCTCGGAAGTGAATGAGTGTGGGTACTCAGTCAGTAAGATACTGCACAACACCAACACCAAACTTGTCTACAGTGAACACTGTTGTGAGGTCAAATTTGTACTTACTTTAGCCATGTGTAGTAGCTATTAAACTTTTTCCACGGCAGAATGTTTTTGCCATATCCGGATGAAAGTGTGTTGTGAGGATTAACACAAAGGCTTTTGTTTGGTAATTTACTACCTTCTTTATGATCGTCTCTACATTGCATTTGGTAATACATGAGAAGCTGAGGAGCCAGCTTCCAAGGCTATGTTACTCTGTAAGCCTCATCCTCACACTCATAACATCATCTATATGAGCTTACAATCTGTCAAGTTGATGCTTTCTTCTTACGTTATTTATATCTCGATTGTCCAAGGGGTGTATTCCTCTGATACACCCATCATGAACATTACCTTGAACACTCTTTAATATTGCAGCATCTGGAAGGCCTTGTCATAACACATCAGCAACCATTGATTGATCAGCAGTTGTTGGGTGCAGGCTACTGACACAAAAGCTGTGGCCTGCATGTATTGTGTAAAACTTCACACTGAACTGCAGCATAAGCAGCAGTGTATTGAGAGCACAAAATCAGCAGGCAGTAGGAGGATGAGAGTTATGTATTTTTGTCCATAGACCATATTTGACAATGATGTCAGACAAATCATTTCTTAGAAATTTGTCATTGACACATAAAAACAATTTTTTTGTAATAATGTTTTATACTCAAGATACCGAATGATGAAATACACTAACAGCCTACATTAGCTCATGCAGCAGTCTTGCATAGTTAGGTAAGGCTACAAAATTATATATTTTGCCTTACTTCTGAAAGTACTAAATAATTTAGGCAGAATACAAACTAATTTCTTAGATCATACATGTTGACCATACAGCTGGAATTATTTAGACAAATACACATAGTGAAAACTCATTTAAATCATATTTCAATCAATTCATGTAATCTGTATGTTCTCTTCCATACTTTTAGTACTACTTTTCCTCTTCCATTTTCCTCCTTTCAGGAAGTTTGTTTCCAACTTCACATCTGTCATATGGATTTGCCTGTAAGTACTTACTCACCTTATAAT
Organism: Schistocerca cancellata; assembly: GCF_023864275.1. Lineage (NCBI taxonomy): Eukaryota > Metazoa > Arthropoda > Insecta > Orthoptera > Acrididae > Schistocerca > Schistocerca cancellata. The sequence goes on along the minus strand of NC_064632.1, from coordinate 587,547,712 downwards.
ATAACTCAGAGATCAGATGTTCCTTCAGTTTTCTTTCAAAGGTGCTCAATTTCTTTTTGCTCTTTATATTAAGTGGCAGTCTGTTATAAAATAAGCTTTCTGCATTCATCAGGTTCCTGTCTGTCATTTTCAATCTTTTGCCACTGATGTGATAGTTATCACTAGTTCTTGTGTAGTGGTCATGAAAATCTCTGTTTAGAGGTGTGTACAATATATGACTATAAAAAAGTATTGCCTCATATATGTACAAACTTGGCACAGTGAATATTTTACATTCTTTGAGTTTATTTTTGCAGGTATCCAGTGCTGCTAGTTTAGCTATGCATTTGATGGATTTATTTTGAAGTTTTAAGTTTCTCTGAATGTGTACATCTGCTGTTCTTCCCTTTATTGGTATACAGTACATTATGTGTGGGAAGATAACTACATAGTACATTTTTAGCAAGGTTTCTGTGTCCAGTGTGCTGCACATTCTTTTCATTAAGAATATATTTGTATTTATTTTTGAACTGATGTTATCAGTGTGATTTTCTCATGTAAGAAATTTATCCACCTCTATTCTCAGAAACCTATTACAACAGACTTCGTTTAAGTCTGTATTCCTAATGCTTGTAATAAATTCCTCTGAGCTGTTAGTTCTGTTTGTTTCAAATTTTGTACACAATAAATTATTTTTGTTGTAAATTGTTCTGCCATTTTCAGATACTCACTCTCCTCTCCTGTGTCAACTACATTGTAGTAAAGTAGTGTCATCAGCATACATAATCACTTTTCAACCTACTGCAGTGGGCACATCACTAATGTACAAGATAAAGAGCGGAGGTCCTAATACTGAACCCTGCGCTACTCATGCTTTATTTCCAGATAATCATAGTAGACATTTTTCTAGGTATTTCCAGATTCATGTTTCATTTTGACACTAAGTTATTTGTTTTCAACAAAGGTTTTACAATGTGTGTAGCTTTTCCTCTTATGCCACAGCTGTCCAGCATTTCTATGAAAGTTTTAAGACAGACAAAATCAAAAGCTTTAGAAAGGTCCAAGTATACATTGAATACTTTCCAGGGCCGCAGTGATGTGTGATATGAAGTTTGTCACTGCAAGCATAGTGGGACTCTCCTTTCTAAATCCATGCTGTGCTTCATTTAAAATGTTTTGTTTTTTTGAAAGTTTATAATTTTGTCTTTTATCACTGCATATACAATATTAGACTGAAAAGTTGTGATGTTATGGGTGTATAGTTACCTGCACTTCTTTAACGCCTCCTTTAAAAAGTGGCTCTACCTTGCTCATTTTTAAACATTTTGGGAATATGCCTTCCTTCATTACTAAATTTATCAGGTATACCAAAGGTTTTGCAAGATATCTAGCACAGTGTTCGACCATTTTTTCAGTTATGCCCTTCAGAGCTTCTGTAATTTTATTTTTTAGTGCTTCCAATTCATCCATATGGAATAGATATAAACTGTCAGCCAACCTTTTGGGTCTTTCCATCCTCTTTGGTACTGTTATGTTGTGTTCTATAAGTGTCTCCACTGCAGCTATATGGTGCTGAGTCAAGATATTACACATTTGTTGTGGATCTGTCATGTCTTGTCAATTTGATATTTTTATATGACTCTTTCCTGTTCTCATTTTTATAGTTCAAGACAGTTTTACAAATGTTAGAAGATGTTTGTAATTCAAGCTTTTGGTAGTTATACTTCGCTTCTCTTATCATCATAGTGTATGCTTTTTCCTTGCACCTGTTAGCTTCATGACAATCATGTCCTTTAACTTTCTCATAAATTTTATAGAGTTCAGTCAGATCACCTCTAGCTTTTTTAAATTTTTATGGTGCATCACTTTTTTGTTTTGTTTAAACCTAATGGTTCTGCATATTTTAGGACAAGTGATGTCTGTGTGGTGTCTTAATACATCACAAAATGATTCCAAGCCTTTTTCTACACCGGCCCTATGTACACGTTATACTAGTTAGCAAAATTTCTAGTCTACTCAAATTTCCAAGTGTAGTTTGTCTTGATTCAGCCACTATATTTTCCTCACTGTTTATACTATCTCACTGTTCAATTGTTTATCCAAAGTGGTCTGCAACAAACTGAACTTTTTATCATTCTACAGATTTATTTGAAAGAACATCGTCTATTAAAGTGCTTAAACCTTCTGCATATTTTGTTGGATTTTTAAGTGAAACTGGAGACTGTGTTTCCTCATAATATCATCAAAACTGCTTGTGTAGCCTTGACTTTCATTATACCTGTATTTAAATAACCTGATGTTATAAGAAAGATGTATTTCTTTATGACTCTGTGCAATAACACATCAACTTCCAGTAAAAAGTTTTCTGTGTTTGATTTGTTGTTGTTGTTGTGGTCTTCAGTCCTGAGACTGGTTTGATGCAGCTCTCCATGCTACTCTATCCAGTGCAAGCTTCTTCATATCCCAGTACCTACTACAGCCTACATCCTTCTGAATCTGCTTAGTGTATTCATCTCTTGGTCTAGCTCTACGATTTTCACCCTCCGAGTTGCCCCCCAATACTAAATTGGTGATCCCTCGATGTCTCAGATCATGTCCTACCAACCGATCCCTTCTTCTGGTCAAGTTGTGTCTCAAACTCCTCCCCAATTATATTCAACACCTCCTCATTAGTTATGTGATCTACCAATGTAATCTTCAGTATTCTTCTGTAGCTCCACATTTCGAAAGCTGGTATTCTCTTCTTGTCCAAACTATTTATCATCCATGTTTCATTTCCATACATGGCACCACTCCATACAAATACTTTCAGAAACGACTTCCTGACACTTAAATCTATACTCGATGTTAACAAATTTCTCTTCTTCAGAAACGTTTTCCTTGACATTGCCAGTCTACATTTTCTATCCTCTCTACTTCGACCATCATCAGTTAGTTTGCTCCCCAAATAGAAAAACTCCTTTACTACTTTAAGTGTCCCATTTCCTAATCTAATTCCCTCAGCATCATCCGACTTAATTCGACTGCATTCCATTATCCTCGTTTTGCTTTTGTTGATGTTCATCTTATACCCTCCTTTCAAGACACTGTCCATTCCGTTCAACTGCTCTTCCAAGTCCTTTGCTGTCTCTGACAGAATTACAATGTCATCGGCGAACCTCAAAGTTTTTATTTCTTCTCGATGGATTTTAATACCTACTCCGAATTTTTCCTTTGTTTCCTTTATTGCTTGCTCAATATACAGATTGAATAACATTGGGGATAGGCTACAACCCTGTCAAACCACTACTTCCCTTTCATACCCCTCGACTCGTATGACTGCCATCTGGTTTCTGTACAAATTGTAAATAGCCTTTCGCTCCCTGTATTTTACCCCTGCCACCTACAGAATTTGAAAGAGAGTATTCCAGTCAGCATTGTCAAAAACTTTCTCTAAGTATACAAATGCTAGAACTGTAGGTTTGCCTTTCCTGAATCTTTCTTCTAAGATAAGTCGTAGGGTCAGTATTGCCTCACATGTTCCAACATTTCTACGGAATCCAAACTGATCTTCCCCGAGGTCGTCCTCTATCAGTTTTTCCATTCGTCTGTAAAGAATTCGCGTTAGTATATTGCAGCTGTGACTTATTAAACGGATAGTTCGGTAATTTTCAAATCTGTCAACATCTGCTTTCTTTGGGATTGGAATTATTATACTCTTCTTGAAGTCTGAGGGTATTTCGCCTGACTCGTACATCTTGCACACCAGATGGTAGAGTTTTGTCAGGACTGGCTCTCCCAAGGCTGTCAGTAGTTCTAATGGAATGTTGTCTACTCCGGGGGCCTTGTTTCGACTCAGGTCTTTCAGTGCTCTGTCAAACTGTCATATCTCCCATTTCATCTTCATCTACATCCTCTTCCATTTCCATAATATTGTCCTCAAGTACATCGCCCTTGTATAGACCCTCTATATACTCCTTCCACCTTTCCGCTTTCCCTTCTTTGCTTAGAACTGGGTTCCCATCAAAGCTCTTGATGTTCATGCAGGTGGTTCTCCTTTCTCCAAAGGTCTCTTTAATTTTCCTGTATGCTGTATCTATCTTACCCCTAGTGAGATAAGCCTCTACATCCTTACATTTGTCCTCTAGGCATGCCTGCTTAGCCGTTTTGCACTTTCTGTCGATCTCATTTTTGAGACGCTTGTATTCCTTTTTGCCTGCTTCATTTACTGCATTTTTATATTTTCGCCTTTCATCAACTAAATTCAATATTTCTTCTGTTACCCAATGGTTTCTACTTGCCCTCGTCTTTTTACCTATTTGATCCTCTGCTGCCTTTACTATTGTATCCCTCAAAGCTACCCATTCTTCTTCTACTGTATTTCTTTCCCCCATTCCTGTCAATTGTTCCCTTATGCTCTCCCTGAAACTCTGTACAACCTCTGGTTCTTTCAGTTTATCCAGGTCCCATCTCCTTAAATTCCCACCTTTTTGCAGTTTCTTCAGTTTTGATCTGTAGTTCATCACCAATAGATTGTGGTCAGAGTCCACATCTGCCCCTGGAAATGTCTTACAATTTAAAACCTGGTTCCTAAATCTCTGTCTTACCATTATATAACCTATCTGATACCTTTTAGTATTTCCAGGGTTCTTCCATGTATACAACCTTCTTTATGATTCTTGAACCAAGTGTTTGATTTAGGTGATTGATATATTTCTATTAAAAGGAATTTTCCCCCATGAACTTTATTTGCACTGCTGCTGCTTCAAGACAAAAATGTTTGCAATTTGTGATTGTTTGTGGACTGCAGTACTGTACTCACCGATTGCATTTTGCTACATGGTGCAGACGTAAACTTTGCAATCGCAACCTAGGTTTGAGGGGGAGGGGGAGAAGTGGGGTTGTCCTATACCATACTTTATACTATTCTAAAGCACTGAAAGAGTACTTTTGGATTGACACTGCGTGAGATAACAGAATGTCACAGAAGAAGTTTATAGATAATCTGTCTGATTTGTCAGCAGTCTATTTATATGTAAATGTAGCTATTGTAAGACAAAAATTACAGAAAGGACAACCAATAACATGAAAGAAATAGTAACCAGGCAAGTACCACATACAAATACTTAATAATTATGAAGAGTATGCCGTTGTCACTCAACTCATATTGAACAATGAATTAATTCTAATACAAATAAAACAAAATACACTGGTAATGAATTTTTCCTGCCTCCTAGACAAGCAAAAAATATGATTCACTAAACTGAGAACAATGTATTCTTATCTTTCATAGAATTAAAATGCAATGCCTCTCCTAAAACAAGTGTAGCCATCACACTCTGTGCATGATGACAAAATAGTATTTACAATGTACAGTCATAAATGCAAAGTTTTTTTTTACCTTGCCACGTGTTATAGCATGCATTTTCATCTGAATATCAAGTGTTGTGGCATATTTGTCACAAATGGAACATTGTATTTTGGTCCTCTCTTTTCATGGTCATAGCACCGAATCATGTGGTTCAGTAAATTGTACCTGTTGGCGAAACCCTTACCTCACACATCACACAAAGGTTGATATGAATTCATACTACTTAAGGCTTTTGTTTCATTGACTACAAAGCACAGTGAATGGTGAATAAACAATGGAGGGCCCAATATTCTAGTACAGTGGCCATCAAACGTTTTGCTCAAGAGCCTGTACTGACATTGTGTGGTGGCACCTCAGGCCGCATTTGTACCAACCTTGGGATCTGCCCTGTTTTAGCTAATGATGAGATGTGTGTGTCTAGGGTTTTAAAGTTTTGTGATGTGTCTGGACTCCGGCCTAAACTTTTACGCTGCAGGTTTTAGTGTATTGCAAAGTGGCTGGCTCCTTCCTTTTTACCTTGCAGTCAGCCAGCCATTTCCATCTGCTACATTGTTTTAGCTCCCTTACCACTCTGTTCCAGTGTTGTTCGTGTTTTACTGCTGGCGGCATACTTCGTCCCACGCTTCGGTGTGGGTAGGCACATATTTTTCCAAGCTTGTTACCAGTGTTTTACGTTCTGTTTTATCTTACTGTTCTGAGTCTTTTCTTGACACCCGTCTCAATCTGTTTCTGAGCGGTCGCTGAAGACCTTGCCGTTGTGCGCCCATACAACGCTCTCCATCTCCATCACACATCTTATTATTAAAAGATAACTTACATAAGTTAGTAAGTTATGAGTCGGCAGTGAAAATGAAATGAAATGTTCGTATGGCACTGATGGGCAGGCATCCCCACATGAGGAAATTTGTCCGCTGAGTTGCACGTCTTTTCAGTTAATGCCCCACTGGGTGACTTGTGTGCCGATGATGATGAAATGAGGATGAGGACAACACAACACCCAGTCCTGGAGCGTAGAAAATTTCCGACCTTGCCGGGAGTCGAACCCAGGCTGCTGCATGGCACTCAGATGCAGTGATCACTCAGTTAAGGAGACAAGTACAGACCATTAAAAGTCGGCAGCATTAGGAACACTTAGTGTTGACTACTCCCTGTTTTAGACTGTTGCCACCATCAGTGACCCCAAAGTTGTGACGTTGTGATTGCCTATAAGGTACTGCTGTGTTATCTGTGGAGCGGATGATTAATTGATTAATAACAGTAACTGTACTTATATTTAAATGCATTACGCAATATGAGACATGACCACAACTGCGCATCTGTACGTTTTCATGGTGCATTGACTGCTCCATTAAATTTCAAGCATGCAGGAACATAAATTCCACTTCTTATTATAGTTTGGCCTTTTACCCTTCACTCACCTTCAGAATGAACCAAAAGACTGATGCTGTAGCACTAGCTCCATCCTTTTAAACTAGTGGACTGCACCACTATGCATACGGCCACATATATGCAGGTGAGATAGACGTTGATTGGCGGCGAAGAAGCAGACACATGCAGGAATCAGATCTGTGGCTTCACTGTCCATCTAAGTAGGTAACGAGATGTATCAGTGTGAGCTGCACTGTGACGACAAAAACTGCTGTCTCCCTTAATTAAATTCGTCGCCAAACGAATATCAACTGTTTCTTTCGCTATCGAAACCCAAAAAATGAAGTTTGCGCTAGAATTTCGACGTTTTCGTAGCATAGAGTGACCAGTATCAATATCGTGCTCTGCCACTGTCGATTTGGCGCGCGCGCGCGTGTATATATATATATATATATATATATATATATATATATATATATATATATATGTGTGTGTGTGTGTGTGTGTGTGTGTGTGTGTGTGTGTGTGTGTGTTCCAACTTTTGCGGGCTCTCAACGGTGAGGTTGTCAGCGTTCTGACACATTTTAAAAGGAAAGAATGTGGCTAAAATCGTCAAAATTGTTGCACACAAAACGTCACTCTTCCACTCATATCCACCTCACACCCATTCACTCACACAATGACTCACGCCCTCAGCGTCTCAGCATTTGTTTTCTGGTTCCAGGCTTGGTGACCGTGGGGTCCCTGAGACTGGGATTGGTATGTGTTGCCAGTCTCCTGTCACTGTAACCTCTGGTCATGCTCCAGCAACCACTGTGTGATGCAGCTGTGGAACGATGTGTGTCACAGGGAATGGGGATCTTGACTTGACCTCATAGGTCGCGAGGATGTAACAATCTCTATAAAAAAACCTTCATTGTCATGGTGTGCTGCATTTTGATGAGCTGTATGGTTGTTGAGATGGAACATTCCTTAGTGGGCAACCTCTGGGGAACCTGCTGCACCTCACTGTAAAAGGCTTACCTAGGCTTGTGGGACTCGGTCGAGTGGTTACTCAGTGGGACACTATTGGTTGAAACATCTAATTCGCAGCAGGAAACGAACCTACAAAAAGCGAAATGCCTTGGGGAGTATGCCATTGACACTGAGCTCCACACTACGTTGAACTACAGCAAAGGTGTTGTGACATGCAAGGATCTGCTGAACATTCCCAAAGATGAACTGACAGTGGAGTGGGTCCAAGAAGGAATAGTTGATGTGCAGAACATCATGGAGAAGGTGGATGGTGATCTTGTCAGACCCAACTCGTTCATCCTTCCAGCAGCATGAAACTTCCAGAGCACATTTAGGCAGGTTTCCTTTGTCTCAGCATACAGCCTTATGTCCCCATCCCAATTTGCTGATTCAAATGCCAGCGTCATGTCCACAATACTCTTGGGTGTAAGGGTGAAGACATTTGTGGCAAATGTGGTGAGGCCGCCCATGAAGGACTTGTGCATTCTTTTTCTCTGAAATGTGTGATTTGCTCTGGGGCTCACCCTGTCTCGAGTCAGGACTGCAGCATGTATCATGAAGAATGGAAGATACAAGAGCTTAAAACCCACGAAGCGCATCTCACATGATAAGACCGAAATGATATATAAAGCCATACTGCCCCCAGTGTTAGCTACCTCCTTTGCTTCATTTCATAAACAGCCAGTGCGGGAAACCAATGCTGCTACATAAAAGGAGGTTATTAGTACCGGCGCTAGCACCTGCATTTGTTAATGCACTTGTGATGCAGCAGTTATTTCAACGCCTGTGCATCCCCTCAGAACTCCATAAAAGGCTGTGGCTGCAGATTTCACGAAGCTCCCTGCCTCTCCAAAGATTCAGGCTGGTACGTTGTCCAGTGCTGCCGCTACCACTCCCATGGTTTTGGCTCCAAAGCTTATCCAGGGCAAAAAATCAAAGGTCAAGCATCCACCAAAGACAGAGACGGGAAATAAACAGTCCAACGATGTTTATGGCATCCAGTATGATATCTCTCATGATTCTTCTGTAGACCTAATGGAGTTAGATTTGGACTGAGCCAGTCATCTCGTCCCAAGACTGAGTCTCCACCTGTTATGGATGCCCCTCACCAGCAGAAAGTCAGGATAAAAGTGCTAACCCCATGCTAGAGCAGTAATGTGTTCACAACTCATGTGGAGGGACTTGGGTAACTGAAACTCCTGACACAGGCCCTGCCCTTGTGTGCATGTTTACAAGAAACACATTTTACAGCCACGGATGCACCTATGCTATTGGGCTATACCCTTGACTGAAAGAATGACCTGACTGGGGACAGAGCCAAAGAAAGGCTTTGTGTCTTTGTCAATAAATCACACCACTCCTCTGCTCTCTCCTAGGGTACTGCACTACAAGCAGTAGCTGTGGCAGTTGATGTGGGTCAGAATATCATTATCTGCTCTCTGTACTTACTTCCACAGGATGCCATAGACTCTGAGACTCTCTCAGGCCTTATTTAACAACCCCCTCGCCAATTTCTCCTACTGGATAATTTCAATACTCACAATCTACTGTGGGTCTCAAGCTATACTTACCCTAGGGATAGAGTATTGGAGAACCTCATTATGTCTCTGGAACTGTACATCCTCCATACAGACAGTTCCATTCATTACTCAGGTACTACTGGGATGTCATCAGCCATCGACCTCTCTTTCTGCTCTCTCGCCCTTGTAGATTCAGGTCAGTGGAAGCAATTCATAACCTTCATTCCAGTGTCCACTTCCAACTGTGGATCCAGCTACTGGATGGAGGTTTACTTGTAGAGAAGCCACCGAAGTGGATGGTCAGCAGGACTAACTGGATGCTGTTCAGCCAGCTGGCTGTGTTTGAACGTCGTGACATTATTCAGGAATGGGTGGACCACATTACATCTACACCTACATCCATACTCCGCAAGCCACTTGACGGTGTGTGGCGGAGGGTACCTTGAGTACCTCTATCGGTTCTCCCTTCTATTCCAGTCTCGTATTGTTCGTGGAAAGAAGGATTGTCGGTATGCCTCTGTGTGGGCTCTAATCTCTCTGATTTTATCCTCATGGTCTCTTTGCGAGATATACGTAGGAGGGAGCAATATACTGCTTGACTCTTCGGTGAAGGTATGTTCTCGAAACTTTGACAAAAGCCCGTACCGAGCTACTGAGCGTCTCTCCTGCAGAGTCTTCCACTGGAGTTTATCTATCATCTCCATAACGCTTTCGCGATTACTAAATTATCCTGTAACGAAGTGCGCTGCTCTCCGTTGGATCTTCTCTATATCTTCTATCAACCCTATCTGGTACGGATCCCACACTGCTGAACAGTATTCAAGCAGTGGGCGAACAAGCGTACTGTAACCTACTTCCTTTGTTTTCGGATTGCATTTCCTTAAGATTCTTCCAATGAATCACAGTCTGGCATCTGCCCTACCGACGATCAACATTATATGATCATTCCATTATAAATCACTCCTAATGCGTACTCTCAGATAATTTATGGTATTAACTGCTTCCAGTTCCTGACCTGCTATTTTGTAGCTAAATGATAAAGGATCTATCTTTCTGTGTATTCGCAGCACATTACACTTGTCTACATTGAGATTCAATTGCCATTCCCTGCACCATGCGTCAATTCGCTGCAGATCCTCCTGCATTTCAGCACAATTTTCCATTGTTACAACCTCACGATACACCACAGCATCATCTGCAAAAAGCCTCAGTGAACTTCCGATGTCATCCACCAGGTCATTTATGTATATTGTGAATAGCAACGGTCCTATGACACTCCCCTGCGGCACACCTGAAATCACTCTTACTTCGGAAGACTTCTCTCCATTGAGAATGACATGCTGCGTCCTGTTATATAGGAAGTCCTCAATCCAATCACACAATTGGTCTGATAGTCCATATGCTCTTACTTTGTTCATTAAACGACTGTGGGGAACTGTATCGAACGCCTTGCGGAAGTCAAGAAACACTGCATCTACCTGTGAACCCGTGTCTATGGCCCTCTGCGTCTCGTGGACGAATAGCGCGAGCTGGGTTTCACATGACCGTCTTTTTCGAAACCCATGCTGATTCCTACAGAGTAGATTTCTAGTCTCCAGAAAAGTCATTATACTCGAACACAATACGTGTTCCAAAATTCTACAACTGATCGACGTTAGAGAGATCCAGCATGCTGCTGATTTATCCTTCCCAAACTCGTCTGGTCATCTTAGGAGGCAGTCTGTACCTTCATGGACTGGTGAGTGCCGCTCAGCAATCCAGGATAAGAAAGTGGCTCTTCGACAATTTAAGTACCGCCCAACAGCAGAGAACCTCACAGACTTTCTGGTCGCAAGAGCTAAGGGTCGACGCGAAGTTAAGGACAGCAAGAAAAGGTCATGGAATGCGTTCCTGGACTCCATAAACCATTCCACTTCCTCTACAAAACTACGGGAAGCCACCAGGAGGGTTTCTGGTAAACACAGTCGTTTACCAATAGCGGAAGTGCTGAAACAGAAGTCTCCAAACTACACCCGGAGACATTGTTCTAATTATGACAGAGCATTCTGCACAGACTACTGTATGTGCCGGCAGGATCTGGCGTTTCGTCGTTACTGTGCAACTGTAAAGAGGGGCAAGTTGGATTTCAGATCCAACAATTCAGGATCTTATAACTATCCTTTTTCCAATGCTGGAATTGGCACTATCTGAAACTGTTAATACTTCACCAGTTACAACCAATTTTTTTTTTTACATGTTCTAGTTCTGAAGGACCAAACTGCGGAGCAAATCTCCCTGATCATGGAACGTGTTAGTATATAAAATTAGAGCAAAAAAGTAATGAAAGATGAAATAAAATGGTTATGAATTCCAAAAAGACGACAGGCTATAAGTTTATATAACGCAATGAAAAATGTAACACAGCTCAATTTTTCAAGGAATTCCTCGACAGAATAGAAGGAATGATTCTTGAGGGGACTCTCCAGTTTAAATTTGAAAGAGCATGGACCACTGCTAAAATTTTTGAATTCTTGTGATAGCTTATCGAAAATGGATGCAGCAAAATACTGCACACCTTCCTGCACAAGTCAAGGATGTGCGATCCAAATGCATATTGGATTTCTGCCAAGTATTAACTGAGTGGAAGCTGCTCATTCTTGGGAATAAGCTGATATCGTTAACCAGAAACGACATTAAAGAGTATATATATTGAGAGGCTGATGTCAGAATACCCAGACAAGTGAACAGGGATCGACAATAGGTTGGCGAACTTACACCACTTATTGCCCAAATTTCTGAGCCAAAAATATCCTTTGAGAATGGGAAGAGTTACGCCAAAATATAATACCAGACGTTATAAGCGAATGAAAATAAGCAAAATGATTGCTTTTTGTTTCGAACTATCTCTTACTTCAGATACCATTCGAATAGTAAAAACGGCAGCCTGAAGTCTTTCAGCAAGATCCTGAATATGGGATTTCCATGACAGTTTATTATCTATCTGAACATCAAGAAATTTGAACAGATCAGTTTCACTAATCATGTGCCTATTCTGTGAAATTAAATCCTCAGCTTTTGTTGAATTTTGTGTTAAAAATGTAAATTGTGAGGCTTACTGTGATTTAGCATTAGTTTATTTTCTACAAGCCACGAACTTAGGTCATGAACTGCACTCCTTGAGACAGTGCCAGTGTTGCATACAACATCCTTTACTACCAAGCTAATGTCATCAGCAGACAGAAATATTTTAGAATTACCTGTAATACTACAGGGAATATCATTTATATACGTATATAAGAAACAGGAGTGGCCCCAGCACTGATCCCTGGGGCATCCCCCATTTGACTGTGCCCCACTCAGATCCCATATCATAGCCATTCTCAACACTGTGGATAATGACCTTTTGCCGTCTGTTGTTAAAGAACGGTGAACCAACTGTGAGCTACTCCCTGCATTCCATAATGGTCCAACTTCTGGAGCAGTATTTTGTGATCAACATAAGCAAATGCCATAATAAATCAAAAAAGATGCCTGGCATTCGAAACCTTTTGTTTAATCTATCCAGTACCTCATAGAGAAAAGAGAATATAGCATTTTCAGTTATTAAACCACTTCTGAAACCAAACTGTATATTTGACAGCAAATTATGTGTCATGAAATGATCAATTATGCTAACTTTAGCAAAAACTGACGACATGAAAACGGTTCTAAATTGCGTACTTTATCCATTTCTCCCATTTTATAAAGTGGCTTTACTACTGAGTTCGGGAAGCTGTCCTTTCCTTAAAATAAAAAATTACAGATATGAACATTCCTAACGGAAAAATTACAAATATGGCTAAGTACAGGGCTGACATGTGTAGCACAGTACGTCAGTACTGCGCTAGACACTCCATCATAAACAAGTATGTTACCCAGACAAAAGTATTCCTGAAATTTCATTACTCTAAATCAATAATGTTTTGGTGCTGCGATTTTTTTCCGTCAGTCTATTAAGTGCGTGGATATTGTGGTAGCAGCCGCTCATGGACGAGATAGTCCTGGGTAAAGTCGTGCAGGAGATAATCGTCGGGGTCAAATTTCAGCAGGACTTTGATCGAGTGTATTATTTGCGCCATCGCTCGTTAAAGCCCATTATCTCTAAACGATAATTAATCTATAAACAGTTTTCTCTGTATGTGCGATTATAGCAGACCTATGTTTAATTCAGCATTCGCATGTGTAACGTGCAAAACAAGAAAACACTGAACGTGTCTTCAGTATTGCGTCGTGCATCAGCGGAAATAGGCTTAAATCGAAAATAACAACAATAGTAACGGAGTTGTAGATTTCACCTGGGTTAGCGCTGTTTCTTTATCTCAAAAGAAAGCAGAACTTTGATAATGGAGACAAGTTGAGTTGCAAATAGAGACTGTTACGAAAACCTGACGCAAATGATGCAAGCCACAGTCCACCATGGAAGTAAATGCAAAGATCTTTTACGTTATTTTGGTATACTACGAGAAAATACCTTTTAACTCAGTTGACAGATAGTTCTTAGTGAAGCATTATAATTATTATACGAGAAAACACATTTCTGAACTCTTGAGAACTCTTTATTTTATGTATTTCGCGGTATGAGCCCATTTTATAGTCTTACTACTTCGTCGTCGCCAACAGGCCGAAAGGTGGTAGCAAACAGCAATAGGTTGATCTCTGTAACCCCACAACCTATAGGTGTACGTAAACATCAAGTTGTACGACTGTGATTCGAACAAAGAATCACATTTTCCGTTTTTCCGCTACGATACTTGCTGGTGCTGAGTTGGACAATATTCATTTTCGGAAGTGTTCCGAAAACACGGAAGAGTGACTGTGGAACTGCTGTTCAGTAACACTGTAATATTGCGAAGCCAGTCGACGTAAGAGTTTCAGCCAACATGCGCAAAGGTATTGCTGCATGATTCAAAAGAAAAGCTACTCCGGGGGCAGATGTAAGAAGAGAGGATTTCATAATGTTTTGCTCACGGTGTAATTGCACACTTCTCCATCTCATGAAAACACGCAAAATTGGTAAGTTCACATACATAATTACTGTTCTGCTGAAAGTTACTGCGTCGATGGTCCACATTCATTAGTAACTTTTTGGTCATAAAGAGATTTCTCGCTGAGGATACCCTTGTGTCACTGTAATCGCCGGAAGACCGTTGAGTAAAACAGAAGTGATCACTGGCGTTCCCCAAGCAAGTGTTACAGTATCTATCCTGTTCGCAATCTATATAAACGATTTTGGACACAATCTGAGTAGCCTTCTTAGACTGCTTGCAGATGAAGCTGTCGTTAAGCGCCTAGTAACATCATCAGAAGGTCAACACCACTTAGCCGCCCTACGTCGACCTACTGTCGTTGACTTCTCTGACGGAAGATATTATGTACTGTGTGTGCTCGGCTTTTAGTTACATCTATACATCGGATGGAGCAGCCACAAACATCTTCACTGTAACGGCACCTAAATTTCGGGTTTTCTTGCCTTTGATCGTAAGTTCAAAATGCAAGTTTTCTCGCTGTGTTGCAGATAAAACGTTGTCCACAGCCCTGCAACCCTCGTATCCGTTCACCATCTTCGTAAATCGGGCAGCTGGGACTCGTGATGATCTGGCGGCTGTTGTTCGGCTCCGTCAGTTGACGCCACGTCGACTGCATCCCATCACGCTCAGCCGGGTCATATCTGCAGCTGTCGCCTACAGCAGTGGCACCCACATGACTGCAGAGCCGACGAAGCGTGGCTGACTACCAAGAGATGTTGAGATCGTCGTGGACGCACATTCTCGCCCCATCGGGTTGTTTGGGCGGCGACTGCATGTTGCCTCAGGATGATACACGAACAGTTGTTTAATACAACTCAGCACGGAGAATATGAAACATAAAGAAGTGCATATATTTTGGCAACGGCTGGGTATCACCTCAGGATCAAGAATAAACAATATTTTTGTAAACAACACACACAGAGGATATGAAACACACACACACACACACACACACACACATACACACACACACACATATATATATATATATATATATATATACAGGGTGAGTCACCTAACGTTACCGCTGGATATATTTCGTAAACCACATCAAACAAATACTGACGAACCGATTCCACAGACCGAACGTGAGGAGAGGGGCTAGTGTAATTGTTTAATACAAACCATACAAAAATGCACGGAAGTGTGTTTTTTAACACAAACCTACGTTTTTAAATGGAACCACGTTAGTTTTGTTAGCACATCTGAACATATAAACAAATACGTAATCAGTGCCGTTTGTTGCATTGTAAAATGTTAATTACGTCCGGAGATATTGTAACCTAAAGTTGACGCTTGAAACCTCCGACGTTCAGTTGCGTGTTGTAACAAACACGGGCCACGGTCGGCGAGCCCTCCTGATCTTACACCTCTGGACTTCTTTCTGTGGGGTACGTTAAAGGAGAATGTGTAGCGTGATGTGCCTACAACCCCAGAGGATATGAAACAACGTATTGTGGCAGCCTGCGGCGACATTACACCAGATGTACTGCGGCGTGATGATGATGTTTGGTTTGTGGGGCGCTCAACTGCGTGGTTATCAGCGCCCGTACAATTACCCAATTTTTGCTCAGTCCAATTTCGCCACTTCCCTGGATGATGATGAAATGATGAGGACAACACAAACACCCAGTCATCTCGAGGCAGGTGAAAATCTCTGACCCCGCCGGGAATCGAACCCGGGACCCCGTGCTCGGGAAGCGAGAACGCTACCGCGAGACCACGAGCGGGGGGTACTGCGGCGTGTATGACATTCATTATGCCAGAGATTCCATTGTGTGCAGCAAATGATGGCCACCACATTGAACATCTGTTGGCCTGACATGTCGGGACACACTCTATTCCACTCCGTAATTGAAAACGGAAACCACGTGTGTACGTTACCTCACCCCTTGTGGTAATGTAGATGTGCGTCAGCGAAAAAGACCAATAAAAAGGTGTTAGCATGTGGACGTAATGTGCTGTTCCAGTCTCTTCTGTACCTAAGGTCCATCACCGTTCCCTTTGGATCCCTACGTAATTCGGTGCTCTCCGATACACACGATCGAACAGCGGAGGAGTGGTACTCAAGCGTCAACTTTAGGTTACAATATCTCCGGTTGTAATTAACATTTTACAATGCAACAATCGGCACTGATTACGTATTTTTTTCATGTCCAGATGTGCTAACAAAACTAACGGGGTTCCATTTAAAAAAACGTAAGTTTGTGTTAAAAAACATACTTCCGTGCATTTTTGTATGGTTTGTATTAACCAAATACACTAGCCCCTCTCCTCACGTTCGGTCTGTGGAATCGGTTCGTCAGTATTTGATGTGGTTTACGAAATATATCCAGCGGTAATATATATATATATATATATATATATATATATATATATATATAAGTCCTGTGACACTTTAGCGATATCCATCGATGTCCTTGTCAACACTGATAACTTTATTTTACTGTATTACTCAGTTCATTCCTATTTACCATTCATCAACAAATAAATCATACTAATGATATTTCCATGGATTGTTACGTTTAGTTCCACATACATAATTAGACATTTAAATTGTAGTAACTTTAAGTTTTCACTACGAGCTCACGTTCTGCCTTTAGCAGTTGTGAACCAGTAATGCGACCACATGATAAATATTCACAATCGGCATCGAGACCGGATTTTGTCCATTGTCAGCTCTGAACACGAAATGTGCCTTCTACTCACAGACGTAATAGTTCGTCACGAGTCCGGATTCCGTCCATTGTCACTTCCGAACACGTAACACACTCTTTAATTGCAAATATTAACTGTTGAACTTCAAGTCCGGATTCTATTTGTCAGTTCCGAATAATGAAACATATTTACAACCAGTAGATCTTATGATCATGCATCAAAATTTTTCATTTTCATTTAAACACTGGTATTTTCCAGCCCACACGATCGTGCACTTCACTGCTTATATCAATTAATTCCCCCCCCCCCCCCCCCACTTTCTATCAACTCAATATTGTGGCTTGGAAACAGTTAACTTTCCATTGTAGGATAGAAGTCTTCCTCACTACACACTTACTAAACCCCCAGTCCATCATAGTGCTTTTACAAATACACGCCTCATGAACTGACTTTACAAAAGAGGTATATTTAAAACTATAATACATAAATTCCAAGAGAACTTATTACTTCGAAACAACAACGATGAAAAGACTCTCTTCACTACGTCGACTTGAAAATAACCAAACCTTGAATAGAATCTTGAAATTATTTTCTATCCACTGAAGCTTATTCATAGAACTTTTTCAAATCTTTATGCGGATATAATCCCCTTTTGTTGGCAGTATTATCAATATCTTGTAGCACATAGCTACCAGTATGCGGTATGTCTACAATTTGATAAGGACCCACATACAAATGTTGCCATTTCTTGTTCAGTCTTTTGACAGCTGACGATTTTGTATGTTTTCTTAGCAAGACCTTATTGTTATAAGTACATACTCTTATTAGTTTTTTGTCATATTTCTTTTTACGTAATTCTGTGGCTTTAGCTAAGACTAATCGAACCCGGCCGAGAAGAATTGGTCGATCAATATCCGGTTCCATTATCTTTGGCAGATGTTTAATCCACTTGTTGTTTGGTTTTTGGTTAAACATAACTTCTACTGGACTAAAACCCGTGGATGAGTGAGGCAGTTCATTATGTATGCTTTCAATTAAACCTACATACTCTATCCACCGATAATGATTTTTCTCGACATAAGTTCGAACAAACCGATTGAAATCACGAAAAATTCTCTCGACGGGTGAGGCCTTGGCGTGATATCTGGATACGAATACAAGTTTGATTCCTAATTCCTTCATACAATCACAACATACATTACCAGTATAATATGACGCACTGTCCGTTAGCAACGCCAAAGGTTTGCCGACATTTGGAATGAAAGCGTTAATCAACTTCGTCAGCATCAGCCTTGCATTCGCCGACCCCAACGGATACCTTTCAACATATTTGGAAAAACAGGCATAAAATGCAACAACATATTTAAACCTACCCTTTGCTGTTAGCAGAGATCCCACAACATCGCGTGAAACCAATTCCAAAGGTTTGGATTTAACCAGATCTTAGTAGAATAGTTGATTGGTTTGACTTTTTTACATAATTTATATTTACGTAATACATTGCGTACCTTCCTTCTCATACTGAAGACAAAGCAATATTGTTTTAATTTTTCAGTGCACGTATCAGCGCTGAAATGTCCTCAAGAGTAATGCGTGTACGAAATAAGTTCACTAAACATTTTCGCGGGAATGCAAACTCTCCATCTCTCTTTTGCCTCTTTTATCTTACGAAATAGAATATCTCAGTTCAACCTATAATCAGCCAACTGAGGTTCACAAACATTATTTCTTAAGTTATTTCTAATTTTACCCCAATATGGGTCTTGTTGAAGTTTAGCCATATTTTTTCCAAGCTGTTCCACTTCATTTCTAGACGCCAAATTACAACAAAAAAAAAAAAAAAAACATGACTCTGAAGTTTTGATGAGAATTTAAATCTGCATCTCGCGGAAGTAGCGATAACGCGTCTCCTACAACAGTGTCCTTTCCTTTAATACACTTAATACTTATTTGATATTCTTGCAGGATTAAGGACCACCGCATTAATCGGGTGTGCATGATCCTGCAAGTCATTTAAAAGAATAAAGCCTTATGATCGCAATAAATATTTACTTTTCTAGCATACGCAAAATATCTAAATTTGTGCAGAGCCCACACAACAGCCAGGATTTCAAGTTCTGTTGTCGTATACGCTCTGTCGAAGTTGGACAACGTATGGCTTGCAAACGATATTACACAAATGTCCTCCAAATTATCACGCACTTTAATTTAAAACAAAACCGACCCAGTGCCTGTACTGGATGCATCCGTAATAATAGAGAATTCCTTATTGATATCAGGATGAGACAATAAATCAGCAATTAACAAAGCATGTCGAATTTCATCAAAAGCTTTACAATTCTGGTCGTCCCATTTCCATGGCGCGTTCTTCTTTAATAAACATAAAAGAAGATCGTATTTCAACAATCCATTAGGTAGAAATTTTCTAGGAAAAGAGGCCATACTTAAAAATGATTTTATTTATTTCCTTGTTTGAGGGTATGGGCAACTCCGTATGGCTTCTAATTTCTTCGGATTTGGCATGATACCATCCGGTGAAATTATATGCCCCAAGAACTTAATTTTGTCACGACCAAACTTAGCCTTACTTAGATTCACCATACCACCATATTCATGAAATCAGGCCAATAGTCCTTTATTGTAGCTGTATGTTCTTCCCAGGTCGTTGTGGCTATTAATAAATCATCAACATATGATGTGACCTTTTTTCTGAGATCGTGTCCCAACACTGTATCTAAAGCTGTTATATAGACTCCACCACTAACGTTTAGTCCAAAGGGCATAACCTTGAACTGATAGCTTCTTCCCAAAAATATGAAAGCCATATACTTTCTAGAGTCTTCAGATAGTTTTATTTGCCAATATGAAAATTATAAATCCAATGAGGTTAGGTAAGATACAGCATGAAAACTTTAGACCAATTCTTCTAAATTCTCAGGTTTTAAATGTACAGACTTTATGATTTTATTTATATCACACACATCCAAAACTAGGCATAAGTACCATCTGCCTTTCCCACTGCTACCAAGTGACTACTGTATGGTGAAGTAGACGGTTCAAATATGCCCCAATCCAACATCTTTTTAATCTCTGCGGCCAAAGTATTGAGTATGAGGACTTAAAATAGGTTTGATGCTGGTATACATCCATAACATATTCATAATCTTTAATAACGCCTGGTTTAGTATCAAACACATTAGTACACGCATTAAGTACAGCTGCTAAACTACTTCTCTGTTCGTCCGACAAATATTCGGACTCTAATGTTTTTTGAGGTGCTAATTCTTTTATTTTCGACACAGAATCTCAGTTGTTGTTGTTGTTATGGTCTTCAGTCCTGAGACTGGTTTGATGCAGATCTCCTTGCTACTCTATCCTGTGCAAGCTTCTTCATCTCCCATTACCTACTGCAACCTACATCCTTCTGAATCTGCTTAGTGTATTCATCTCTTGGTCTCCCTCTACGATTTTTAGCCCCCACGCTGCCCTCCAATACTAAATTGGTGATCCCTCGATGCCTCAGAACATGTCCTACCAACCGATCCCTTCTTCTAGTCAAGTTGTGCCACAAACTTCTCTTCTCCCCAATCCTATTCAATACCTCCTCACGAGTTATGTGATATACCCATCTAATCTTCAGCATTCTTCTGTAGCACCACATTTCGAAAGCTTCTATTCTCTTCTTGTCCAAACTATTTATCGTCCATGTTTCATCTTCCATACATGGCTACACTCCATACAAAATACTTACATAAAAGACTTCCTGACACTTAAATCTATACTCGATGTTAACAAATTTCTCTTCTTCAAAAACGCTCTCCTTGCCATTGCCAGTCTACATTTTATATCCTCTCTACTTCGACCATCATCAGTTATTTTGCTCCCCAAATAGCAAAACTCCTTTACTACTTTAAGTGCCTCATTTCCTAATCTAATTCCCTCAGCATCACCCGACTTAATTCGACTACATTCCATTATCCTCGTTTTGCTTTTGTTGATGTTCTTCTTATACCCTCCTTTCAAGACACTGTACATTCCGTTCATCTGCTCTTCCAGGTCCTTTGCTGTCTCTGACAGAATTACAATGTCATCGGCGAACCTCAAAGTTTTTATTTCCTCTCAATGGATTTTAATACCTACTCCGAATTTTTCTTTTTTTTCCCTTTACTGCTTGCTCAATACACAGATTGAATAACATTGGGGAGAGGCTACAACCCTGTCTCACTCCCTTCCCAACCACTGCTTCCCTTTCATGCCTCTCGACTCTTATAACTGCCATCTGGTTTCTGTACAAATTGTAAATAGCCTTTCGCTCCCTGTATTTTACCCCTGCCACCATTAGAATTTGAAAGAGAGTATTCCAGTCAACATTGTCAAAAGCTTTCTCCAAGTCTACAAATGCTAGAAATGTAGGTTTGCCTTTCCTTAATCTATTTTCTAAGATAAGTCATAGGGTCAGTATTGCCTCACGTGTTCCAACATTTCTGCGGAATCCAAACTGATCTTCGCCGAGGTCGGCTTCTATCAGTTTTTCCATTCCTGTGTAAAGAATTCGTGTTAGTATTTTGGAGCTGTGAATTATTAAACTGATAGTTCGGTAATTTTCACATCTGTCAACACCTGCTTTCTTTGGGATTGGAATTATTATATTCTTCTTGAAGTCTGAGGGTATTTCGCCTGTCTCGTACATCTTTCTCACCAGATGGTAGAGTTTTGTCAGGACTGGCTCTCCCAAGGCCGTCAGTAGTTCCAATGGAATGTTGTCTACTCCTGGGGCCTTGTTTCGACTCATGTCTGTCAGTGCTCTGTCAAACTCTTCACGCAGTATCGTATCTCCCATTTCATCTTCATCTACATCCTCTTCCATTTCCATAATATTGTCCTGAAGTACATCGCCCATGTGTAGACCCTCTATATACTCCTTCCACCTTTCTGTTTTCCGATCTTTGCTTAGAACTGGGTTTCCATCTGCTCTTTAATTTTCCCGTAGGCAGCATCTATCTTACCCCTACTGAGATAAGCCTCTACATCCTTACATTTGTCCTCTAGCCATCCCTGCTTAGCCATTTTGCACTTCCTGTCGTTCTCATTTTTGAGACGTTTGTATTTCCTTTTGCCTGCTTCATTTACTGCGTTTTTATATTTTCTCCTTTCATCAATTATACTCAATATTTCTTCTGTTACCCAAGGATTTCTACTAGCCCTCGTCTTTTTACCTACTTGATCTTCTACAGCCTTCACTACTACATCCCTCAGAGCTACCCATTCTTCTTCTACTGTATTTCTTTCCCCAATTGGTGACAATTGTTCCCTTATGCTCTCCCTGAAACTGTGTACAACCTCTGGTTTAGTCAGTTTATCCAGGTCCCATCTCCTTAAATTCCCACCTTTTGCAGTTTCTTCAGTTTCAATCTACAGTTCATCACCAATAGATTGTGGTCAGAGTCCACATCTGCCCCTGGAAATGTCTTACAATTTAAAACCTGGTTTCTAAATCTCTGTCTTACCATTATATAATCTATCTGATACCTTCTAGTATCTCCAGGATACAGGTATACAACGTTCTTTTATGATTCTTGAACCGAGTGTTAGCTATGATTAAGTTATGCTCTGTGCAAAATTCTACCAGACGACTTCCTCTTTCATTTACCTCCCCCAATCCATATTCACCCACTATGTTTCCTTCTCTCCCTTTTCCTACTCTCGAATTCCAGTCACCCATGACTATTAAATTTTCGCCTCTCTTCACTACCTGAATAATTTCTTTTATCTCATCATAAATTTCATCAATTTCTTCATCATCTGCAGAGCTAGTTGGCATATACACTTGTACTACTGTAGTAGGCGTGGGCTTCGTGTCTATCTTGGCCACAATAGTGCGTTCACTATGCTGTTGGTAGTAGCTTATCCGCACTCCTATTTTTTTATTCATTATTAAACCTACTCCTGCATTACCCCTGTTTGATTTTGTATTTATAACCCTGTATTCGCCTGACCAAAAGTCTTGTTCCTCATGCCACCGATCTTCACTAATTCCCACTATATCTGACTTTAACCTATCCATTTCCCTTTTTAAATTTTCTAACCTACCTGCCCGATTAAGGGATCCAACATTCCACGCTCCGATCCGTAGAACGCCAGTTTTCTTTCTCAGACATAATTTTTCCCATTATTGAATTGAATTCTTCTTTGAGCTTAGCTACAGTTTCAGATTCGTCGCGCAGTGGTGCGTCGGGTCCGGTCTACGTTGTTGCATCACATTATTAATCGCGCTGTTAACCTGAGTCTGAACATCCCCGGGTTTTGCTTCCAACCACTCAGACACATCGTCTTCTGGTTTTATTAGTTTGTTTGGTCAGATAGTCATCAATATACTCCTGACGGGCTACTTGCAAATTCTTAACCTGATCACAACCCTGTTCGATCTGTGTGGTGATTTTATCATGCTCTTTATTAATGTCACTTACTTTCTCTTCTAGATTAGCTACAGAAGTTTTCAAGGAATTCGTCACACATTGAGTAGATTCTACAATTAATGACAGCTTATTTAAGCATCTGACAATTGCTTATCTCTTTCCCGATTGGCATTTTCAAATTTATTAAAAGTCGAGCATTTCCTTCTTAAAGGCGTTCTCCCTATGTTCTCGTTCACTAATCATCATCATCATCAGTTATCTGCTATATTAGCAGGTCCTTTGCCTCTCCATTTTCTGCGATCCATTGCTTCCTTCTTAAGGCTGCTGTATGTTGTACCGTCCATCATGTCATCTAGTATCTGGAATCTCTTCCTTCCTCGCTTCCTTTTCCCTTCTACATAACCTTCTAAAACTGTTTTTATCATTCCGTCATTCTTTCTTAATATATGCCCAATTTCTTTATTTCTGAATTCTGTTTCCAAAAAGATTTATGCCTGCGTTCTTGCTCACCAATAGATTTCTTTATTTCTAAATTTTGTTCACTTAAAGTTTCATCTCGAACCTTTTGTTCGTTATTAGATTTAACTAAAAACTGAAACAACCTGCAACAGGACTCAATGTTTACACCCACAGTTTGATTGACGCTAGGCATGCCTATAGTATCTAGCTCATCATGTTCATTCTGAGATCTAGTCTCTCTTGCACTAGGCGAATCTCTATTATTCAATTCAGCTGATAAGTACGCTTCATTTTGATGGGTTATTTTACACAGAAGACAAGGATGAAAATCACTATTGCTACAGCACTAACTACTTGTGAGACTCCTGAGCCACTGATCTGCCTCGCTCAAACGCAGTACTATGATTAAATAATAATAATGGCGTGTGACGAGGGCCTCCCGTCGGATAGACCGTTTGCCTGGTGCAAGTCTTTCGATCTGACGCCACTTCGGCGACCTGCGCGTCGATAGGGATGAAATGATGATGATTAGGACAACACAACACCCAGTCCCTGAACGGAGAAAATCTCCGACCCAGCCGGGAATCGAACCCGGGCCCTTAGGATTGACAGTCTGTCGCGCTGACCACTCAGCTACCGGGGGCGGACACTACGATTAAATAAGCACTGTGAAGAACTGAATCAAAATGATTTTATGAGTCAACCCAAAATCCGCGCCACAGGAAGTGAAGTGAACAGTTTCCTACCTTAGTTTCTCCACGGCGACCGACGTGACTTAGGAACGACTCGAGAGGCAGCGCCGCTTCGTCAGCAGCCCCTCGCAGAGGCGACAGCAGGCTGGCTGGTGGCCCTCCTTCAGACCCGCGTCGGTCGGCGCTCGTTATGACTGAGTCACAACCACCTCGTGGAGTCGTCGTTGAAGCAATCGGTGGTAATGGTAGTAACTCCAGCTATTCTCGTCGATGGTAACGTAAATATTCCTGATTTTCTAGTGCCTTTATATCCGTTTTCGGACCCCACGTTGGCTGCGCCAATTTATCCCGCACACCCACCACCGTCGGGACTGCACACATATCGCTTCGACGTTTCCCCCCCGACAGCGGAGTTGATCTCAAGAGTTTGTGTATATATTGTCCCGACTGGTTAGGAACAATTCCGTGCCGTGTGGGTTGGGCATAAAACATCTCTGAATCACGTTGTCAATCTAGTTGTGTGAACTACAGGCCCCCACAACCGCACGAGTGGTCGACTGTGAAGAGCGGACAAATTGAATAGCTGGCCGGCGGCCATTACAGTGGTAAACTGACGCGCGGAGTTCGAATGTTTATACATCGCTTTCGGTTATCAAATGCCTTCCCTTGAGTTAGGTCGCAAACATAATGCCTTATTTAAATACGTTACTACAATATACTTTTTAATTTATGAACAAACAACAACTAGTCACTGTTTATGAATTTATCTTACGTACTACGTGGAATCCGCCGTAGCTAAAAGTTATGTACCGGACCCCTAGCATTTTTCGTAGTTCATTTACGATAGATGTACGCAAAATGCATCAAAATACTCGAAGATTTACCCGCTATATTAATAGATATTTTCTGACTCTACCTTGCTTTAGATTTTATGACGAAAAGTGCGTTATATGTGGCATAGTGCTTTGCCAACTCAAGACCAAATTATCAAGTTTCAACCTAGCCTAGACCATGAAAACACTACCGACCAGCCAACTTTCTTCAAAATGATCAGAACATATAAAATGGTATTCTGTCGGTCGGAAATCTTGCCTCCTGACAGCGTGTAACCATTTTTGTAACAGCTGTGGTTTTGAGAAAGGATACCTGCAAATAGATGCACAGACATTATGCTAATACCGTGTTACAAAAACATTTATTAAGCAAGTGCACTGACATACAAAACAACTTAAAATATTCACATACCTGTGAAATGTAATATTCGTTCCTTTATCGAATTTATTTGTACAATTAATCGCTGCACAACTCTTCACCATTGTACTTCTTTTGATTGGAACCTACAGACAGTAGAATTACGAGTAACGAATACTGTATGTACGCCCCAACAAATATACAACGTTGAATCAGGGTCTTCATAAACAACAATACTACACAACACATCAGACTACAACCACTATAATGGCGTCCAGCCGAAGGTTCAAATTATCCCGCGACTGCAGTGCCGTCAGTGAGTCTAGTTATTTTTTACAAGGTCTTTGGTGAACTAGCAGTTGAAAATTGATCGCGTTTTTCCAGAGAGGTTTCATACAGTTTCAACCATAGACTTACTAAATAAAAACTAGACCGCGCATTGGCGCTAG
Organism: Schistocerca cancellata; assembly: GCF_023864275.1. NCBI lineage: Eukaryota > Metazoa > Arthropoda > Insecta > Orthoptera > Acrididae > Schistocerca > Schistocerca cancellata. The sequence goes on along the minus strand of NC_064632.1, from coordinate 587,521,571 downwards.
TGTCGCGTCCCCACATTGAACGTGATAGAAGCCACCATTTGCAGGGAAACAGTGCGTAAACATGGTTCGTTCGTGTGCTGCTTTTAGTTGTAACAGTAAAAATGGAAGCAAAGACGAAGACGGAAACAATGTTACATTTCGCAGGTCACTCATTTCTGGTTGTTTGTTACTTTCTGTTACTTGTATATAGTATTTTCATGGAGAAATAATACATCATGAGCGTTTGTTTTAGTTGAGGTTTCCCCTTACAAATGATTTTCTAAATCGGAAATAGATTGTTGCTACTCGGAGAGAGAACTTCCAACCGACAGCAAATCATTTACTGTGCTGTCATCATTTTGAAGAGAATTGTTACATTGGAAATTATGTAAATAGACGTCAACTGAAGGACGATGCTACACCGACAGTATTTGGATTTCCAACTCATTTGAAAAAGGTATAGTGTTTGCAAAGCCAATTACTGCAAAATCTAAATGTAGGTGACAGCAGATTGTTCTATACCCTAAACTGATGTCTATATTCACACCTTATACTCTATCTAATAAACTTTCTGCTACAAAAATTGCAGTGTTAGATTACAGACAAAGGTACCTTGTTGCATGTCAAGTACTTATATTGTATTTGCATACAAATTACTAAAAATACTAACAGGGTTTATGTACTAAGTTGAACTGAATGAAGAACTAGGCACATGATAGGTATTTAGATTTTTAATCAAATATATATTGCGTATGAATCAGAGGTAGGTCGAATAATTGCGTTTAGACACTTAACATGTCAGGTGGTGTTTATACTTCGTAAATGGTCAAATATTTGATCAAATGTTGCAAACTCAACCACTTGCAGAGGTGCTATCAGTGTTAAAAACTAATGTGCGAATGAAATTCCTACGGTATTTAAAGTCATATGGGTTATTACAATTAATTATACTAAAAATCGAGTGTAGACAATACTGTGCTAAACAAAAGTAAGCGTGCAAAATGTACACAGTAGTCGGCAAAAAGCAAAGAGGACCTGACAGGAAAATTATGTGAATTGAATAATAATCATACTGTCTGCTACTTTCAAAGTTTCAAGTAATTATCTAATGCAAATAGCTAGATGTAAACTCGCTCCACCTTGTCAGGAAAGAGCCTTACATTCTTAAATTTCGCGTCTCTATGCAGACGTATTTCGGAAATTAGGAAACTTCATTCATTTAAGTATACTTTCAAAATAGACTCGAATACTCAGTATTTTTTTTAGACAAACATGTGTTTAATTTGTACTTCAATTTGCTCTTGTTGCGTCTCATATACTTCAAATCACAACCCCAGTACTAGGAGGATTCATCCCTGCAAATGGCGGCGATCAGCTGCTTCAATTGGGGGACAGTTGCCTCGCTTCTCCGCTACGGCGTGGTAGGGGCTTGCTTGCAACCACGACGGATCCAAAGACAGTTTTTTTTAATTACTCTGGAGTAAGATATCAATTGAGTTCCGGTCTTAATTTGTTTCCCTGAGTAATTTGATTTAGTTACTTTAGCAGTCTGTATGCATTCGTCGAAGCGTATTAAATCCGTTTGTAAAAAGGCTTATCAGCTATGTTCTATGTACTAGATGATTATGGAATTTAGTAATTACTGGGAATGTCTCGTATAGTTCTGTTTTATTGACACAATTAAGTTCTTAAATTAATTAGAGATGGCACTGGTGGATCAACGAAATGAGAGTTTATCCTAGTGTGTATTGTTTCGGTATGATAACAGTCAGTCAATACCACATTCCTTCGTGTACCTGACACCAAAAATATGACTTCCCATGAAACTGTCCTTTGCCATTAATGTCTGATAAATTATAAATATGTCTCTGGGCCTTACAATGTCTAAGCTTATCAGTTCTCACGACAAGATATTAATTATGGGTTCGAATCCCTTCAATGTCTGTTCAGCACAAGTTTAGTCTTTTAACGGGCACTATTTTTCCTTTCTCGTTTTTTAGCGGAATCACTTTGACAACGAGCGGCAAAGATACTAGTGTGATAAGATCCAAGCTATTTTCGGTCCCAATAATCTTTAATAATTTGCATGCAGCGAATAAAGCTCTAACTTAACATAAAAGTTTCCGTATTGTCGATAAATCTCTTCACAATCGTAAGTATACGATCGTAGCGTTTCACTTAATACGTACAATCACCATTCACTTGAATATCAATGTTCATACTCCCAATCACCTCTAATTGACTCCGTCTTTGAATTTATCTCAAAATAATCTATTCTCCATTCTGCACCATCCCTATGTCCAATCCAGTTCTAAGAATGCAGTTTAATTAGGCTTCCAATCCCAAAATTCCGACTACCACGAACTGCGAACGAACTCGCCACCGCTGACAGCAAAACTCAAGAGACCTAACAATGCTGCGCATTGGTTTATATATATTACATTCAAAACAAAACGCAGCTCTGTTATGTCTTCCTTGGATTCCCTTAGTACTACTTGGCGTCACTCTATTTCGAATGTCTACTCTTTGTAAAATTTTAACTAACTGTTACTTCGAAATCCTACTACCTGAAAGTTATTGCGTCGATCGTGCACATTCATTAGTAACTTTTTGGTCACAAAGAGATTTCTCGCGGTGGATACCCTCGTGTCACTGTAATCGACGGAAGACCGTTGAGTAAAGCAAAAGGGATCTCTGGCGTTCCCCAAGGAATTGTTACGTGTTTATGCTGTTTGCAATCTATATAGACGATTTTGGATACAATCTGAGTAGCCTTTGTAAGTGGCGTGAATATAAGTAGCGTGAATAAAAGGACGGTAGGTGCAAGAAGCATGAAGCGCCCTTCGAATGTATCCTGATAGCTAAAAGAGCCACGCACACTTTGAATAAGAAAATGCTACTTGACACTGAAATCAATATAAAAGATAGGGTCGCCACCGACTCTAGCCACACGACAAGAAGAGGTAGCACTGAGTCGGAAAATTACTTAATTTATTAATAAGAAAAACTCACAAAAGAACATTCATTGTACAGTCATTGATAATGAATGGGATGTAGTTATTACGTAATATGATCCAGGCATTCTTCCCGTGAATCAAATATTGAGTAAAGTAAAGAGGTCGTGAACACCATGCGTAAGTGCAGCCTGCAGCAAGATTCGTGAAAACACGATCTATTCCAGAGCATTTGTTTCAGATAAAAAAAGGGACACTAATCACTACACCTGTGCACATGGAAACGCTATAGGTGGGCCAACAAGGAAAACTATAAGGTAAATGGCGAAGGTAACGGCGACGTAACATCGGTACACAAGATAAGATTGAAGGCAAAATTATTTATTCCTTAAAACATTGATGTAGTGCATCTATAGACTGCTGTTGCATGCTAACTATGTGTCACATGAGACAAAGAAAATTCACAAATACACAAAAATTACCAAGATCCGGAAAAGATTAGAAGCATACATACACAGATGTAGGCACATAAACATTCACACTGAACCGAGGGCACTTCAACATATGCAACTCCCTTGTGCTGCGTTCCTCTCACGGATCAAGTCAAGACTGCATTGGGAATCAAACTGAAAGTCTACAAAAGCCTTGCATTCCCTGCTGCAACCCAGCAAGTAAATCTTTATAAGACGAAATTCGAGACCGAAAGCTAAAAGCTCCCCTCTCTATGTGAAAACGCGCCACGCGGTCAGTCCAACTCACCCTTCTTCGACTGGAGCACAGCTGTGTCCGCTTCCCGTACCGACGGCAGACTGCCTCCCGCTTCTCCAGCCTCTTCCACGCTCCGCGTGGACCGGAAAACCCCAGGATGCCATTTCCGCCACCAACCTAACGCAGGTGGGTTTCTCACAAGTAGCGGAAACCTCTTTGCCGACTTGACCACTACGAGAGTTGGCAATGAAAGGTGGCTACAGGACCCTTTCATCACCCCAAACGTCCCGGAGAAGACTGTGCCGCGAATTTTCTCGCCATGCTAGGAGATTCGCCAACAGTCTTCGAAACAAACATACCCTAACGAGTAACAATTGCAACCGTAAACAGCAGCACAAAGGAGTTGATTAATCTCTTATATCCAAGTGAGCTTTATCTGACCTTAGTCAATAATTGTGACCTCATGCGGTCCGCAAAGCAAACAGAACAAATTAAATTAAGCGTGATATACTACGCTAACATCATGTCATCTGACCTACTACGACCACAACCATGAGATATTATTTTAAAATTGCTTTAACCAACTATCAAAAGTTAACATAGAGACATAGGTGAACAGGTATATAATATATATAAATATATAAACAAATACAAAGATGCAAAATCATTATCACGAACCAAAGCAGTATCATCTGGTGCTGACATATATAAAAACATGCAAGTGAAAGTGCAAAATACAATATTCACAACAAATACCGTGATACAAAATCATTAATGAACCCAGTGGTATGACAGCTGGTAAATAATCACCTATGGAAAATAAGACATGAGTACAAAAACACATCCAGAAATCAACTCGTTGACACGCTGTCATTTTTCAGTTTCGCCACATGGTTGTTTCACTGGGTATTCTCTTTAGGTGCTGGGGTGGGCGTCTCTTCTAAAGGCGACTTGGAGGATAAGCTACTAGGGGACCACAACACTGAACTGGGGAGTTCGCAGCGGCGTTGATTGTAACGTCCGTTGTAACCCAGGTTGTTCATCCTAGACAGCATCCCGCGACGTTGCCTCGTGCCCGTTTCCACCCCCTGCGTCCATACTGTGGGATGGTTCGGCGTTGCAGATTTGCAGGACATCGCTACTTGTGGGCCCTGCCTCATCATCGAGAAGGCGGCTTGGCGGTCGTCGTCCATGTGTTGTGGAGGAATGTGTTTTACCGACACACGCCCCCGTCTCCTGTCGTGTCAATGGGGAGACACGCGCTCTTCTGCGTCGCATCGAGGTCGACGTAAACTCGTGCGGGTGTCGGGCTTGAGACCCGCTTATCACCTCTTTGCACCGTCTCAGCTGATGCGTCAGTGGTGGGACCCGCGTCCCTCCGGGCAGTGGGCGGTACCTCACCGCAGCAGCCGTCTGGACTAGCGGCGCTCAGGGATCGGCGGCCTCGCCTGGTGTGCGTCATACTTTCCCTTTCGCTTGTCAGATGACTAGCGCATGGGGTGGAACGCCGGCCATCAGCTGGCGCTGCTGTGGTGACACGCCTGCGGACTCCGGTGTGAGCCTGCGCCTGGGGGAAGACCAGCGTCCCCTCCCCTCTGACGGGGAAACAGCTGTGACCGCTCGCCGCATCACTGCTTCGCCGTTGATACCAGGGTTCGGCAACGCCTGCCGGTGGACCAAGCCCTGTGCTTTCTGATGCGGAGGCTCCCTAGGCGGCCTTGCACCCACTTAAGAACTGCGCTCACAGGGATCGTTACAAAATATCATGTGTACAGATTACCACAAAATCTTCGGAGTTTCTCACTCCTGATCAATACATGGAATAGTGCCCAAAATTAACTTGACAAAAAGGGCCTTCTTAACATTACTAATAAAAAAACAATGAAGAAAATTAAATAACCAATATTCAAACAAACAAAAAATCCTTTTTATAAAATATAGTTCCAGCATTACATCTGCTGTCAATCATTCAGGGTAGATCTTGTACAAGGTTTGGTCAGGATTTGGATAGGATTTGGCGCCGCTGCTAGCTACAGACACAAAACTCTACCTGCTCCTAACTACGCTCTCACACACAATCTACAAAGCTCGTACTAGTCACCATCACCATATAGCCCGACTACAATTCCCACATATAAACAAAATATTCCTTTCAACACCAATACCCATATCGTTGTTCACTGACTGCTCCTCCAAGGTTTGCAGAACGTGTTTGCTGATCTGTGAAAAATTTCCGAGACTTCTTTTCTATGGACATTGCATAATAAAAGTTATGATTAATGAGACACAGAAGGTTCATTCAAGTCACATCTGGAATGGTAAATGTTTCAACATCTATTCACCAGACTAATGCAAAAGGTCAGTGGGCATAAAAATGAAAATAAAAATCATCCTATCCTATTAGCAAACACATAAACACTTCGTCCTATAAGTACATAAAAAAATACTGTCAAAAGAAATCCATTGTCCAGGGCCATGAGTACCCAACTTACTGCTATCATAAGATACTCATAATGATTACACACTTACTCACCACATGTCCCCAGGGGTCCTCACCTACCGTCATGTTATTTTAGCTTGGAGGTAGTCGCATTGATTCTCTATTAAATATCAAACTGCTTGAGTTTATAAGCTGTTTCCGTACACATCTTCTGGGGTTTCACATCCTGGTGCCCTCAACCGTACCTAGTAGTATGTGGCGGCAAGTTACACTTTCCAAATGTCTTATAAGGTGGCAACTCTGAAAATCAAACACTATTAATCCCCTTTCATACACAAATCCTTCACCTACAAGTCACCAAGTCGCTTCATCAACATCGCAGTACATTTGAAAAGTCTCACTGAATCTTGCTCACCTAAGGGGAATAAGAACACTAAAACTGTAATTTATCATCAAGAATTACCTTACGACCATTGACTCGCCACGCCAACACACCCGATACCTTTTCAGTCATCAAAAAACGAAAGCCATCTTACTGTAATAGGAAACGCTTCATATGAGCCTCGTAATCATTCACATTCAGATGTTTTGAAACCGCACAACACTACTCCTTTCTGCTGACAAGAAGAAATAACTACACACATATTGGGGGACCCTTTACAATTCATAAAAAATATACACTTTAATTTTAATCACACCAGAGTGAATCAAAACATTGGAAAATATACACTGTAATTTTACGAAACAGAGGCGACTGGGTTTACCACGGGCACACCAATACTGTGGCCCTCCCTCAACAAATCTTCCCTAATATCGTCTTCCTTTATTCAAATGCACATCAATATCATCGGTCCTCATTAAGTTTGACGCCAACCGAGCCAGCCAACAGTCATTGATCCCTTTGATTAGAGGCATTTGTCGGATTGTGCCGCGGGTTTGCGGGACGAATTTCAACACCCACTGGCGGACCACCCGTACTGTTTACGGCACCCCTGTTGTTTCTTGTTCGATAATTATTCTGGGGTCGGTCACGACTACCGTTCCTAGGTCCGCTGTAATTGCGCCTAAATCTCTGCTCATTACTATATCTTCTAAACTCCCAGGGGTGTCTTTGATTTACTCTCGGCGAATGATGACGATTGGCATCGTTCGTTCTGCCCGCGTTCCGTGAGGAATCGCGACGCTGCCAACGCTCGCGCGCCCTGTAACTCTGAGGCGACCCGTTACGTCTGGAGTGCCACCTGTCTCTACGGCTGCGGCTTCGCTCGCGCGGCCGCTGCTCGAAGGCGCTCTGACCGTAATTCTGCGTGGTGCCATTCGCATCGCACTCAAGCTCTAAAAGGAAATTGCGAAACCCCTCTACGTCATCCTTACATCGTCCTGCAAGGATAACGTGCCGCAACTGCATTGGAAACTTTCCCAGACAAATACGAATAATTTCTGCAGGTCCATAAGGATCGTCAAGATGTTCATTCGCCTGCAGCATGTGCTCGAACATCTGCACAGGGCTGGAGAATTTTGACCTGTTTAACTCTGGTAGCATAATGAGTCCGTGTTTTACACGACTTTGCGCTGCCACTGACCAATATATCGACAGGAAGTGTTGACGAAACTCCCCAACAGTGTAGCAATTGCGTGCAATTGACCTCATCCGCGCCGCTGGCTCACCTTCGAGGTAGCCGCACATATACTCTATTTTGTGCGCACTGGGCCACGTAGGAGGGAGGGAGAACTCGAACTGCTGTAACCAGGCCCGCGGGTGAATCCCCGTAGCCGAGTTACGGAAGACTTCAAACTTCCTCACGGTCAGAAAATGTTTAAAGTCAAATTCGTGAGTTTCCCTTGACGAACGTTCCTGAGGGGATCCGCGCCGTTCCCACCTGGTACGAGATCCGTGATCATGACGATGATCAAATTCGCCATCGTTCCCGGAATCATCGTCGGAATAATGGCCCTTTCGTTCATTTCTTTCAACTTCATGGGCCTTTAACCCTTTTAGGTGAAGTTCTAAACGGGCAATGCGCTCACATATTCCCTCGGTAACCCCTCCTTGTTGTATGTTTATTTCACACTGTCCACGCCGACATTTCTTTATCGACGGTATTTCGTCTGCATCCGCTGATGACGAGGTAGTCGTTTCCCTATTATTGTCAGACTTACGCGCCACTGCGTTTGAGATCCTGGCTATTTCTTCTCGCATCTCTCGGTGGGCCGTGTCTTGTTTTGTTTGTGTAAGCCCTTGCTCTCGCTCGAGAGCTATTATCGCCTGGCTGAGGGTTTCTACCTGCGTGCTAAGGTGGACCGGGCACTTAACCGCAGTGTCCTCTATTCGGGACACAAGAGCCGCGTGGTCACTCTGGCATTGTTCTGCTAACGCGCGGAGATCCCTGGCGGAATTTCGTCCTACTCGGGACTCAAGGGCCGCTTGTTCACTCTGGCATTGTTCTGCTAGTATACGTATATTCCCAGCGAACCTTTCTTCTTGCTCCATCACCTGCTTGCTAATGACTTGGTGCCCCTCTTCTAAGGCGGAGATGCGTTGGTCAATGATCGCCAGTTTCTCCCCAACACCATGTACTATTTCACTAGTCAATCTTTTATTCGCTTCCTCGATATGCCTCCTATTTTCTTCTGCTTGTTTTTTATTCACCTCCTCGATATGTCTCCTATTACTGTCTAGTAATTGTCGTAGCATAGCCTGTAATGAATTTGCATCTATCGAATGATTCGAAATCACTACGGCGGGCTCAGGATGGACAACACTTGTACTTGCGTTTTCCGCGTTTCGTTCCTGGTCGGACTCGACGTTTTGACCTCGTCCTTGTTCAGGGTTATTGTCTGGCAGGTTATTCCGATCGCGGCTCCCTGAACAGCTACGCGTCTCCATCATAAGGATAGTTACTCCGTGCTCCAAAATACAACAAGAATAATGCCAAAGTCTCCTAATGGACTCACAGTCCCCACAAAGCACCCAAGATTTACTATATGACACCGATACACGCCACAGGACGAGAGTCAACCCACACTTGTAACACAATTGAATACTAAATCACAATATCTATACAGTAATACATATACAAGATAAAACATGTAAGAAAATGCACACCTATATCATAAATTCACGTAAATTCTGTATCACAGAAAGACAACATACCAATTAGCACATCCAACCGAAAATAACTAATCCTCACTGCGCATCAGAAGATTCCCTGGTTTACCGAAATCCTGGCAGGGTCGCCATGTGTAAGTGGCGTGAATATAAGTAGCGTGAATAAAAGGACGGTAGGTGCAAGAAGCATGAAGCGCCCTTCGAATGTATCCTGATAGCTAAAAGAGCCACGCACACTTTGAATAAGAAAATGCTACTTGACACTGAAATCAATATAAAAGATAGGGTCGCCACCGACTCTAGCCACACGACAAGAAGAGGTAGCACTGAGTCGGAAAATTACTTAATTTATTAATAAGAAAAACTCACAAAAGAACATTCATTGTACAGTCATTGATAATGAATGGGATGTAGTTATTACGTAATATGATCCAGGCATTCTTCCCGTGAATCAAATATTGAGTAAAGTAAAGAGGTCGTGAACACCATGCGTAAGTGCAGCCTGCAGCAAGATTCGTGAAAACACGATCTATTCCAGAGCATTTGTTTCAGATAAAAAAAGGGACACTAATCACTACACCTGTGCACATGGAAACGCTATAGGTGGGCCAACAAGGAAAACTATAAGGTAAATGGCGAAGGTAACGGCGACATAACATCGGTACACAAGATAAGATTGAAGGCAAAATTATTTATTCCTTAAAACATTGATGTAGTGCATCTATATGTGTCACATGAGACAAAGAAAATTCACAACTACACAAAAATTACCAAGATCCGGAAAAGATTAGAAGCATACATACACAGATGTAGGCACATAAACATTCACACTGAACCGAGGGCACTTCAACATATGCAACTCCCTTGTGCTGCGTTCCTCTCACGGATCAAGTCAAGACTGCATTGGGAATCAAACTGAAAGTCTACAAAAGCCTTGCATTCCCTGCTGCAACCCAGCAAGTAAATCTTTATAAGACGAAATTCGAGACCGAAAGCTAAAAGCTCCCCTCTCTATGTGAAAACGCGCCACGCGGTCAGTCCAACTCACCCTTCTTCGACTGGAGCACAGCTGTGTCCGCTTCCCGTACCGACGGCAGACTGCCTCCCGCTTCTCCAGCCTCTTCCACGCTCCGCGTGGACCGGAAAACCCCAGGATGCCATTTCCGCCACCAACCTAACGCAGGTGGGTTTCTCACAAGTAGCGGAAACCTCTTTGCCGACTTGACCACTACGAGAGTTGGCAATGAAAGGTGGCTACAGGACCCTTTCACCTTCTCAGATTGTTTGCAGATGAAGCTGTCGTTAAACGCCTAGTAAAATCATCAGAAGGTCAAAACCGTTTAGCCGCCCTCCGTCGATCTGCTGTCGTCGACTTCTCTGACGGAAGGTATTATGTACTGTGCGTGCTCGGCTTTTAGTTGTATCTATACATCGGATGGAGCAGCCACAAACATCTTCACTGTGACTGCGACTAAATTTCTGGTCTTCATAACAATTAATGTTAACTTTTTGGCTCAGTCGACCATTTTTATTTGTTGCTGCGTTACCGAAGACAATGTAGTTACTAACGTTTCTGGATGTTAATTATTATTCACCAATACTCACGATGTTACGGAAATCACTTTAGTTTTTTTATTAATAACGTTCAATAATTAAATGATCATGAATGATTGGTTTTGTATGGAGGGAAAATGAGGGCTGATGCTACAATTAGCCTACTCTCAGAAATTACGGGAACTAAAATGTCCGTGATTTTCATAGCTCATCACTCAAAGACGTTATAGCAAGGACTACGGTCCATTACTATATTTCGATAAAGTCATTCAAACTGGCACACTTATTTTCACAAAGCTAAATGTCCAGTCCCGTTCTTATATTCAATACTGAGCGTTCATTTCTTGCGCACACAATTCCTCAGATATTTTTAGTCCGTGACCTTACGGCAAAAGTTTATCCTGTATAAATTAACAACAGTCAGTTTTCTTCAAGTTTAACAAATGTGCTGTGATCCTCTCCGCAGCATATCACACGGAAATGCCCCCCCCCCCCCCCCACTATATCGCACGCCGCAGCTACGTAGGCTTCTTCAGAGACAAGACAAGAGAACTAACAATACCCGCACATGGTTTATATAGTAGAATTTAGAAACAAAAGTAGCCGCGTAAAACCCTCTTTGATTTCTCTGAAGCTCTACTTTGCTGCGGGCGCTATTCTGATGAGAGATTATATATCGATAATTTTAATTAAAACTTTTTCAATGCTATTAATTATTATCGATATTATCGATCACCTCTACCCTATATGAAAGTAAGTCTGATAATATTGTTCTTAATTAAAAGGACGGTTGTAAAGTTCACATCCACGGTTAGTGTTGTGCTGAAAGTTACTGCGTCGACGGTGCTCATTCAGTAGTAACTTTTTGTTCATAAGAGATTTCTCGCGGAGGATACCCTTGTGTCACTATAATAGACAGAAGACCATTGAGTAAAACAGAACTGATCTCTGGCGTTCTCCAAAGAAGTGTTGCAGGATCTTTGCTGTTTCGCAGTCTATATAAATGGTTTTGGATACCGTCTGAGTATCTCTCTTAGATTGTTTGCAGATGATGCTGTCGTTTAGCGCCTAGTAAAATCACCAGAAGGTCAAAAACACGTACAAAATTATTTATACACGATATCTGAATGGTGCGCAAAGTGGCAATTGAGTCTGAATAAGGAAAAGTGTGATGTCATTCACATGTGTACGAAAAGAAATCCGTTAATTTTCGGTTACTCAATGCGCCACATAAATCTAAAGACCGTCAATTCAACTAAACACTTAGGGGTGGCAGTTGCGAACAACATAAATTGCAACTATCACACAGATAATGTTGTGGGGAAGGCAAAACAAAGACTGCATGTTGGCAGAACACTTACAAGATGCAAAAGTTTGGTTGGTCGATTTGGCGTAGGAGACCAAACGGCGAGGCCATCGGTCCCGATGCAACAGGTTCCACTAAAGAGACTGCCTACACTCCACCTGTCCCTCCTCTGCTAGAGTACCGCTGTACGGTAAGGGATCCTTACCAGATAGAGTAGGATTGAAAGAGGACATCGAAAAAGTCCAAAGAGGGGCAGCTCGTTTTGTATTATCGCGCTAACAGGGGAGAGAGCGTCACGGATATGACAAGAGAGTTTGGATGGCAGTCAAGAAACAAAGGTGTTTATCGAAACTTCCTGGCAGATTAAAACTGTGTGCCCGACCGAGACTCGAACTCGGGACCTTTGCCTTTCGCGGGCAAGTGCTCTACCATCTGAGCTACCGAAGCACGACTCACGCCCGGTACTCACAGCTTTACTTCTGCCAGTATCTCGTCTCCTACCTTCCAAACTTTACAGAAGCTCTCCCGCGAAAGGCAAAGGTCCCGAGTTCGAGTCTCGGTCGGCACACAGTTTTAATCTGCCAGGAAGTTTCATATCAGCGCACACTCCGCTGCAGAGTGAAAATCTCATTAAAGGTGTTTATCGTTGCGACGAGAGCTCTTTACGAAATTTTAGTCATCAATTTTCTCCTCTTAATGCGGAAATATTTTGCTGTCCTCTAACCTACATATGCAAAAATGAGCATCTTAATTAAATAATCAGAGCTCGTACGGAAAGATTTAAGTACGCAATTTTTCCGCACACGCTGTTAGAGAGTGGGACGGTAAAGAAATAGTCTGAAGGTGATTCCAAGACCCTCTTCTAGGTACTTAATTGTGAACTACAGTATTGCCAAGTAGACATACATGTACTACACACTGGTTCAGGGAATTTAATGAAACAAATATTGTGATCTCTCAGATTTTCTTGGCTTGGTTGATTAGTGGTATACTGTACTTCCGGGTATTCTGTCGGGCTGTTGTTTCCATTTTAGGCACAGTTTCGACGACCGACCCGCCCGTCTTCTTCAGGTACTGCGAGGTTTGCCCCTCTGTGCACTTGTTGCCCGGATTCCAGTCATACCGTGCATTGTCCTGTTGGAACAGCAAGTTCCCTTGCCGGTCTAGGAATGGTAGAACGATGGGTTCGATGACGGTTTGAATGTACCGTGCACTATTCAGTGTCCCCTCGACGATCACCAGTGGTGTACGGCCAGTGTAGGAGATCGCTCCCCACACCATGATGCCGGGTGTTGGCCCTGTGTGCCTCGATCGTATGCAGTCCTGATTGTGACGCTCACCTGCACGGCGCCAAACACGCATACGACCATCATTGGCACCAAGGCAGAAGCGACTCTCATCGCTGAAGACGACACGTCTCCATTCGTCCCTCCATTCACGCCTGTCGCGACACCACTGGAGGCGGGCTGCACGATGTTGGGGCGTGAGCGGAAGACGGCCTAACGGTGTGCGGGACCGTAGCCCAGCTTCATGGAGACGGTTGCGAATGGTCCTCGCCGATACCCCAGGAGCAACAGTGTCCCTAATTTGCTGGGAAGTGGCGGTGCGGTCCCCTACGGCACTGCGTAGGATCCTACGGTCTTGGCGTGCATCCGTGCGTCACTGCGGTCCGGTCCCAGGTCGACGGGCACGTGCACCTTCCGCCGACCACTGGCGACAACATCGATGTACTGTGGAGACCTCACGCCCCACGTGTTGAGCAATTCGGCGGTACGTCCACCCGGCCTCCCGCATGCCCACTATACGCCCTCGCTCAAAGTCCGTCAACTGCACATACGGTTCACGTCCACGCTGTCGCGGCATGCTACCTGTGTTAAAGACTGCGATGGAGCTCCGTATGCCACGGCAAACTGGCTGACACTGACGGCGGCGGTGCACAAATGCTGCGCAGCTAGCGCCATTCGACGGCCAACACCGCGGTTCCTGGTGTGTCCGCTGTGCCGTGCGTGTGATCATTGCTTGTACAGCCCTCTCGCAGTGTCCGGAGCAAGTATGGTGGGTCTGACACACCGGTGTCAATGTGTTCTTTTTTCCATTTCCAGGAGTGTATTTTTGAGTTCAATTCCCCATGTCTATTACATTCTTTAATGCTTTTTTGAGTTATGCACGTCTCGCACTGATAGTATTACTTTTTTGACCTCTTTATTTTGATAGACTGTTTCATTTTACTGTCCCAGAAAGATGGTGTTTTGATGACTATACTGGTCTCATCGTATATCGTTTGTCGATTACGATCGAGACAGCGCTCTGCAACAGTTGATTTGCTTGGTTGTTTTGGTCCGGTGTGCCGCTGATGCCCGTTGCATATCTCCTAGTCTGTTCTGATAGTCCGCCCCACGTAAGACATGCAGTATCCGCTTGGAATGCGATACCCATCCGGCTTCCGAAGACCTAGATCGTCTTTAACATTATAAATAAAACTTTTTCAACCGACGCCGAGGAGGCGAAATACACTGAATGCCGTCTTACCGCATAGTGGGCCAGCATAAGGTAGATAAGCAGTACTTGGCTTCTCTTCTTGTATCTGAAGTTCATCACTTTCTCAGGCATTCTTGATTATGAGTGCAACGCCTGTTAAATTTGACGGTCTGAGTATCCATTCCTTCAGAACACTACTTGAAAGCGTCGTAATTCTTCAGCGACAGCCGGCCAGTGCGGCCGAGTGGTTCTAGGCGCTTCAGTCTGGAACCGCGCTGCCGCTACGGTCGCAGGTTCGAATCCTGCATCGGGCATGGATGTGTGTGATGTCCTTAGGTTAGTTACGTTTAAGTAGTTCTAAGTTCTAGGGGACTGATGACCTCAGATGTGAAGTCCCATAGTGCTCAGAGCCATTTGAACCATCTTCAGCGACAGTCTCCTGCTCTGAAAGTGTTCGAGCTCTGTCGCTCAGACTCTTCAGTAGCTGATTTCCTTGTGGCGGGCAGCGATGACTCGAGAAGTAGAGACGGGGCTCACTGTATGTGGGTTTTCTATAGACACGGTGAACCAGCGGTGAGTCCATTCCTGTCTAACTTTTCGAGTATCATACAGAGAGCGCGTTGCCACACCAAAGTTGGCAACGCGAATCGATACCGACCACAGACGTTAGCGAAGGCTCGCTGCAGTTCGCAACGGCGTGTGGCAGGCGCTCCTCAACACGATGCCTCTCCACTCAGCATAACAGTGGCCTCAAGATGACGTGAATATAGGGCCGAGCGAGCAAGAGCTCTGCCTAAATCGAGACCTCAGCTACAGCAGCCAACATCATAGTCTAGGATCAACGAGTAGCTAAAGTTTCAAGTGAACTTGCAGTGTTGCTTATGTTGGACGTTGTATGGCTCAAATGGTTCAAATGGCTCTGAGCACTATGCGACTTAACTTCTGAGGTCATCAGTCGCCTAGAACTTAGAACTAGGTAAACCTAACTAACCTAAGGACATCACACACATCCATCCCGAGGCAGGATTCGAACCTGCGACCGTAGCGGTCGCTCGGCTCAAGACTGTAGCGCCTAGAACCGCACGGCCACTCCGGCTGGACGTTGTACTTCAAGAGAACAGTCTGTTGATTAGTGTATCAAGTGATGCTGTGCTAGCCAATGACGGTAGTACATTATCCACTACTCCTGTGGTAAAGAAGTGTGTCAAAATGAAGTAAATCTTTTTATTCATTTATGTAATAAAGTTTAACTAATACTAGGTGGTTATAATTACACTCACCCTATTTAACACGTCATACCACGGAAATTAGTTACTGTACGAGTACCATACTTGGTAGCATTAATGTCGTGGACATGGGAAAGAGAAATAAGGCCGAATCAATTCAATTGAAACACTTTTAATGTGCTGCTACGGTGCATCATATTTTTACATACCGGCACCATTACTGCTACAAAAGGGGCTCAATATGGCGCCCATCAGCGTCCAGAAGAGTCTCAAAGCGCAGGACTGTATTCCGCACAGCAGAACGAAGCATGTCCGTAGGTATGCTGGCTACCTCTCTGATATGCTGCGCTTCAGATCAGCACAAGCGTGAATGTTCCCCTGGTAAACCCTGTCCTTCAGGTAGCCCCACAACCAGAAACCACAGGGAGTGAGATCAGGTGATCGTGCCGGCTAAGTGTTTGGAAACGATCGGCCGAGAGTTCGATCGTTTCCAAATGTGTTTTGGAGAAGCAGGTGAACTGCACGAGCGATGTGCGGTAGGGCCCCATCTTGCATGAGAACTGTTGAGTTTAATGGGTCTCTCTCCTGTAGGGCGGGAATGACATGCTTGCGAAGCATATCGCAATAACACTGACCAGTCACACTGCATGTCTTTGGTCATTGAGCGCCAATCTGTTAAAAAAAGTGCGGGCCTATGACGAACGTAACTGTGAGGCAATACCATAGGGTGACACGTTCACCTCACACAGGACGTTCGTGCACAGTGACTGAAGGTGAAGAGTCCCACACTCAAAAGTTCAGTTCGTCCATCTCACCCGTCATAGAAAGATGAGCTTCGTGTGTCCATAGGATGGTCCACGACCAGTCCTCGTCAACTTCAATCCTTCCTGGTGTATTCGTCGGCCGCAGCTTCGGCTGGACCTCTCACAATGGCAAAATAATTTAGTTCCTCCTGCAGTCTTGCGCCGCTAATTTCTTGCTCTCCTCGACGCATCCCGCGACTCGGAGGTTATCTATACAGATGGCTCGATGGTTGATGGCCGTGTGGGGTATGCTTACGCTCATGCGGACTATGTAGACCAGCGCTCCTTGCCGGACGGCTGTAGTGTTTACACCGCAGAGCTAACAGCCATTTTTCGTGCCCTTGAGCGGATTCGTACCAGCACTGGGGAGTCTTTTGTCATTTGCAGCGACTCTCTCAGTAGTCTACAGGCTCTTGACCAGTGCTACCCACGCCATCCCATTGTTGTTGCCATCCAGGAGTCCGTTCATGCTCTTGCACAGCGTGGTCGTTCAGTAGTGTTCATATGGACCCAGGGACACGTTGTGATAGCGGGCAACGAACACGCCGACAAGTTAGCTAAAGAAGCCACCCGCAAACTGCCGTTGGAGATCGGCCTCCCGGCAACTGATCTCAGATCGGTGTTACGCCGTCGGGTCTTTGGGATGTGGGCAGACGAATGGCGCACTCTGTCTGTACCCGACAAGCTGCGGCGTGTAAAGGAGACCACGACCGTGTGGGGTTCCTCCATGCGGGCCTCTCGCAGGGATTCTGTTATTCTCTGTAGGCTCCGCATTGGTCACTCTTGGCTGACGCATGGTCATCTGCTGCGTCGAGAGGACCCCCCTCATTGTCGCTGTGGTGCAACCATGGCGGTGGCCCATCTGTTGTTGGAATGTCCTCTTTTAACCGCCCTCAGGCGAACTTTTAACCTCCTGGGTGATTTATCATGTCTTTTAGCTGACGATGTCTCTATGGCAGATCGTGTTTTAGGTTTTCTCCGAGCAAGTGGCTTTTATAGGTCCCTCTAATTTTATTGCGTCACCCTCTTTTGTGCTGTATCTTTTACTTTGTTTTGTGTTCTAATTCGACTCCACCCTAATCTTTTAGGCTGGAGGTTTTAACGTGTTGCGCAGTGGCTGGCTCATCCTATTATTTTCGTGATCTGCCAGCCACAGTCCTCTGCTGTGCAGTTTTAATTCCTTCTGCCTTTGTTCTCTATGTTGTTTTTGTTGCTGTGCTCCGTTTTCCGTGTTGTCTTACCATTGACCATGGGGCTTTTCTTCTCCCGGAATTATAATTTTCGTGCTTCGCCTGACTGGTGGATGGTTTCACTGTGCTGTGTGTGTTTATGAAACAAGGGACCGATGACCTCTGCAGTTTGGTCCCTTTAATCCTCAAACCAACCAACCAACCTTCCAAGAAGGTGGAGAGCGAAGTTAACAGTCTTTGTGCGTCCTGTGGTGCAAGCTGCTGTACGATACGGCTCTTGTACAGGTACCATTTGAGAATGGTTCGAAGCACCTCCTGAGCAGTGGACCACGGGATGTTCGACTGTCGTGACACAGCACGCGCACTGCCCGACCATCGGGAATCGCGCGCGGCGTTGCTTGGCATAGCAACAGCGATTTCATCGACTACCTGTGGTGCAACCCGTCGTCAGCCTCTTCCCGGAGCGACGCCCAGTCCTCCAATTCATTCGAACTTCATCACGGTCAGCACAGCTGGCGGAGAAAGAGGCTTTTAGCCGGGGATACTCTTGAAGCGCAGCTGCAATGTTTCTGTTGTTTTGATAATAGTGCTTCACCAATAGTGCCCTGCTCCTTTTGTCCAAACTCATGTTGGTATGTCAACAAGGGCACTGCGACTGGTCAGGTGTGAGAGACTATGAACCACGATGACTGATCATGGGACCTGGTGCCCATAGTTGGAACTGGACGGTGGCGCTGTTACACATGCTAATTATGCACCCCACAGTCTGGACATTAATGCTATCAAGTTTAGCACTCATGCAGTAATTAGTTTCTGTATTATAACGTGCTAATTAAGTAAAGGTTAACTACAGCAACATGGCTTTTCAAATGCTCCAGTTTGATGAGCGCTCTCCCAGAGCCACCCCCCCAGGGGCTCAGCATTCATTTGCTGAGTACGGGCTTGGCGACCCCGGGGTCCTGAGCTGGGGACTTGTCAGCGCCGCCAGTCTCCTGTCACCGTAAACCCCGGACATGCTTCAGCGACCACCGCATGGCGCGGCGGTGGAATGTTGTGTGCTGCGGGGAATGGTAATCTTGGCTTGACCGCCTGGATTGCGAGGAAGGTAAACCTCTATAAAAACCCCTCAATCTTACGGTGTGCTGCGCGCCTATAAGATGCATGGCTGTTGGGCTGGAACAGTCGCAAGCGGGCAACCTCTGGGGCACCTGCCGCACCCCAGTTGTATAAGGCTTACTCAGGCACGCGGGGCTCTGTCTGAGCGGACCTTTAGTTCCCTAGCTGCTCGTGGGACCACGATGGACCCTTCGACCTCTACGTTTCCCCCTACCAGTGGATTGGGTGGGCCACTGGTAGGAAAACACACCCAATCGAAATAGCGACTTCATGCTGGGAGTCCTCCAGCGCCTGGTGTTACTACAGATTTATCAGACTGTCGTAACAGAGCACATGCTGATAATCAGAATGTGTTTTTGATTGTTAAACGGAAGGAAAGTAGCTTTGAGAGAGTTTCTCCCTTTTACATCCACAAGGGTCTTGAGGGAATTGCAGGAACACTGAAATCTGTGAAGCGTCTGCGCAATGGGACTCTGTTAGTTGAAACTTCTAGTTCCCGTCAAGTCACTTCTCTTAGGAAAGCAACCTGTCTCGGAGAGTACGCTATCGAGACCGAGATCCACTCCACTTTGAACTATAGTAAGGGTGTTGTGACATATAGGGACTTGGTGGATATCCCCAAGGACGAGTTGAAATCTGAGTGGGCTGACGAAGGTATTGTCGACGTGCAGCATATTATGAAACGAGTCGATGGTGACCTAGTCAAATCCGACTCGTTTATTCTCACGTTCAATTGCCCAAGACTCCCAGAGCATGTTAAAGCGGGTTTCTTACGTTTGCCAGTACAGCCATATTTCCCCAACCCAATGCACTGTTTTAAATGTCAGCGCTTTGGGCATACTACGTTGGGGTGCAATGGGATAGCCACTTGTGGTAAATGTGGTCAGCCTGCCCATGAAGGAGCCGATTGTTCATCGCCTGTGAAGTGCGTGAATTGCTCTGGGAGTCACCCTGTCTGGAACCGGGTCTGCCCCATCTATCTCGAGGAACAGAAGATACAGGAGATCAAAACAACTAAGTGCATCCCCTATGGTGAGGCCAAGAAGCTCTTTAAGGCCATGCAGCCTCCTGTGTTTACAACATCTTTCGCTTCTACTCTGCAGAAACCGGTACAGTTGGCCATTGTTGCTACACAAACGGAGGTTGCTAGTGTCAGCACTAATACCTGCGTTTGCCAGTGCACTTGTGCTGCTGCGGTTGTTTTGCAACCTGCAGCTCTCCCCACAACGTCGGACAAGGCCGTGGTTGCTGACATTGGGGTACTTCCTGCCCCTCCCCATATGGCACCTTCTGCCCTGGCGAGTAAAGCTCCAACTGTTGACAAGGTTCTGCATTCTAAGCCCCCCAAGACGAAGACGCCGAAGGTGAAGGTTTTGCCACCTGAGGAGACTAGTCAGGGTCAGTCTGATGACGATGCCATCGTACTATCTGACATCTCCCTTGGGTCGCCATCAGAGCTGATGGACATTGATGTCGACTGGGGGCGATATTCTCGCCCCAGGAATAAATCTCCGGCCAGTACGGGCTCTCCTCCAAAGCACAGGGGCAGGGTGAAAATTCAGGCACCCTGATCACTGGCTCTCATATTACAGTGGAACCTGAATGGGTTCAGGAAGCATGTGGCCGAATTACAACTCCTTGTACGAGAGCGCCCCTTGTGCTTATGTCTCCAAGAGACACATTTCCGGGCCACTGATGCTCCTTCTTTATGGGGCTATACCGTGTATCGAAAAGATGATCTGATGGGGGAAAGGGCAAAGGGTGGTGTTGCAGTTTTTGTCCATGACATGCACCACTCATCTGAGCTCCCTCTCGTTACGGACTTGCAAGCAGTTGCAGTTGACCTTCTTGTGGGGCGGAGGCTCACAATCTGTTCCATTTACTTACCACCTCAGGATGCAATAGACTCTGAGGCTCTCACAGACCTTATTACCCAACTCCCCCGCCCATTTCTCCTTCTGGGGGACTTCAATGCTCATAATGTGTTATGGGGCTCTACGACTACTTGCCCCAGGGGTCGCATTCTGGAAAGCCTCATGGCATCCGAAGAACTGTGCATCCTCAACTCTGGTGCTCCCACTCATTTCTGTACTGCTTCTGGGTCGTCGTCAGCTATTGAACTTTCCTTTTGCTCTCCAGCACTCGCGGATTCTGCTCTGTGGGAGGTTGCCGCTGACCTCCATTCTAGTGACCACTTCCCCCTTTGGATTCGCCTCTTGGATGAGACTGTGGCATTACCAGTGCCACCCAGGTGGCACCTCTGCAGAGCTGACTGGACACTTTTCAGCGATTTAGCTGTTTTGGAACACCGTGCCAGCGTCCACGAATGGGTCGACCATGTTACAGCCGTGATCTCCCATGCTGCTGAATTGTCGATCCCACGGTCCTCAAGTCATCCCAAGAGGCGCCCTGTCCCTTGGTGGAACACTGAGTGCCGCTCAGCCATCCGAGCCTGCCGTGCAGCTCTGCGCCACTTCAAGTGCCGTCCCTCAGCTCACAATCTTGCGGCCTTTCGGGTGGCAAGAGCCAAAGCGCGGCGAGTGATTAAAGAGAGTAAACGACGGTCATGGCAATCGTTCCTGAACTCCATCTCCCGCTCCACTACTTCTACAAAAGTATGGGAAGCCATCAGGAGGATTTCCAGGAAACGCAGCCAACTACCTGTCACGGCATTGCTGCATCAGGGTTGTCTACTCACGGCGCCGAGAGACATTGCCCAGACACTGGCCATGTATTTTGCCGAATCTACTGCCACTATTAACTGTGATCCAGATTTCTGCCGCTACCGCACTGCCATCGAGAGGGATCACTTGGACTTCCGGTCTCCAAATTCTGAACCCTACAACTGCCCCTTCACAATGTGGGAACTGGATTCGGCGCTGTCTGTGGCTCATGATACTGCGCCAGGTGATGATCAAATCCTGTACAGCATGCTGCAGCACTTGTTGCTGCAATCCAAGGAAGTTCTCCTGAATTGTTTTAATATGATATGGTCATCCGGCACGTTCCCTGACTCGTGGAGGGAGGTGTTTTTGATTCCCCTCCTCAAACCGGGAAAAGACCGAATGCATCCCAGTGGTTGTTGGAGTATTGCTTTGACGAGCTGTGTCGGGAAGACATTGGAACGCATGGTCAACCGTCGCCTGGTTTGGCTGCTCGAGACCAGGCAGCTCCTTAGCCACTCTCAGTGTGGCTTTGGGAGATGTCGTTCAACTATAGACAACTTGACCCTGCTTGAGGCGGCCATCCAGCAGGCCTTCCTACGTAACCAGCATTGTCTAGGTGTATTCTTTAACATTAATAAGGCGTATGACACTACTTGGCGCCGCCTTATCCTCAATCAACTCCATCAGTGGGGCTTTCGTGGTTGGTAATGTGCTATCTGATTTGCACGTGCAGGAGAATGGTGTTCCTCAGGGAAGCGTTTTAAGTGTCACCCTCTTTGCCGTCGCCATTAACAGCATCACGTTCACTATCCAGAATCCTGCCCAGTGCTCCTTGTTTGTGGACGATTTTGCTGTTTTCTGTTCTTCCTCCAGTCTTGTCACTGCTAGTCGGCAGCTGCAGCTTACGATAAAGCGATTAGAGGCATGGACTGCGAAGACGGGTTTTACCTTTTCTGCAGACAAATGTGTGTGTGTTCATTTTAATCGTTCTCGACGTGCTTTTACCTCCCCTGAATTGCGTCTGAGGGGCACCATTCTTCCTTTTAGGGACACTGTGAGGTTCCTGGGCCTCACTTTTGATTTCAAGTTGTCGTGGTTGCCGCACCTTAAAGACCTCAAGGTGCGGGCCCTGAAGGCACTGAATATTTTGAAGTGTCTGAGCCATCGGTCCTGGGGAGCAGATCGGGCGCGTCTGCTGCAGTTTTATAGGGCTTTCGTCCGGTCGCGTCTTGACTATGGATGCACTGTGTATGGGTCAGCGAGGCCTTCGTATCTGAAGATTCTTGACGCAGTACACCATGAGGGTATCAGGCTGGCTACTGGTGCCTTCCGTACCAGTCCCATCCCCAGCCTGTGTGCTGAGGCAGGGGAACCGCCGCTCGCCATCCGGCGGAAACTCCTCATGGTGCGACGGGTGTGTCAAATCCTTGCCTGTCCTACCTCCCCTGCATACCCTACTGTTGCCCGACCGCCTATGGAACGTCTCTTTTCCAGTCACCCAAGGGCAACGAGACCATTTGGGATTCGTGCCAAGCATTTGCTTGAGTCCCTTGGTGTGGAGCGTGTGACACCCCAACTCCAGGGTTTTACCAGTCTGCCATTCTGGTTGCTCCAGAGGCCCAGCGTCCTTTTAGACTTGTCAGAGTACCGGAGGAGCTGCACTCCTGCGTTTGTTTTTACCTCCTTATTTTATGATATTTTAAACCAGCATCCCGACCATGTACCAGTATTTACGGATGGCTCTAAACAGGGGGACTCTGTTGGTTGTGCTGTTGTTTTCCCTGATCTAGTCGTCAAGTTACGGCTTCCTGCAGCGTTTACCATCTTTGATGCCGAATTGTTTGCGATCTTGCGGGCATTGGAGCAGATGAGATGTGTTCCCAGTCTTAAGTTTCTCATCTGTTCTGACTCCCTGAGTGCCCTTCAGACCATGCAACACTTGTACCCAGTGGATACGGTCATCCAGAACATCCATGATGCCCTACTCCAGCTGCAATGGCAGGGGAAAGGTCTGTGTCTTTTAGCCGTTCTCCTTGTTCGGTGTCCGTCTTCGTCCCTTCACTGCATGTGTTCCTGTTTCTATGCGTTTGGGCGCTGATGACCACGCTGTTTAGCACCCGAAAACCTCAAACCACACACACACACACACACACACACACACACACACTCACACCCAGAGCCACGAAAGAACCCACAGTTGCGGCCGGACGGAAGTAGTTTCACCTGCTTACAATATCAACTAATACATCAAGGAAATATATATTGCGATGGATAGAGTGTAAATGTTCCAGGGAGTCTAAGTTTTTGCGCTACAACACAAATGTGTCGCCTACATAACGATGAAACATGGATGTCTCAAGAATGAGATTTTCAATCTGCAGCAGAGTATGCGCTGATATAAAACTTTGTGGCAGATTAAAACTGTGCGCCGGAGCGAGATTCGAAATCGGGGCCCCGAGTTCGAGTCTCGGTCCGGCACAGAGTTTTAATCTGCCACGAAGTTTCATGTGTGTCTCAACTTGGCGTATTCTAGTGCCTTTGCGTGAAAGAGTTCCATGTACAGTTTCGGTATGGCGGTCGACAACTGTCTACCCATCGACCCGTCGTCAGTTTGTTCGATATATTTTAAGTTGAACAGGAAATAAGTTGAAATTTTCCCTCGATTAGTTTCAATGTGAAGAACAACTCGGCAATACACACGCAAGATCACCAGTAAACAAATTGAGAGGCACCCATATGCCTTGCTTATACTGTGGCATCAAGCAGTCAGGCCTGCAAGATGAGTGGTCTGCCAAGCGAGTGGATTCATTCTTATTTATCGAGTAACATGAACTCTCGTACTCACAATTAAGTTACAAATTATCCTCCTGTATGAATAATACGCAACGGAAACACGCATCTGACTATCAGTAATTTACAGAACTCTGACTGTACACTACGCACTGGCAATACCACATTTTCTTTCCTTTTTTATTTAACGGCTTTTGTCTACACGTGGCCACCGCACTGAATATGAATGGCGCACACATTATAAATTCGGGACATTATGGCAACATACAATTCGAAGGAAAAGTCCACCAATCTTTTTCTTTTCACTATCTTATTTATTCCGATAAATTCTATAACCTAAACACACAAATTCTATAACCTACAACAATAACACATGAGAAATTCTGCCCAGTGGGCATGACTTTACATTGTGGAATCTCTATATTATGGTCTCGTAATTATTTAACGCTACAGTGCACTTTCTGGATAGGATGGTGGATCTTTTATTATACCTCACACTTCGACTCTCACAATCATCATCACGAAACTTTCCTCCAGACCGAGCGGTACAGAAGGAACAAGCATAACCCACTAATCTTTTGAAACTACCCTGCTACTCTCCCATGCAAACTACACATACCCAAATTACATGACATTCATCACACTGTAATAAGAAATATAAAACACTAAATAGTCACAGCACTATCACTTTCAGCTTTCCCACTTCAATTAGTATTTATCCCAGTTTCACACAACACTGCCCCACTTCGTAATTCTACTTTCCTACTATGAACTCTGGAGAAATATGCACGTCTTCCTGTGCAATGCAAGCCAAGTGGCGTTGCTGGATAGACGGCCGAGTCACCTTGATTCTCTCTCAGAGTTTAAATCTAGCGTCACACGGAATCATATCACGGAAAGTAATATTAAGAACATATTCATCACACACGCGAGTCCTCAACTGATACCATGGACGAGTACTTCTCTTTATCCTTTGTCTCATACACAGATTGAGACTCACACAGTACTCACCACGTGGAAGTACTCGTCTCTAATTTCAAGTCCTGCACACGCCATTTCTTAAATATTTCAACTAATGGTACACACGCTATTTCTTAAATATTTCAACTTATTGTACACACGCTAGTAATTCAGCTTAACTTAAGCACACGGAAGTATTTCAACTTATTGCTACACGTGGTTTCATTGTGACCGTTGGTCACTTCCGAAGATTACTACAATTCCATTAATATTTCCTGCCTGGCATTTAATTTTCCCCCACAAAAGTTCCTGAAATAGAAAAATTATTATTTCAAACTACTCTTAAATATTCCACATGCATACCATGTCTCCACTCTTTCGTCATTACGGAGCACAACTAAAACAGGTCTTAACAGCACAAGATCCAGCGGCAGAGTGCTGAAACATGGCCGTTCTCGAGGTCCTCTCGCACCTCTGTCGAGGTGGGGGAAGACCATGCTATCGTATTGGTCAGCCACATTTCAGGCGCTCAAAGCTCAGGTAAATTTCATCTCTTTGGTCCCACCAAAGGTGGCCAAAGGATCGTCTCAAAGATGATCATATATTCACATTCACTATCTGCGGTTAGCAGACGACCATACATTCGTTCATTTCAAAAGATCTCACCAAACTGGACGTAGGGATTTACACTCCTGGAAATGGAAAAACGAACACATTGACACCGGTGTGTCAGACCCACCATACTTGCTCCGGACACTGCGAGAGGGCTGTACAAGCAATGATCACACGCACGGCACAGCGGACACACCAGGAACCGCGGTGTTGGCCGTCGAATGGCGCTAGCTGCGCAGCATTTGTGCACCGCCGCCGTCAGTGTCAGCCAGTTTGCCGTGGCATACGGAGCTCCATCGCAGTCTTTAACACTGGTAGCATGCCGCGACAGCGTCGACGTGAACCGTATGTACAGTTGACGGACTTTGAGCGAGGGCATATAGTGGGCATGCGGGAGGCCGGGTGGACGTACCGCCGAATTGCTCAACACGTGGGGCGTGAGGTCTCCACAGTACATCGATGTTGTCGCCAGTGGTCGGCGGAAGGTGCACGTGCCCGTCGACCTGGGACCGGACCGCAGCGCCGCACGGATGCACGCCAAGACCGTAGGATCCTACGCAGTGCCGTAGGGGACCGCACCGCCACTTCCCAGCAAATTAGGGACACTGTTGCTCCTGGGGTATCGGCGAGGACCATTCGCAACCGTCTCCATGAAGCTGGGCTACGGTCCCGCACACCGTTAGACCGTCTTCCGCTCACGCCCCAACATCGTGCAGCCCGCCTCCAGTGGTGTCGCGACAGGCGTGAATGGAGGGACGAATGGAGACGTGTCGTCTTCAGCGATGAGAGTCGCTTCTGCCTTGGTGCCAATGATGGTGGTATGCGTGTTTGGCGCCGTGCAGGTGAGCGCCACAATCAGGACTGAATACGACCGAGGCACACAGGGCCAACACCCGGCATCACGGTGTGGGGAGCGATCTCCTACACTGGCCGTACACCACTGGTGATCGTCGAGGGGACACTGAATAGTGCACGGTACATCCAAACCGTCATCGAACCCATCGTTCTACCATTCCTAGACCGGCAAGGGAACTTGCTGTTCCAACAGGACAATGCACGTCCGCATGTATCCCGTGCCACCCAACGTGCTCTAGAAGGTGTAAGTCAACTACCCTGGCCAGCAAGATCTCCGGATCTGTCCACCATTGAGCATGTTTGGGACTGGATGAAGCGTCGTCTCACGCGGTCTGCACGTCCAGCACGAACGCTGGTCCAACTGAGGCGCCAGGTGGAAATGGCATGGCAAGCCGTTCCACAGGACTACATCCAGCATCTCTATGATCGTCTCCATGGGAGAATAGCAGCCTGCATTGCTGCGAAAGGTGGATATACACTGTACTAGTGCCGACATTGTGCATGCTCTGTTGCCTGTGTCTATGTGCCTGTGGTGCTGTCAGTGTGATCATGTGATGTATCTGACCCCAGGAATGTGTCAATAAAGTTTCCCCTTCCTGGGACAATGAATTCACGGTGTTCTTATTTCAATTTCCAGGAGTGTATTTTGTGGGAGTGCACATGTGATCAATTAAATAAATAAATTGTCATTCTTTCCCACACTGGTATCCGGCTTCGCTGTATTAATTGAAATTGAGTTATTTTACAAAAAAAAGTGTTGTTCTGACAAAAATAATGAAGTATGTTGTACCTATTTTCAATGTCGGGCGGTACTGTACCCTTTCAAAATATCGTTTTTCAACGGTAAAAATCCACTGGAAACGTCCACAGTATGCGGGTCACACGCTCTTCCATATCAATTGGAAACCGCTCCTGCGCCAACAATGAGGAAAGGTCAGCGTTTAACACCCAAAGAGAACGAGATCATTAGAGACGTTTTCTGTATCACATAGATGCAACGCACACTCGGCAAATTTGTCCAGCATACCATGAACCCAGAGTACTGACACTAGTTCCTCATGATCCGGAGAGTCTAACGCCTTGATCACATCCAGAGACTGGGTACCGACAGGAATGCATAACCCCAACAACTGCGAAATGTAGATGGATGCTGTACGCCAATGTCAAATCATGAGAGCCCTCAACCGCTCGTCCAGACCTCAGACGCCCCTCACGCAATGCACCGGCTGTGACCGAGCAGGTCGTGATCGGTGGGAAGTCTGCAGTGGTTGTAGGGAGATTGGTCTGTACACTAGGCAGTGATACATTAGGCAAGATCCTACTAGGAGAGATGTGTACTTGCCTTCTTTTGCACCGAGAAGCGATCTGCCTGTTGTGGACGAACACACAGTTTGAACATAATGCAATCCAAAGTCCAGCTTGGTTTTTATACATACACTGCAGCGCCAAAGCTGCTTGTATAGGCATGTGTGTTCAAATACAGAGATATGTAAATAGCCAGAAACGGTCTGGCGCAGTTGTTAGCTCCGTTACTGCTGCTACGACGGCAGGTTATCTAGATTGAAGTGAGTCTGAACGTGGTGTTCTAGTCGGCGCACGAGCGATGGGATACAGCATCTTCGAGGTAGGAATCAAATCGGCATTTTCCCGCACGATAGTTTCACGAATGTACCGTGAATATCAGGAATTCGGTAATACATCGAATCTCCGACATCGCTGCGGCCGGAAAAAGATCCCGCAAGAACGGGACCAACAACGACTGAAGACAATCGATCAACTTGACAGAAGTGCTATCCTTCCGCAAATTGCGGCCGATTTCAATGCTGGCCCATTAACAAGTGTCATTGTGGGAACCATTCTATGAAACATCACCGATATCGCCTTTCGGAGCCGAACGCCCACACGTGTAACCTTGTTGACTGCACGACACAAAGCTTTACGGCTCGCCTTGGCCCGTCAACACTGACGTTGTGCATTTGATGACTGGAAACATGTTGCATGGTCGGACGAGTCTCGTTTCAAATTGTATCGAACAGATGGACGTGTACGGCTATAGAGACAGCCTCGTGAACCCATGGACCCTGCATATCAGAAGCGGACTATTCACGCTGATGGACGCTCTGTAATGGTGTGGGGCGTGTGCAATTGGAGCGATATGGGACCCCTGATATTTCTAGATACGACTCTGACAGGTGACACGTACGTAAGCATCCTGTCCGGGCACCTGCATCCGTTCATGTCCATTGTGCATACCGACGGACTTGGGCAATTCCAGCAGGACAATGCCACATCCCACACGTTCACAATTGCTACAGAGTGGTTCCAGGAACACTCATCTGAGCTTTAAACACTTCCGCTGTCCACCAAGCTCCCCAGACCTGAACATTGTTGAGCGTATTTGGGGTACCGTGCAACGTGCTGTTCAGAAGAGATCTCCACCCCCTCGTACTCTTGCGGATTTATGGGCAGCCCTGCAGGATTCATGGTGTCAGTTTCCTCCAGCACTACATCAGACATCAGTCGAGTCCATGCCATGTGTGTGTTGCTGCACTTCTGCGTGCTCGCGGGGGCCCCACACGATATTAGGCAGGTGTATCACTTTCTTTGTCTCTTCAGCGTATAAAGAAAACTCAATCTGTCTTGACTCTGCAGCGCACACCTCTGAATTCGTTGCCTGGAATTTAAATGTTGCAGTCACCTAACTACACACCCTCACTGTCGCTTCGTTGCTGCGAGCAGTGGCGCTCCCTGTTTTGCCAGTCCGAGGAAGAAGTCCGTAGCGGCCGATACTGCAGTCTGGCGTGGGTAGGCTGCCTGGAGGAGTGGCAAACTGAGTGCTGCAAGTGGTTCTCTGCCTCGTGATGACTGGGTGTTGTGTGCTGTCCTTAGGTTAGTTAGGTTTAAGTAGTTCTGAGTGCTAGGGGACTGATGACCATCGATGTTAAGTCCCATAGTGCTCAGAGCCCCCTTTTTTGCTGCAAGTGGCAAGTGAGCGACAGCTGCGGGCGCTATTGTACTGTGTGGGCAGAGGGGCGGTGTAGTGCTTTTACTGACTGCGGCGATACCGGCAGTATCCACATTTGTTTTCATCTTGCTTCGAAATCGTCGTAGTACGTTGCACTGCGGATGCACGAAATCGTGCATCTCATTGTAAACCTCGGTGTTTCTAGTTGAGAGCAGCAGGTAAATCTCCAGGAGGGGACAGACGAACTCCACTCAACCATGTGTGAAAGACGAGTGCTATGTTTTGGCTGTTCAATACCTACGACTTTTTAATTGTAGACTGTGTTTGTGGCGTGTCCGCTCAACACTGTGGCGTGTCCGCTCAACACAGCTCTCGGACTTGGGTCTGTCAGGGTGGCCCCGGCATTTGTTTCCAGACTCTTTGTGTCTGCTTCTACTAGTGGCCTAGAAGAGAGCTGGAAGGCGGCGCTGCTCCGGATTGCCTACAATCGCTTCGAACACAGCTAGATACGCGTTGGGGGCAGTTGCATGAACGAACTTGTCACAGGGGGTGTCATGTGTGAACGGTACATTGCCCATTTGTAAGGAGTTGTATTCTGGGCAAGAGCTAACATTGGTGCGTACGGCCGGAGTGGCCGAGCGATTCTAGGCGCTACAGTCAGGAATCGCGCGACCGCTACGGTCGCAGGTACGAATCTTGCCTCGGGCATGGATGTGTGTGACGTCCTTAGGTTAGTTAGGTTTAAGTAGTTCTAAGTTCTAGGGGACTTATGACCACATCAGTTGAGTCCCATAGTGCTCAGAGCCATTTTTTTTAACATTGGTGCTTTCTGTGTTACACCTACTTAAAATTTTGGATGACAGTGGTGGGCAGGAAGTGTTAATATACCTGTTGTAACCATTTATTTTCCGCAGAATTTTATTATTCTTAATCAGTTCTGTGCAATATGTCGCTGTCTAGGGGGATTTGAAAGTTTATGTGATGCTGTACTTTTTTTTTTAATTTTATGAAGTGTCAGTATTAAGATTATCCACTAGCATGGCTACTTCAGTTGTATCTCCGAGCTGCGAGTCTGTTATTACAATATTGCAGCATCTTAAAATACGCGGGTAGAAGGAGTTTAATTGCCCCATGCCTGTGACCATATTAGGGACTATAACCTTATGTATTGTCCAAATCCTAATGTGATCTGTTCTACAGAAGAGCAGGGTGTCCACTGCGTACGATGTGCGTTGTCGGTAAGGACCATACACACTGAAGAGCCTCCCTAATATCGTGTAGTGGCCCCGCGAGCACGCAAAAGTGCCGCAACAGGACATGGCGTGGACTCGACTAATGTCTGAAGTAGTGCTGGAAGGAACTGACACCATGAACGCTGCAGGGCCGTCCATGAATCCGTAAGAGTACGAGGAGGTGGAGACCTCTTCTGAACAGATACGATGAATAATGATCATGTCTGGAAAGTGGTGGACAGCTCATGTGAGTGTTCCTGGGACCACACTGTAGCAATTATGAACGTGTGGGGTGTCGCCTTGTCCTGCTGGAATGGCCGAAGTCCGTCGGAATGCACAATGGACATGAATGGTTGCAGGTGAGCGGACAGGATGCTTACGTTCGTATCACCTGTCAGAGTCGTATCTAGACGTATCAGGGGTCCCGTATCACTCCAACTGCACACGGCCCACACCATTAAAGAGCTTCCTCCAGCTTGGACAATCCCCTGCTGACATGCAAGTACCACAGCTTCATGAGGTTGTCTCTATACCCTACCCGATCCGCTCGATACAATTTGAAACGAGACTCGTCCGATCAGGCAACATGTTTCCAGTCATCAACAGTCCAATGTCGCTGTCGATGGGCCCAGGCGAGGCGTAAAGCTTTGTGTCGTGCAGTCGTCAAGGGTGCACGAGTGGTCCTTTGGCTCCGAAAGCCTATATCGATGTTTCGTTGAATGTATTGCACGCTGATACTCGTTGAGGGCGCAACATTGAAATCTGCAGGAATTGTTGAAAGGTTGCACTTCTGCCAAGTTGAACGATTCTCTTCAGCCGCCTCTGGTCCCGTTGTTGCAGGATCTTTTTTCGGCCACACCGATGTCGGAGATTTGATGTTTTACCGCATTCCTGATATTCCCGGTACACTCGTGAAATGGTCGTACGGGAAAATCTCCACTTCATCGCTACCTCGGAGATGTTGTGCCGACAGTAACACCACGTTCAAACTCACTTAAATGTTGTTAACATGCCATTGTAGCAGCAGTAACAGATCTAACAACTGCGCCAGACACTTGTTGTCTTATACAGGCGTTGCTGACCGAAGCGCCGTATTCTGCCTGTTTACGTATCTCTGTACTTGAATACGCATGCCTAAACAAGTTTCTTTGGCGCTTCAGTACATAACTAGCTATCTGTAAGCTGCGAAGCATCATTCATTTCCAAGAACTGAAGGCAGCTACTCACTGTATTTAGCGTAAACTGTCACGTCATTTGATATATTTGATACGAATATTTGTTGCGCCATGAAGTTATTTAATTTTGATTCTCAGAATTTTTAATAATACTTGGTTAATAAAGTAGCCATTCTTCACCACCCACTTATTGCTGCCGCCACCGACGAGTAGAACACATCTTTAATCATAGCAAGAAAATGAAATGTTAAAGATACCACAAAGAACTTAGCCCCCTGCTTCTTACATTTATGTGTGCTGTCGTATTAGTACTTAACTAAATAAAACTGTGGACCATTCGCCTTCATCTAAGACCTTAAGGGAAGAAATCGAAAAATTTCGTTCTATCTGGCTAATGTTGGCAGTATCAGCTGCCCGCACTAGGTACTCTGCTGATCAGATTCGCTAAAATCTAACTGCCCCAGAGAAAAAGCGACAATTGAACTAGATAATGCGGTCAAGATCTTCATTTGTCCCCGAAGAAAACACCGACGTAAATACTCGGCAGATAAGGAACATTTAAGATACCATTAACTCGAAACCGAATCAGATAACGAAGAGATACACAGGGATCTAAGGCTTAGTATTGAATTTAAAGATGCTATCGCTTGGAAACGATAAAAGTTATTGTTATGTGATTAGAAGGGAATACAAATATCTGTTTTTCTTTATAGAGAGGTCTGAGTATGTGGGCATCGGTTTTCGTTACAACCAAGCTCTCTCGAAGACATATGGAGAACTTATTTAATATCCAGAGGCTGTGCATCAGATATGACGAGCGAAATCAGCAAAAATCGTATAAAATTTCTCATCAGTTATACATAAGGCGGGGTGTGCAAATACAGGACAGTTGTAGGACGTATACTGAGTGAGGGAGAGACACAGAGAGAGCCACTTAACATACTGCAAGGGAGCATCCTAGACGCAGATAAATTTTTACAAGACGTAATTAATTTCTACGGTGCAGATCATTCGCGAAATGTTCAGACAGAACCAGATTCCGTTAATGGCTTTTAACGTAGACATTTCTACATGTTTTATTGTTGATTTAGGCATACGCACGAGAGCGATGCACAATCCTGTTCCCCTGTGGACGAATAATAATTTCGAGAGCATGTTGGGGTTGGGAACTCCGTAGCACCTGTGAGAGCTGGTTTCTCAGGATGGGGCAGGATAAGGTTTCGATTGTGGATGGGGCCATAATCAATTACTCTCGGCTGCGCAACAAATACGTAAACTTTATTTAAAGAAATTAAAATTTTAAAACAATCTCTTATAAAAACACAATTGACTGCATGAAGCCTGAAGGCCTTATCACAGAAAAAAAAATTCCACAATTTTAGGGCCGAAGGCCACCAAAAATAACCTCAAACAACAAACGATTGAAGGCCTGAATTAGAAGTCTGAAGAACAATTCCAAATAGCACATATTAAGATAAATATTCCGCTTTAAAACAAACTGTAACACGGCTGAAGGCCTTATTATAAAAGAAGTGAAATTATCACTTGGCTGAAGGCCACAAACAATTTCAAATAACGAACAGCTGAAGGCGTGTGCCGGCCGCGGTGGTCTAGCGGTTCTAGGCGCGCAGTCCGGAACCGCGCGACTGCTACTGTCGCAGGTTCGAATCCTGCCTCGGGCGTGGATGTGTGTGATGTCCTTAGGTTAGTTAGGTTTAAGTAGTTCTAAGTTCTCGGGGACTGATGACCTCAGATGTTAAGTCCCATAGTGCTCAGAGCCATTTGAACCATTTGAGCCAGCTGAAGGCGTGAATTAGAAGTCAGGAAAACAATTCGAAATAGCACCTTTAAAATAAATCCCTTGCTTTTAAAACAAGTTTGCTTAAAACGACTTACTGTAACACGGCTGAAAGCCTTATCACCAAAGAAGTGAGATTGCTCGGCTGAAGGGCACATCAACAATAATCAGAAAATTACGAATATCCTTAAAACAAACATCACAATCTAAGGAATCAGGACAAGCAGTTCTCAGCAAGTGTTCCAAGGTAACTCAAACATAAGGTAAGGCGAGACAGACAGCCAAGAGTTGCACTCACGTAATAGGATGGTAACTCAAACTCGGTACAGCTTAAGCGCTGACCAACCGACTAACCAATCCGCCTAACGTCCTGGGCGAAGAGACAGACAGCACTACGTCTTCAGAAAACACCCAAGGCCGAAGGAAACACTAGAACCAAGGTAGACCTCCCCAAAAAAATACGCACAGTACAGTACAAGAGGTTGTCTAACAACACGCCGTGTTGGACAGCATCAACACGACGAGGAAAGGTACACTGCCTGAAAAGTGCGCTAACCTTCAGGGCAGGTAACTGGGGCGTTAGCGGCCACAAGGCAGAAAATACCGCTTGTTGCACTTAACTAATAAGAATAATACTAAATGCAATGATGAATAGCAAATACAGAAAGACGGTTGCAATATTTCACAGCCTCGAAACTCGTGCGGCGTGTAAAGGAGACCACGACCGTGTGGGGTTCCTCCATGCGGGCCTCTTGCAGGGATTCTGTTATTCTCTGTAGGCTCCGCATTGGTCACCCTTGGCTGACGCATGGCCATCTGCTGCGTCGAGAGGACCCCCCTCATTGTCGCTGTGGTGCAACCATGACGGTGGCCCATCTGTTGTTGGAATGTCCTCTTTTAACCGCTCTCAGGCGTTCATTTAATCTCCAGGGTGATTTATCATCTCTTTTAGGTGACAATGTCTCTCTGGCAGATCAGGTTTTAAGTTTTATTCGCGCAAGCGGCTTTTATAGGTCCATTTAATTTTATTACATCACCCTCTTTTGTGCTGTATCTTTTACTTAGTTTTGTGTTGTAATTCGACTCCACCCTAATCTTTTAGGCTGGAGGTTTCAACGTGTTGCAGAGTGGCTGGCTCATCCTATTATTTTCGTGATCAGCCAGCCACAGTCCTCTGCTGTACAGTTTTAATTCCTTCTGCCTTTGTTCTCTATGTAGTTTTTGTTGTTGTGCTCCGTTTTCCGTGTTGTCTTACCATTGACCATGGGGCTTTTCTTCCCCCGGAATTTTTGCCATTGAGCAGTGTGCCGCAATGTGGTTGAGGCCCTGACATCTGAAGCACTGCACCGTCTTGTTTTTGCGGCGCAGTGGTTCAGTGGTCACAGGGACCGCCAGGATCGTCTTAATGTCCCTTTTGTTCTGTGGGACGTCTGGCAGTGTGACCTGATACAGGGGCCATTTGCTGCCTATGTTTCCCATCTATTGGACCGCCTTGACGATGTACCCCTGGGCAGTCAGGTCTGTTTTGATCGCCTGGGGGGCCACTCGTCTCGGTAGGTCTCTGATGACAATGTTTCTATTGCGTGTTTTTGTTGTGGGGAAAGTGTAATGGGGTATGTTTTTGCTGTTGAGAAGTGTTTTTATTGTGGTGTAGTGCTCGAGTGTCAGTAATGTTATTTTTATTTTGTCACCACCAGCAGGTTTTGCTTTGAAATTGCCTCCCCCGATTGCTGTTTTTAACATTTCGAAGAGTTCCTCGTAGTTCCGAGTGAAATCCGCGACGATCGGAGGGAGGTGGTGGGTGACCTGGTTTTGTGTTTGTGTTGTTGTGTCATGTGGTGTCTCTGGCTCATCGGCCACCGCCTGGAACCTGTTCGGGGTGGGTTCCACTCCCCGGGCCGGCGGGAGCCTTGGCTGGCGAAAGGTTTTCCTCGCCAGCACGAAACCATCCGAATCCTGCCCGGTTACGCGGTTCCCTACCAGTGCCAGTGTTTCCTGGTCCCCTCCTAGGACGACGACAGGTGCTGTCGGGGGCGCAGGCTCCTCAGAGGGTGTGGAAGTGGTTGGGGTGGTGGTGGTGGAGTGCTTTTTCCCCCTGGAGTGCTTCTCCTTCTTGTCCTTCCTCACACGCCGCTGCTTGGATGTGGTGGACTTGAGTGGGGGGGATTTAAGGAACTGGGATCGGGTAGGGGGTTGGGTGGCAGTTGCGGGTTTGGGAAGGATTTTTGTCGGTTGACTGGGCTTCTGCTTGCCATTTAGGTTGCGGATATGGTCAGCAAGGAGGCCACAGCTGTTGGCAAGCAGGAGAGGGCTGAGGAGAGGGGAGGGAGGGGCGGGATCGCAAATACTGACGATGTATTTGTTTGTTAAGCAGAAACAACCTGCCGACCAAAGGTGAGATCTCAGAATAGTCGAGGTTGCATTAGCAGTTAACTCTTCACTCAACTTAAACGTCCAGGGTACGGTGAGCAACGAAGTCGTCGGTCTCGCAGCTACCCCTCCTCTATCCGGCAGTGGCAGAACGCCGCCAGTGGCCCCAGCTTGCCCTCACGCTGCACGGACCTGTTCGCTGCTGCGGCCCCAACCAATGTGATGCCCGCTCGCAACTCCCCACTCCACACAACGCGACCCGGAAATACTAGCGGTCACTCCAAAGATAGTACCACAGTACTTGTATCGGTGAGCGCTGCTGCTGCCACTCACGGTTGAAATCCACAGCTTCTAAACTACATGCAGCAGTGTTTCACTGGTGGTGAAAAAGACTTCATCTAATGTGGAGAATGTCGCAGCGTGTGCGGTCGTGGAATTTAGAATCAGTTGTCGTCAAACTGCGGCCAGCGGGCCGAATGCGGCCCGAATCAAGTAGTTGTGAGGCCTGCGGTTCTCAACCGTATTTTATAAAACACTGAGGTAACGAAAGTCACGGGACACCTCCTAATTAGTGATGGGGAGCTCGTGAATGAGTCGTTCAAATGAACGCTTCATTCCAGGGAAGTGTGAACTAACCACTCATTTTCAATGAACTGGTACTTCAAACTTTTCACAGATAGCACACTCCACACTTTTTTCTAGTTCACCCACTCTCTTCCCCTCTCCCTCTTCCAGACCCATTACATCGGCGCGTCTACGGGTAGCCTACCATTGGCAGCGCTTGCAGACAAATGAATATTAAAGATACAAACGAAGAGGCTGGCTGTTTGTTAATAACACTGAAAGAGGGATTTTACCTGAAGTCGTACCAATGACTACAGGTGACAGTTTACGTTTTGAATCTGGAGGGTTATTATTCTCAACAAAAATAAAATCTACAGGAAAACTTCCGAATAATTACTTAACGTAGGTATATAGACTTTATGACAGTGGTAAACATACTCATTCTATTTTGGATTAAATTTTAAAAGGAACATAAAATTGGACTGCATTTCGTTGGTAGTCCTAGTTTTCAGTCCATGAATACAACAAATAATGTTTAATTTGGCAGATAAAGACTTTCTTGGGCGCTTCCTGAGAAAATGTCGAGCAAAATTAAATGTAATACTTTCTTTATATGTGACAGGCTTTCTCTGTTTATCTTTCCTTTGTCCCCTTCGACCATGCTCTATTTAACTCAAACGCTATAAGAGCGGAAAACGTTGTGTGCACGTTACTGCATAGTTCGGCCATCTGTTGGTAAAATTATGAAGTATTTACGAAGCTTTATTGTACGAGCGAGGCGAAGCGAGCGTAGCTGCGGCTGAGCGGCGAACTGGGCAACTTCGCCAGGCTTCCGTACTTCATGAATGAACTACTTCATTTGAACGCTTCACGGCAAAGAGTGAAATGAATGAAGTAGTTCACGGGAATGAAAGAGTTCGACCCATCTCTACTCCTAATGCAGTGTCGGACCTCCTTTTGCCCGGCGTAGTACAGCAACCCGACACGGCGACATGACACGGACCCACAAAGCCGTTGGAAGTCTCCTGCGGAAGTAACGAGCCATACTGCCTCTATAGCCGCCCATTATTGCGAAAGTGTTGCCGGTACAGTGTTTTGTGCACGAACTGACCTCTCCATTATGTCCCGTAAATGTTTGATGAGATTCATATCGGGCGACCTGGGTGGCCAAATCATTCGCCCGAATTTTCCAGAATGTTCTTCATACTAAACGCGAACAATTGTGGAGTGGTGACATGTGCCATGAAAACCTGCATTGTACCTGCTGTTGTAGTATCTGAAGTATTCTCAGCAACACCAAGTATCTTTCCTGCCTTATAAGAGAATTTTGAATTAACATAAACTTCATCTAGCATCACTGAAATTACCTTGTCACTTCCCTGAAGAAATTTATTTTTTTCCCTCAAAAAAGCAACCTGTGATGGACCAATACAAGGTTTATTTGGACCCATTTTGCATAGAAACTGCCTTAAATAGACAGGATGAGGTAATGTTAATACATTTGTTTTTCTCAAGTGATGGTAGGCACCAGGAAATGAAAAGCAAATGGTTGCTGCCCATATCAAAAGCTCAGGAGAATATCTGCTTTGCTTTGTTATTGCGAGTTGTAATTGCTCCAAAACAAATTCTAATTTAGGTGCTATTTCAGCGTCAAAATCACTACCAGCTTTTAGTGCTTGTTTGAGAACATTGACTAAAATTATAATCTTGTCAATGGTGCCAGTAGAGTTATCTGTGAAACCATTTAGGTGACTCACCAGATTATCAAATTTCGTCCACTTGTCACATTTCAAGTTCTCTTCCTCCCCAGACTGTAGTATCCATTTCAAGGTTTCCGTAGGCAAACACACATTTTTGTGAAACACTTTTACTTCCAAGGAACTTGATATCTTGAAGCACACTGAAACTAATGGCACATCACTGACTGAATCATCCTTTAATTTAATGAAAGATATGTAGTCGTCCTTTATTAAAATTGTAAATGGACAAACATTCCTTTTCTGTACTTCGCTTTTACATTAATGGCTGCAAATGCTTTCCAGGTAGACGAACTTTACCGTTTCCAATCAATAATCGGTTCGGGTGAGCTAGAGGACCCAGTCCATTCCATGTAGACACAGACCACACCATAATGG
The DNA here is from genome assembly GCF_023864275.1 of Schistocerca cancellata. Taxonomy (NCBI): domain Eukaryota; kingdom Metazoa; phylum Arthropoda; class Insecta; order Orthoptera; family Acrididae; genus Schistocerca; species Schistocerca cancellata. The sequence continues at coordinate 587,482,586 of NC_064632.1, read as the reverse complement.
AGCCACTACTAGCTTGCTCATTCCCTTGCTGACAGTTTGGGTCCATGGCTTCTGGGTGTCTGCGCCTCTCTCGAAACTTACCATCAGCTCTTACCAACTGAAATCGGGATTCCTCTGACCAAGTCACTATTTTTCAATCGTCCACCGTCCAACCGATATGGCTACGAGTCGAGGAGATGTTCTACAGGCGATTTCGTGTTGCCAGCAAAGGCACTCGGGTCGGTCGTCCACTGCTATAGCCCATTAACGCCAAATTTCACCGCAATGTCCTAATGGATATATTCGTCATACATCCCTCACTGATTTCTAAGGATGTTTCACACATTGTGCCTCGTTTGTTAGCACTAACAAGTCTACGCAAACGCCGCTGCTCTCAGTCGTTAACTGAAGTCTGTCGGCCACTACACTTTCCGTGGCGTGAGGTAATGCCTGGATTTAGTATTCTCAGCACATTCTTGACACTGCGGCTCTCGGGATGTTGAATTCCCTAACGATTTACGGAATGGCGTGTCTCATGCGTCTAGTTCCGACGACCATTCTAATCGTGGTTGTAAAAACTCTGCTGACAGCTTTTGTTGTATTTGTGATTTAAAAACACCAAATGAACATTACAGACTTTGTGAAAAATGTTTATCTATCATACTTTGGATGTAAACTTGCTGGCCGCATAAGGTATGTTCGTGTGTGTTGAAGATCTGAGAAAATGGTCCAAAAAGGAGAAAAAAAGCCTTTAGATTTGCTGTTCCTCTGATATTGAGGGAGCCAAGAAATCATTCCGATGATTGTTACTTTTGTACTGTTGATATTACTAATCATAATTCGAAAAACAGGAAGGTAATAAGCTACCCCTAACCTTCCGTCTGCCATCTGACCAGTAGGGCATGGTATAGAGTTGCCAGTTCCTGAACCACCAGATGATTTAAATTCTATTTCAACAGAACTATTTTCTGACGTACAAACTGATTTACATGAAGCAGCTGATGACGAATTCCATTGTAATACAGAAAGTCTAGAGCCCAAATTGTTTACTCAGACCAAGCTTAACGATTTGTTAAGGATCTGGGCTTAACGAAAGAAAAAGCTAAATTGCTTGGCTCTAGATTAAAGAAAAAGAACTTATTGGCAGTTGGAACTAGCATATACATGTATAGAAAGAGAGAGCAGCAATTTCTTCAACAAGAAGGTACTGTTCAAACATTTCCAGTCTGAAAAATGAGTTTGCTATTGAATACAAAAAGGAAGACTGGAAGCTATTTATTGATTCATCCAAAACTAGTTTAAACGCTGTTTTATTACACCGTGGTAACATGTATGCATCTACACCTGTTGGACATTCTGTACCTATAAAAGACAGCTATGAAAGCCTGGTAATAGTGCTAAATAAAATAGGCTATTCTGCTCATGGTTGGATGATACGTGGCGATCTAAAAGCAACATGCAATATTCCTCGGTCAGCAAGGTCGCTTTAACAAATTTCCATGTTTCTTGTGTGAATTGGACATTAGGGCTAGGGATCAACACTGATGCAGAAAGAACTGGCCGGTGAGGGAGTCTTTAAAACCTGGTGAGAGGAACATTCTACCCAAAAACCTTGCAGATCCAAACAACGTACTCCTACCACCTCTACATATAAAGTTAGGCCTATTGAAACAGATTGTAAAGGCTTTGCCTTAAGATGGACCATGTTTTAAGTATCTCAGCCAAAAGTTTCCACACCTTTCAGAAGCTAAACTAAAAGAAGGCGTCTTTGTCGGACCTGACATCAGAAAATTGATGTCTGATGTTAACTTTGAATCCACAATGACCTTAAATGAGAAAGAAGCATGGATATCATTCAAGCAAGTCGTTGCAAAATATGTTTCTATTATAGCTACAATATTAAAGAAGTTTAAAACTTTAGGATGTTTAATGAGCCTCAAAGTTCACTTTTTGAAGAGTCACCTTGATTACAAGCATTCGTGGGAATTGGTAACACCACAGATAATAACGAGCGCCTCTTTTTCAAGTTAACTAAAATTTCACTGCATTTTGTTGGGAGTTCTTGTGGCAAAAGCGATGGGCTTATCCGACGAAGCAATTTTATGGGAGAGCACTACTCCAATTCTGTAAGAAGATGCATCCACGGCTAACACAACAGGTTTAGCTGAAGCAAAGTGAATTAGACAACGAAATGCATCCTGAAATTTGTGGGACTACAGTAACAGAATACCGTTCCAGCTCAGCGGGTTCAGTAATGAGAAATTTGCACAGTATTAGCAATAATCTTAATGCAATACGTAAACTCCCAATGAAGGCTTGTAACTCGTCGTTACAGGATGCTGGCAAATCTTTAATTGCGGACAAGTGTGAATGAACAGGAAGAATAACCTATACATTTGTGATACGTCCTAAAAATTCAAGCTGTGTTTGGTAAAAGGAGCACTTTTCCCACTTACACTTTAAGCCTACCTCAGCCGCATCTTGAAATAAACACTCCACGTTTGCAAATGTTCAGCAGGCATACAACCTACAATAACTACAAGATCCAGGTAATTTGTACATGAAGGGACTTCAGCTGTTAATTGTTCCAGGAAATGTTGAAAAATAGCAAGAGTTGAAGCACTTCCTAATGATAGTTTCTGAAACTGAAACAATCCCAGGTGTGTATCGATGGCGAAAAATTGCTTGGACTGGTCGTCCAGCGGTAACTGTAATTAAACCTCACAGAAATCAGTCTTCGAAATGAATATGCCATGTTCCAACTTGTACATTTATTCCTCCTGTCGTGGGAGAGAAAAAAAGTCCACAATAATTTCTGGGTTTACTGTGGCTTTGAAGTCCGTGCACACGCATATTACGTGTGTGTCCGGGGGGGGGGGGGGGGGGGCATACCCACTGGCTTGCAGGACACGTTGTACCACCCCAGTGCCTTTCAGTCATTGCAGTTCCTTTGCAACCTGCTCATATATACACTGAAGCGCCAAAGAAATTGGTATAGACATGCGTATTCAAATACAGAGATATGAAAACCGGCAGAATACGGAGCTGCGGTCGGCAACGCCCATATAAGGCTACAAGTGTCTGGCACAGTTGTCAGATCAGTTACTGCTGCTTCAGTGGCAGGTTATCAAGATTTAAGTGAGTTTAAACGTGGTGTTATAGCCGGCGCACGAGCGGTGGGACGCAGTATCTCTGAGGTAACGATGAAGTGGGGATTTTCCCGTACGACCATTTCACGAGTGTACCGTGAATATCAGGAATTCGGTAAAACATCAAATCTCTGAAATCACTGCGTACGGAGAAAGATCCTGCAAGAATGGAACTAACACCGACTGAAGAGAATCTTTCAGCGTGACATAAGTGCAACCCATCATAAAATTGTTGCAGATTACAAAGATGGGTTATCAACAAGCGTCAGCATACGAACCATTCAACGAAACATCATCGATATCGGCTTCCGGAGGCGAAGAAACACGCATGTACCCTTAATGACTACACGACTCAAACACTTACGCGTCTCCCGGACCCGCCAACACTAAGAGGTGCATTCAAGTTCTAAGGCCTCCGATTTTTTTTTCTAATTAACTACTCACCCGAAATCGATGAAACTGGCGTTACTTCTCGACGTAATCGCCCTGCAGACGTACACATTTTTCACAACGCTGACGCCATGAATCCATGGCAGCGGCGAAGGCTTCTTTAGGAGTCTGTTTTGACGACTGGAAAATCGCTGAGGCAATAGCAGCACGGCTGGTGAATGTGCGGCCACGGAGAGTGTCTTTCATTGTTGGAAAAAGCCAAAAGTCACTAGGAGCCAGGTCAGGTGAGTAGGGAGCACGAGGAATCACTTCAAAGTTGTTATCACGAAGAAACTGTTGCGTAACGTTAGCTCGATGTGCGGGTGCGTTGTCTTGGTGAAACAGCACACGCGCAGCCCTTCCCGGACGTTTTTGTTGCAGTGCAGGAAGGAATTTGTTCTTCAAAACATTTTCGTAGGATGCACCTGTTACCGTAGTGCCCTTTGGAACGCAATGGGTAATGATTACGCACTCGCTTTTCCAGAACATGGACACCATCATTTTTTCAGCACTGGCGGTTACCCGAAATTTTTTGGTGGCGGTGAATCTGTGTGCTTCCATTGAGCTGACTGGCGCTTTGTTTCTGGATTGAAAAATGCCATCCACGTCTCATCCATTGTCACAACCGACGAAAAGAAAGTCCCATTCATGCTGTCGTTGCGCGTCAACATTGCTTGGCAACATGCCACATGGGCAGCCGTGTGGTCGTCCGTCAGCATTCGTGGCACCCACCTGGATGAAACTTTTCAAATTTTCAGGTCGTCATGCAGGACTGTGTGCACAGAACCCATAGAAATGCCATCTCTGGAGGCGATCTGTTCAACAGTCATTCGACGATCCCCCAAAACAATTCTCTCCACTTTCTCGATCATGTAGTCAGACCGGCTTGTGCTAGCCCGAGGTTGTTTCGGTTTGTTATCACACGATGTTTTGCCTTCATTAAACTGTCGCACCCACGAATGCACTTTCGACACATCCATAACTCCATCACCACATGTCTCCTTCAACTGTCGATGAATTTCAATTGGTTTCACACCACGCAAATTCAGAAAACGAATGATTGCACGCTGTTCAAGTAAGGAAAACGTCGCCATTTTAAGTATTTAAAACAGTTCTCATTCTCGCCGCTGGCGGTAAAATTTCATCTGCCGTACGGTGCTGCCATCTCTGGGACGTATTGACCATGAACGCGGCCTCATTTTGAAACAATGCGCAAGTTTCTATCTCTTTCCAGTCGGGAGAAAAAAAAATCGGAGGCCTTAGAACTTGAATGCACCTCGTATTAATGACTGGAAACACTTTGCCTGGTCGGACTTGTTTCGAAGTGTATCGAGCGGATGGACGTGTAAAGATATGGAGACAACTTCATGAATCCATGAATCCTGCATGTTCAAGCTGGTGTAGGCTCTGTAATGGTCTGGGACGTGTGCAGTTGGAGTGATGTGGGACCCCTGATACGTCTAGATACGACAGGGGACACGTACGTAGGCATCCTGTCTGATCACCTGCATCCGTTCATGTCCATTGTGGATTCCGACGGACCTGGACAATTCCAGCAGGACAATGAGACACCCCACACGTCCCACAGAGTGGTTCCAGGAGCATCTTCTGAATTTAAACGCTTCCACTTAACATCAAACTCTCCGGACATGAACATTATTGAGCATATCTGGGGTGCCTTCCGACGTGCTGTTCAGAAGACATCTCCACCCCCTCGTACTCTTACGGATTTATGGACAGCCCTGCAGGATTCATGGCGTCAATTCCATCCAATAATGGACGCCTGGAAATCTTTAGCCATCCTAATGCTGCACTCACTGTCTGATAGGCACATCCTGAACAAAAATATTCTAAGCCAGAAATGTTTGTACTGTTTCTACAACATGGTACATCGATTGAAATGCACTTCGTAACGTCACAAAAAATTTCTGCCAAACTGCAGACACCTAGTACGGGTGTTTTGTATGTTGTTAGCCGAAAAAGTTGCAGTAGGGTTCTGTGGCGATGCGCTACCGCTCAAATCATAGGTATCTTCATTGACTAGGGAAACTGTGCCTCACTGAAATTTAACTGTCTTATGAGTCACTTTCAAATGGACAATAAGTTTTTTCTTGTGCCTGTGGACTAAGTAGAAAGTTTCCACACTGGGGAGAGCGAGAGTGTGTTCGTGGCTGCCGCGCCGGCTCAGTAGTGACGAGGCGAACACTGGGTGATGGCGGCGCGCTGGGCTGCCGCTTCGCCTGGTGGCGTTTTATTGCCCAAAAACAAAACATTTACAGGGATGTAAAACTTGTATAAGCAATGTGACTGAAAGATTTCACTTTGAGTTTTAATCTGAGACCTGCTTTTATTCGCTTTAACATTAACTGTAGACTGACAAGGGAAGTCTCTCTGCTGGAACAGGAATTCGGTGTTCCAGTTCCATTTAGAAGCTTTACGTAGCACTGTCATTAGAATGGTGGAAGTGTTTGACTGTGTTACGCTTACTTTGACCAATGACGTATTTTTAAAAAAATTGCATGAGGTTCCTCAACAAAGTGCATGAAATAATACACAGAATCACAGTAGGCATATCTGGCGAAAGCAGTCCTCAGAATCGCATTCTCGAGCTGAAGAATCAAATGCCACCTGAGTCGTATTTTGAGTTGAGCAGCATGTGGGGGAGTATTTTACTCAGTCGCTTACCAGGAATATTGAAACGTAGGCTGACACACTGGAGTAGATAGGTGGTCATGAATAAAAGAACGCGATTTTATTATGAAAACTCTATTTCCCAATTCAGTGTCGAATCAAGCCACACAGAGACGTACTCTTCATTTGATATTGCCTGAAGAGACATTGCTCCAAAGGCTGTACGTATTTTGTTGTTTTTGGCGGGATTATCAGGTGCTCAGTATCTTTACCCACAGATGAATGATTTACTGTTGTGTCCTTGTGAGCACTCCAAGAATCACAAAGTAGTATACACTCCTGGCTATTTGCGACAGTGTCATCAACAACGTTCAAGAGAAAGGATGGTCTTTTGAGATTTTCCCACTCGCGCTAGCCACCAGATGTATGTTTGGTGGAAGATTGTCTTCAGTAGTTTTTTTAACATTAGGGCCGAAGTTTTTTCCTGAAGACAAATTTACAGTTTGTGTGTTAGGTGTCCACTCATTGGAAGTCCAACATCTATTGTATGAGTTGTAATCTGTGCGGACTGGAACAAAGTAACTGTTGATTTTTTCCCTTTTTTAGAGTGTGCCCCACAAGAAGTTACTTCATAATTAAATCAACTTCGATCGGTGTTCGAAATGCAGTATGGCTATATTTGGAAACTTGCCGTTTTCTGCCTTACTTCTTCGACAGAATGGGCCCTAAACTGCCGAATATCTTCCTCTTCCTGGAATTCTCTTCTGGTGAAAGTTCATAGTCACCAGAACTGTTAGCTTATATTTGAGGAACACTGTTCCCGCCACTGCCACTAGTGCTACAGTCTTGAACACTATTAATCGAGTTATCGCGTATAAAGTCGGTTTCTTGACTCTACTGCGCAATGTAGCTTCAGTTTGGGAGTCGAATCAATATTCATGTTTCTGAAGAAGCAGATCCAAGAAAAAAGTATCCAATGTGCCATCATCATCCTCTCCTAAGCCGTCCTCCTACGGATAACGTCTTTTAACTTGGGTGCCACAATATTTAAAACGTTCCAAATATTAATGGTTTCGTCTATTTTTGTTGTATGTACGTGACAATAGTGACACACGTATGCAAACACGTCAAGTACTTGCTGTGGTAACTGATTAACTGCCGTGTTAAATCCCCCCTCCCACGACCTCCTCCAAGATTTCAAGCGCTATTGTGTACAAACCAAGAGCAACACAGACACACGCTGTCACCGTTGCACGTTACAAATTCTATATGATTCTCTCTGCAAATATTTAAATACAAATTACTGTTCGAACCACGAGACGTTCCTTGAACACTACAAACGAGGGACGCAGACAGAACCTCAAAATCGACTTCAGTTTTGTCCACCACTCTTTGACACTCTATTATTGACAGAAATATTCTCAAAAAATTTTAAATCTCACCACAGCAACATGAATCTGTGCCTCATGACGGTCATCAATTTTCCTAACGAGTTCCTCGCATTCAAAATCTTCTGGACGACAGTCGGAAACAATTTGAGACCTGGACGATGGGCAGTGGACAGATAGAATGTAAGGCGCGCCGTACCTTTAATGCTGTAAGCCGAGAAATGTGCTTCCTACTGAAGAGGATATTATGACCAATCATCTTCCTTGTAGTTAAACAGAAGAAACTTGGGCACAGCAACGTGCTGTGGTGGTGCTTGTTGCTTTGCAACTTTTCATCTTCTGTTGAACACCGAGCAGCAAGCATTCAATCTGCTGCACCTGAAACTGAACAACTTCATTTAATGACAGTGCACCTGGAGGCTCATATCTGGTTAAACACTTTAGACCAGACACAAGAACATAGAAAGTTATTGCTGCTGTGATTGGCGGAACACAGGCAGATGTATGTTGAAGGCAATGCAAAAATTTCTCGTCTCTGTTTTTGTATGTTATAGCAAGCCTAGGTCTATGGTTTTAACTTCTGGAGGAGATTGAGAAGCTTCCACAACAAAGAATTATCATTAGATTAGTTGCAACAAAATACTTTAGAACAAATGATTGTCCTTAGAAGATATCCATGTCCATATATAGGACGATAATACATAATACGAATATCGTAAACTTGTGGTATATCTGTCAGCACAGTACTTGTACTCATGGTTGAAAAATATCAAACCAAATTCTTCCGTTTGAAAGTGTTACTCGTATGCCTCACTAATTCGTCAACCTTTTGTCAAATGTCCGACAAACTCTTCTTCAGGCTCCAGCCGACAAAATTTAGTTGTCTCCTCCATAAAATTCAATATAATAAAACCCAGAGCAACTATTTCTTTAGCTCCCACACTTCAATAAATATATTTCCCGATGTTATAATCATTATACATTAAAATGAACTAGGCTGCCCGCCAAGTGCTCCCCATTCTAACTAGTTGACCTGTTAAGTACTAACTGATAAATATTTGTAGTAAGCCTACAAGAGTGCCACATTCAAATTAATTACATAAATTCTTACACAGTTTCTTAAAGGGATAATTTTACGTTTATGACTACGTCCCATACTACTTCAGTCCCAAATTTTGAGAGGAAATAAATCAAGGTGGCTCTTCGGAGAGTGGATACTGAGTCTCATCAAAGAGCTTAACATCTTGAACTTTGCAGTAGTTGGCTACAATATAAATATAGTCATATGTGTGCTTTTTGTTGCCTATGAACTTAGTAGCAACAATCCATCTCAATACGTTTTCTCTTATTCAGACTCCATTTCACCTTTAAAACGCGAGGAAACTCATCAGAGACGCATGTGGAACATGCTCCATCTTTTTGTAAAATGTTTCACTAGGCCCAACATAAAGTACAGAGACGTTTATAGAATTTTTGTTGTTCTTTAATGAAAAGAACAAGAGCCAAATAAAGGATGTCTTAATTGATGCGATACATGAAACTTCGACTTGATATTATTTTTAACTTCATATTTTCAACTTTGTATTATTATGAACTTAAATAGCATACGAAATATATATCATTTACACCCCTAAAAATGCAATTTTTAAAATATTGAGTGTTAATTCCGAGGAAATGGTAGGCGAATGGCTTCTTTGGTAACTTATTAGGATTAAGCACACTATAAGCTACAAGAATAAGCCCCTTTCATTAGTAAAATGTTTCTTCATAATTGCCATTTTGCCCAAATTTGTTAATGGTTATATTAGTAACTCCATGTTTTTGTAACTCTTTTCTTGTGAATACTTAGCATGCACGACAAACATTACGTACTTTCATTCATTCTAGAAAGACATCATATTTTCACTTTTTTTATGTAGCTGAAGGATCGTTTTGTTGTGCATGCAGTTCCACGAAAACCAAGAGCAATTAATATAATCTTCCTCATGCCAGTAAAAAAGGTGGAGGGTTCTGTTTCAGCACTATTGTGCAAGGATTCACCCCTGCGTTGAATTTGGATCAGCACAAAAACCCAGGAACGCGTAAGTAAGTGGTATAATTTTCCGATGGATAGCGTGACAGCCAAAGAAACAAAAGCTATGCAGCAATTCCTGAAGCCGTACTGTTTTCCTTTGCAATCGGACGCATAGTGTCAGAAACGCTTAAACCCGCGTTTAGCGGAATCAGACCTTTTTGGGTTGTCTGTGTATGGGATACACATACACACACACACACACACACACACACACACACACACATAGTCAATACTGACTTACATTTCGTCCATTTGGTTTTTTCTCAAATCGTATCAGCTCTTGCACAACTTTCTCTTTTTTTTATTACTGTTCCATAACTTCCGTTCCGAATTGTACTTTGACAGAGAGATAACCAAGTTCACAATGTGGGATTTCCCGATTACAATTGCCATTTTAAGTCAACCTTTGCCTGTGATAGATATCGGATTCTACTTTCAAAACACACGCAGTTAACTTCTTTGTTAAGAGCTATATTCACGCTCGAGTAACCTACACGCTACGGCGCCACATTACGAGGTGCATTCAAGTTCTAAGGCCTCCCATTTTTTTTTTCTAATTAACTACTCACCCGAAATCGATGAAACTGGCGTTACTTCTCGACGTAATCTGCCTGCAGACGTACACATTTTTCACTACACTGACGCCATGACTCCATGGCAGCGGCGAAGGCTTCTATAGGAGTCTGTTTTGACCACTGGAAAATCGCTGAGGCAATAGCAGCACGGCTGGTGAATGTGCGGCCACAGAGAGTGTCTTTCACTGTTGGAAAAAGCCAAAAGTCACTAGGAGCCAGGTCGGGTGAGTAGGGAGCATGAGGAATCAATTCATAGTTGTTATCACGAAGAAACTGTTGCTTAACGTTAGCTCGATGTGCGGGTGCGTTGTCTTGGTGAAACAGCACACGCACAGCCCTTCCCGGACTTTTATGTTGCAGTGCAGGAAGGAATTAGTTCTTCAACACATTTTCATAGGATGCACCTGTTACCGTAGTGCCCTTTGGAACGCAATGGGTAAGGATTACCCCCTCACTGTCCCAGAACATGGACACCATCATTTTTTCACCACTGGCGGTTACCCGAAATTTTTTTGGTGGCGGTGAATCTGTGTGCTTCCATTGAGCTGACTGGCGCTTTGTTTCTGGATTGAAAAATGGCATCCACGTCTCATCCATTGTCACAACCGACTAAAAGAAAGTCGCATTCATGCTGTCATTGCGCGTCAACATTGCTTGGCAACATGCCACACGGGCAGCCGTGTGGTCGTGTCAGCATTCGTGGCACCCACCTGGATGACACTTTTCGCATTTTCAGGTCGTCATGCAGGATTGTGTGCACAGAACCCACAGAAATGCCAACTCTGGAGGCGATCTGTTCAACAGTCATTCGGCGATCCCCCAAAACAATTCTCTCCACTTTCTCGATCATGTCGTCAGACCGGCTTGTGCGAGCCCGAGGTTGTTTCGGTTTGTTGTCACACGATGTTCTGCCTTCATTAAACTGTCGCACCCACGAACGCACTTTCGACACATCCATAACTACATCACCACACGTCTCCTTCAACTGTCGATGAATTTCAATTGGTTTCACACCACGCAAATTCAGAAAACGAATGATTGCACGCTGTTCAAGTAAGGAAAACGTCGTCATTTGAAGTATTTAAAACAGTTCTCATTCTCGCCGCTGGCGGTAAAATTCCATCTGCCGTACGGTGCTGCCATCTCTGGGACGTATTGGCAATGAACGCGGCCTCGTTTTAAAACAATGCGCATGTTTCTATCTCTTTCCAGTCCAGAGAAAAAAAAATCGGAAGCCTTAGAACTTGAATGCACCTCGTAGTATTCACCTATGAGTGGAAATGTCATATTACAACGTAGATACTCGTATATCTTTTGGTTCTTAAGCTCGTACATCTTAATTTCATCTTTTTCTTTTTGTTAAGGAAGTTAACAAAGCAAGCACCACAATCAATAAAGTCACAGCAGTGTAACAAGGAGCTACGTTTGGCTTCGACTACGAAAACATGCTGTAGTTTTCCAGATTTCATCTTCCTAATTGACAATGAACTCGCTTCCTACCCAAGTGAAAGCAGCGTTGTTTCCCTGTGTAGCCCCAGAGCTCTATGCCTCGTACACTGAGCAGCCATCACAGCATGACCGCCCGCTTAGTAGCTTGTCTGTACAGCTTTCGAACGAATACAGCAGCGATTCCGCGTGTCGTGGACTGGACATGTGTCTGTTAGGTTTCCGAAGGTATGTTGCAAAAGATGTCTACGCACAGGACGCACAGTTCCCATAGGGCAGAGTGGGGTAAAACTGGATACGCACGTCAGACCGGATACCTCTCGGGTCTCTGTGACTAGTGCTACCTTCAGTGTGATTACGATCGGAGGAGTTGTACAAAATCGTCATTAGCGGGCGCATTTTCACTTTCCCACTAGTTTTTAAATACTTTTTTTTTAATTTTCTCCGATCTCGGAGCTTCCATTAGCAGTGTGTTCAAGAGAAATATTACCTTATAATAAATGGGGAAGTAATTATTTCGATGAATCATACAATATTTTTCAGTGATGCACATAATACTATCGCGGAACAGTCCCTCAAATACTCCTCAATGGTACCCAACTACCATACCAAAAAACAGTAAAAGACCTTGGAATAATCTTGGATGAACACCTAAACTGGGAAGAACAAACAGTCTCAGCTTGCCGGAAATCGCTCTCCTCCCTACATGCGATTCAAAAATTTAGAAAAATATTTCCAACCCATGTTAAACAAAAATTAGTCCAAACACTAGTCTTGCCTAATCTTTACTACTGTGATGTAATTCAACATGGCACAAATAGTGAAAATTCGAGATGCCTCGAGCTAGTGTTGATTGCTTGCGTTAGATACGTATGCAATATACGGTTGTATGATCATATCAGTCCTTCATACTCCCAGCTAGGTTGGATACGCCCACATAAGGCACGCGATCTCCACACGATGTGCTTACTTCATAGATTTCTTAGCCACTGGTGCCCCCAATACTTATCTTCTCACATTAAACACCTATCATCATTCCACAACCGCAATACCAGATCGGATACGTCTAGCATCTTGGCTGTACCTTTACATAACACAAAATCTTTCTCCGTGTCATTCTCCATCTCAGCCATACGACTATGGAACGCGCTCCCCTGTGATCTGCGTCTTATCCAGAGCCACTCAACATTCAAGAGGGAACTCAAGACTTGCATATTAGGGACGGTATAGCCACCATTGTTGTGCCCCTCTCATCTTTTTCTTTTTCCTCTCCATCATAGCTTCGAATTTTACCATTCTATTTCTCTTCCTATAACCTATCTACCTCTTCTATATTTCTTTCACCCCATTCTATCGTCTTATGTCTCTGCTTGATGAGAATAACTCACAAGCTGCAAGAATATAACGAGAAAATTCCCAACTAGCAATAGGACTGACATTCATAAAAGAAAAATATGTTTACTTTCATATACATAGTCATTATTATTATTATTATTATTATTCTTGATTGTTATAATTATTTTTTGATTGTTATAATTATCATTGTACTACTTTTATAATCTCTACTTTTTTTCTTCAACATTAATACTGTATAACATGTTATATGCCCTTAATGTTCTGTAGAAACTGAAATTTGTTGAATCTGAGTATGCCTGGTTAGGTGTAAGAGAGGGCCTGAAGGCCCTAATCTTGCCAGGTAAAATAAATGCATAAATAAATAAATAAATAATTTGAATGCTTACTTTGGAGTTCCACGTTTTGTTCACTTTGGTATTGTGCTGCCAAACCAGGTACACCATGCGGGACAAAACCGAGCCAATCTGGCTTTCCTCGGTGCTTTAAAGAATAATAATAGCCCAGTGTTTCGAGGTTTTAAAAATTTTTAAGCTTTATCTGTTGGTGTTTTAATTCATTCAACAAGAAGAATTGGTACTTTTGGCAGACGATACTAATGTTATTATGAATCCCATCAGCAAGGAAACCACAGAATAGGTTGTTAATAGAGGTTTTCAAAGACTTATTAAGTGGTTATCAGAAAATCGGCTCTTTCTTAATTAAAAAAAAAAGACACTGTGCATTCAGTTCTGTACAAAAATGAAATTGTAGCAACAGCTGATGTGACACTTTAACTGGAGTCAGAAAACAGGGTAGAATGCTCCAAACTTTTTCGTGTACCTATTGATGAAAACCTGAACTGGAAGAAGCATGGTACTGAGCTTCTCGAACAGTTAAATTCACATACTTTTGCGCTTCGTATAATTGCTAGTCCTGGAAACAAACTAATTAACCTCCAGGCCTGTTTTGCACATTTCCACACAATAATGTCTGCGCGATAATTATGTGGGGTAACTCACCATTTAGAAAGAAACGAACAGTAATAATTGTATGTGGTGTCCATCCGCGGTCGTCATGTAGATACAACTTCAAGGAGTTAGGCAAGTTCATTGTCACAATAGGATGACGAGTGACTTCTCAAAATGCGTTACGCCCACAAATAAAAATTTTACAGGAGAGACAAAAAAATAACATCGATTAAAATTTTGCAATAATTGATAATTTGAGTATGAGAAGTTATTAACGGTCCTGAGTAGAAAATAAGGGGATAAGTAGGAAAATATCTCCGGACCCTTCATTTTGCAACAATCACAGGGACATTTCATCTTTTGCACCAAATGTGCATAGGAAAAATTCGAGAACCTATTCTTTATTTTGATCAGTAATAAACTACAGAAAGAAATGAGATCATGTGTCCAATTGCAGTGTTAGCTATACCATCAAAATTAATGATTTTTATTTAATGGTAACATACTGTGTGTATGGGAAATTGCGATTTATTCTGCGAGCACTCATTCAAAATTGAAATTAGGCAGAACATTTTCAAACAATCTTTAAATTGTAACTGAACTTGCTGTTGTAATTATACATTTTTATTTTGGGAAAAAGTCTTTGTAACCCTCTTGAGTGCATTTCCTGTCATGGTTCCACCTCCGAGCAGTCACACTCTATATCCTCAATTAGTTTCTACCATGTCTGGCAAATCAGCACTCTCAAAAAGCTGAACGCAAAACTGCAGGCAGTCATCTTCGCTCTTACTGTCACCAAAGCACTGTTTCAGAAGGCTAACTTAGTCCTTCTTTTCCTGATTTTGTGGGATGTATCAAACTGACATGTCATGCATATGATTCGTTACTACACGCTTTATAGTAAGGTCATATATACTTTTCTGCAGCATCATCCAAGCTGTATATGAAGTCTCCATTTTAAAAGTAATGTGCGTTCTTTCTCATTCAGTTTCTTTTTTATTATTATTCGTTTCATATCTCTTATTTTGATTCGGGTCTTCAGATAACGGCAGAAGTCCTTAAAGTTTAAAATAGCCCTCTCTATTTCCAGCTTACGAACGCAACCAATTTTCTGAGAGAGATTATGATAATGTTGAGGAGTTAATATTTCATGCTGTTTCTGAAGACTCTTCTGCACAGTACTGAAAAGGCAATCCGCCAGCAAGTATGAATGACCACGCACTGGAAATATTAGGCATATTTCTACTGCTGAGTCTGGAGTTTGTTTGTTAGTTATTTTTTTCTTTCTTTCTTTACTTTTTTTTATAATAGGAAGGCACCACTAGACATAATGATCGGAATGATGTACATGATCACTTCTGTTCTGTTGTTGGTAATCATCGGAAAATAGTCATATACTTTTAGTGTATTCTTCAAATCCGCGTCATGCACGCGCGACGCACACGGCGCTCAGTTACCGATAGTACGAGGGTCGTTCAATAAGTAATGCCCCACATTTTTTTTCTCTGAACATATTAATTGTTAAGAGTTAGAATTTGGTGACAATATACATCAATATGTCTTGTCCGTGTCCTATTTTTCTACGTAGTCTCCACCACGTTCTATGGCCATACGCAACGTTGTGGAAGCGCATGTATTCCCTGCTGGACAAAGCTCTTGTCCTGTAGGAGTAGCCATGTCTTCACTGCATGACTGGCACTCTCATCATCTTCAAAGTGTGTTCCCCGTACAGAATCTTTAAGCTCCAACAATTCAGATGAAATGGTCTTTGAACCTTGTGGTCTGCTGTCAGCATTCGTGGAACCCATCGCCAACACCTCTTTGAACATCCGAGGGTCTCGATCATTACAGACGCACTTCCAGAGCTGACCGACAACTGTAGAGCCAGTTGTCGAGTTGTGATGCGCCGGTCGGCACGAATAATGGCATCCTCACGATTCAGCACGTCTGGAGCAGTGGCTGTGACAGGACGTCCCGAGCGTGGCTGATCAGGGAGCTCCGTTTCCGCATTTCCTGAGGCTGTAACTTTCTTTACCCATCGCCCAACTGTACTCCTATCAACTGCAGAATCGCCATTCAGTGCACACAAACGTTTATGGATGTTCACCACTGTTTCTTTTTCTGCACACAAGAGTTCAATAACAGCACGCTGCTTGTAACGTGAGTCTTATGCAGACGCCATTTTGACGCTGTACTACGGCACTGCCATCTGCCAGGACGCTTCGAAACTTCACCAGTGCACAGAACAAACATCAAATGTGAAGCACCAAATGGAGTTTGCCCATGTATATCAATGGCTTTTAAAAAAAATGTGGAGTGTTACTTGTTGACCGACCCTCGTATTTGCCCTGTGCATGTCTTTGCCCCGTTGTTGTTGTTGTTGTGGTCTTCAGTCCTGAGACTGGTTTGATGCAGCTCTCCATGCTACTCTATCCTGTGCAAGCTTCTTCATCTCCCAGTAGCTACTGCAACCTACATCCTTCTGAATCTGCTTAGTGTATTCATCTCTTGGTCTCCCCCTACGATTTTTACCCTCCACGCTGCCCTCCAATACTAAATTGGTGATCCCTTGATGCCTCAGAACATGTCCTACCAACCGATCCCTTCTTCTGGTCAAGTTGTGCCACAAACTTCTCTTCTCCCCAATCCTATTCAATACTTCCTCATTAGTTATGTGATCTACCCATCTAATCTTCAGCATTCTTCTGTAGCACCACATTTCGAAAGCTTCTATTCTCTTCTTGTCCAAACTATTTACCGTCCATGTTTCGCTTCCATACATGGCTACACTCCATACAAATACTTTCAGAAATGACTTCCTGACACTTAAATCTATACTCGATGTTAACAAATTTCTCTTCTTCAGAAACGCTTTCCTTGCCATTGCCAGTCTACATTTTATATCCTCTCTACTTCGACCATCATCAGTTATTTTGCTCCCCAAATAGCAAAACTCCTTTACTACTGTAAGTGTCTCATTTCCTAATCTAATACCCTCAACATCACCCGACTTATTTCGACTACATTCCATTATCCTCGTTTTGTTTTTGTTGATGTTCATCTTATATCCTCCCTTCAAGACACCATCCATTCCTTTCAACTGCTCTTCCAAGTCCTTTGCTGTCTCTGACAGAATTACAATGTCATCGGCGAACCTCAAAGTTTTTATTTCTTCTCCATGGATTTTAATACCTACTCCGAATTTTTCTTTTGTTTCCTTTACTGCTTGCTCAATATACAGATTGAATAACATCGGGGAGAGGCTACAACCCTGTCTTACTCCCTTCCCAACCACTGCTTCCCTTTCATGTCCCTCGACTGTTATAACTGCCATCTGGTTTCTGTACAAATTGTAAATAGCCTTTCGCTCCCTGTATTTTACACCTGCCACCTTTAGAATTTGAAAGAGAGTATTCCAGTCAACATTGTCAATAGCTTTCTCTAAGTCTACAAATGCTAGAAAAAAAAAGTCTTTGCCCCATTGCAGCGAAACTGGACAACGTTGGCTACGACAGGGCGCGTGAGCAGTGGCGCCGAGGATATAGGGCTGTGCGCAGCGGTAACTACGTTTACGTGCGACACGACTTCCGGAAGACGAAAGCCGTTTTTCTTTATCGCGTTTACGTGTTAATGTCTGAAGCGGATGTGCTAGCCCAGTTCAATATGGTCCCAGGAAAACATCTGTAACAGTTTATGATTGAGTCAGCACAATCACTATTTCTCTTCAGTTAAACGAGGTGTAAACAGTTTCAGTCAAATATTTCTACTTATCCTTCACTGTACAAAAGCCACTACGTCCATAGGCGGTTAGAGGCGCCAGGTCACGGTACGCACGGCTCTTCCCGCCGGAGGTTCGAGTCCTCCATCAGGCATGGGTGTGTGTGTTGTTCTTAGCATAAGTTAGTTTAAGTGAGGTTAAGCAGTGTGTATGTCTAGGGACCGATCACCTCAGCAGTTTGGTCGCTTAGGAACTCTCACACATTTTAACATTCTACCAGCTTCTACTTAACCAATTTTCTAGACATGCTTTCGCTGTATGAGCTTGTGCTCGATCTCTGTAGAATTTGTCCTTGACAGTACGTTGATCCCTAGTCTCCCTTCGTTTTTTCGAGAGCTACACGTAGTCATTCATCCCACACACTATCAGCAAATAGAATAGCCAGAAGAAAAAGCAACGCTAATGTAGTGTGTACTGCCTGCAATTCTGCTACTCACGATATACTAACTTGTGGACCACAGATGAAAACGTAGCATTTGAAAGCCTTCCGTCCTTTGAATATTTGACGCTGGGTGTTCTTGATAATTTATGAACACGGTTTGCCCTGAAATGAATACCAAATCTATTAGACCTGGACCTTTAGAAAGGCAATCTGACTGTCGAAATAGTACTTAGGATGCGGCAGAACTTTGGCAAGGACAACTAGGGGCTATTCTGAAGTTTTTCGGAAGGATTTTCAGGGTGACAATTATTGAACTACGAGGTGCATTCAAGTTCTAAGGCCTCCGATTTTTTTTCTCCGGACTGGAAAGAGAGAGAAACATGCGCATTGTTTTAAAATGAGGCCGCGTTCATTGTCAATACGTCCCAGAGATGGCAGCACCATACGGCAGATGGAAGTTTACCACCAGCGGCGAGAATGAGAACTGTTTTAAATACTTAAAATGGCGACGTTTTCCTTACTTGAACAGCGTGCAATCATTCGTTTTCTGAATATGCGTGGTGTGAAACCAATTGAAATTCATCGACAGTTGAAAGAGACATGTGGTGATGGAGTTATGGATGTGTCGAAAGTGCGTTCGTGTGTGCGACTGTTTAATGAAGGCAGAAAATCGCGTGACAACAAACCTAAACAACCTCGGGCTCGCACAAGCCTGTCTGACGACACAATCGAGAAAGAGAGAGAATTGTTTTGGGGGATCGCCGAATGACTGTTGAACAGATCGCCTCCAGAGATGGCATTTCTGTGGGTTCTGTGCACACAATCCTGCATGACGACCTGAAAATGCGAAAAGTGTCATCCAGGTGGGTGCCACGAATGCTGACGGACGACCACATGGCTGCCCGTGTGGCATGTTGCCAAGCAATGTTGACGCGCAGCGACAGCATGAATGGGACTTTCTTTTCGTCGGTTGTGACAATGGATGAGACGTGGATGCCATTTTTCAATCCAGAAACAAAGCGCCAGTCAGCTCAATGGAAGCACACAGATTCACCGCCACCAAAAAAATTTCGGGTAACCGCCAGTGCTGAAAAAATGATGGTGTCCATGTTCTGGGACAGCGAGGGTGTAATCCTTACCCATTGCGTTCCAAAGGGCATTACGGGAACAGGTCCATCCTGCGATAATGTTTTGAAGAACAAATTCCTACCTGCACTGAAACAAAAACGTCCGGGAAGGGCTGCGCGTGTGCTGTTTCACCAAGACAATGCACCTGCACATCGAGCTAACGTTACGCAACAGTTCCTTCGTGATAACAACTTTGAAGCGATTCCTCATGCTCCCTACTCACCTGACCTGGCTCCCAGTGACTTT
This sequence comes from Schistocerca cancellata, assembly GCF_023864275.1. Taxonomy (NCBI): domain Eukaryota; kingdom Metazoa; phylum Arthropoda; class Insecta; order Orthoptera; family Acrididae; genus Schistocerca; species Schistocerca cancellata. Next base: position 587,463,078 of record NC_064632.1, on the reverse strand, counting down.
TGGCTTTTTCCAACAATGAAAGACACTCTCTGTGGCCGCACATTCACCAGCTGTGGTGCTATTGCCTCAGCGATTTTCCAGTGGTCAAAACAGACACCTACAGATGCCTTCGCCGCTGCCATGGAATCATGGCGTCAGCGTTGTGAAAAATGTGTACGTCTGCAAGGCGATTAGGTCGAGAAGTAACGCCAGTTTCATCGATTTCGGGTGAGTAGTAAAATAGAAAAAAAATCGGAGTCCTTAGAACTTGAATGCACCTCGTATATGAAATAAAATTATCAACATTTCTGAACGGTTTGCGTTCGGACGTTCACTGCACAGTCGCCCGCGGGGCATGATGGGAATAAGTATGCGCAGTATGGTCTGGTTTAGCGACGAAGCCCACTTTCATTTGGATGGGTTCGGCAATAAGCAAAATTGGCGCATTTGGGGGACTGAGAATCCGATTTCGAGATCGAGAAGTCTCTTCACCCTCAATAAGTGATCGTGTGGTGCGCAATGTCCAATCATTTGATTGTGTGAACCATGACATTATGTTACAGAAATTACAGTTCTATGGTATAAATGGAATAGCATATGAGTTGTTTAAGTCGTACCTACAGAACAGGAAGCAAAAAGTTTCATTATATCGGTCAAGTGATTTAAATAAGTTTGCCACTTCATCTAACTGGGATGAAATTACATTAGGTGTTCCACAGGGTTCAATCATAGGGCCCCTTCTGTTCTTGATATATGTGAACGACCTCCCTTCCTATCTGAAACAGGAAGCTGAACTGACACTATTTGCTGATGATACAAGCATCATTATTAGTCTGGTAAAAGAAACTTCAATTGAAAATGATACAAATAAGGTCTTTGGAAAAGTCGTTAATTGGTTTTCTGCAAATGGGCTTGCTCTAAACTTTGAAAAAAAAACACAGTACATCCAATTTTCTGCTGCAAAAAGTACGGTTCCTTCAATAAATATAACACATCAACAGAAGTCAGTAGACAGGGTAGAGCATAGTAAGTTTTTAGGTGTACACATAGATGAGAATCTTAACTGGAAAATTCATATTTTGGATCTTCTAAAGCGACTAGGTTCAGCAACTTTTGCAATCAGAATAATTGCCAATTTTGAGAATATAGAAATTAGTAAGCTAACATACTTTGCATACTTTCACTCTCTGATGTCATACGGAATAATATTTTGGGGCAACTCAACATTTAGACAATAAGTATTCACTGCTCAAAACAAAGTGGTTAGAATAATGTGTGGGTTTCATAGTCGCACATCTTGTAGGCATCTTTTTAAAAGATTGAGAATTCTTACAACAGCCTCACAGTACATTTACTCACTAATGAAATTTGTTCTCAACAACATGGACCAGTTTAAAAACAACAGTGACATTCATGATTATAATACCAGAAAAAAGAAAGACTTACACTATCCTTTACTCAACCTATCTTTGGCACAGAAAGGGGTAAAATATGCTGCTATAAAAATTTTCGACAAATTACCAGATGAAATAAATTGTTTGACAGACAGCAGTAATAGCTTCAAAAATAAATTGAAATCATATCTCCTTGACAACTCCTCCTATACCATAGATGAATTCTTGAATAGTAATGCATGTACTATAAATATAGTACATGCATTTTGTGCCATTTGAGGTAATGGGGTAAATAATAGAAATATTAATCCTTAACTCTGTATTGTAATATATATATATATATATATATATATATATATATATATATATATATATATATATATATATATCACAAGCTGCGACATTGTTGAAAAAGCAGTGACCCATATATGTAATAATTTTCCTTTAATTTACGTCTATGGTCACAAACTGTTTGATAACAGATTACCGGTTTCGGTCTTTAATGACCGTCATGAGATCTGCAGAAAATGGGAAAAACGTAAATACTACTTTTCATTATGGTCTATGTATTGTTCTAAGCCGTATAGAGTTTGCGAGTGTATTAATGTGTTTCCCATTTGCTGCAGATCTGAAGATGGTCATTAAAGACCGAACCCAGTAATCTGTTATCGAACAGTTTGTGACCCTAGACGTAAATTAAAGGAAACTTATTAAAAAATCTTGTTTCATATGTGCATTTCTTGTGCACTTGGCACGTTCCACATCTGAACCGCTACCATACCGTGCGATTGATCAATGGAACACGCAACCAACCAACTAACTAACTAACTCACGGATTAATCGGTGCGATATTCCTTGATAGCATGGTGACTACCGAACGGTACGTGAAGGTTTTGGAAGATGATTTATCCCCATTCTCCAAAGTGATCCTGATTCCATCAAGATGTGGTACATGCAACACGGAGCTGGACCCCATCGAAGCAGGAAAGTGATGCCGTGGAGGAGCACTTTGGGGACCGCATTTGTAGTAGCAAGAGGCCTCTGGCATGGGCCTCGATTGGCCGCGATATTCTCCGGATCTGAACACATGCTACTCCTTTTTATGGGGCTGTATTAAAGATAAAGTGTACAGCAATAACCACAAACCCATCGCTTACCTGAAAAACAGACATTCAGGAGGTCATCGACAGCATCGATGTTCCGACACTTCAGCGGGTAATGCAGAATTTCGCTATTCGTCTGCGACACACCATCGTCGAAGATAGCAGTGATATCGACCATGTCATAACCCAAATCCGACTACCTGTTTTGACGTTTACGTTTTGAATAAAGTGTGTGCACGCCGTAGTTTGTAACTGATTTACTTTTTTTATATAATTCAATAATTGCCACCCTGTAGATTTGAGCATTGACTACAAATTTTCATTGTATATTAAGCTGTGACTTGTAGACTCGACTTGTGCAGAACAAGAATTCATTCATGCACACGACACGAGTATACATCACCAATTTGTCTCTGTCTAGGCACTTCAGCCCCGAACTGCGATGCTGCTACGGTCGCAGGTTCGAATCCTGCCTCAGGCATGGATGTGTGCGATGTCGTTAGGTTAGTTAGCTTTAAGTAGTTCTAAGTTCTAGGGGACTGATGACCTCAGAAGTTAAGTCCCACAGTGCTCAGAGCCATTTGAACCAATTTCTGTCTAGGGCAGCAATGTGAGATTCTCGGGTCTGCCCATAACGGTCATCATCTGGAATTGACCTCGACTCTTTGGCTATTTTTTCAAACAGTATATTAATGTTCTTCATTGACGAGGTGGAGTAGCCCACTTCGCCAGACGGATCTCTGAATAGGGGCTACTATCGGAAGCGGGGAGCATTTCTTTCTTGATGAATTGCGTCGCCTGGTATCCGTCGGTAAAGGCAGTGTGATGACGATTACTGAAAAAGCGTCCTGGCACCAACATTCGTACACTCTCGGTACTGAAAGTGTTCAGTGAGCAGAATGAAGAAGCAAGGGAAGAAATTACATCCGATCTTTTGCAGCCCTTCATTGTGGTATGGGGAGAGGTTTTGTCGAAGATTTTGGCTGGAGACGAGATTTGGGCTAATGTTTTTAAAGGAGATCCATGATTTTTACTGTAGAGGTGCACATACTCTTGTTTCAAGAAGGAAAAAAAACTGTGGACAGATATTACATATTTCCACTCAATAATGTCGTACGGAATAATTTCCTGGGGTAACTCATCACTAACAAAGAAAGTAACATCGAGCAGTACGAATAATATGTGGTGTTCACGCACGGACCTCACGTACGCACTTCTTCAAGGAGCTGGGCTTCTTAACTGTGCCGCGAGACCCATACTTTTGCTAGTGAAATTCGTCATAAATAGTCCATTGCAATTTGCGAATAACTGTTATGTACATACCTACAACACTAGAGGGAGAAATGAGTTTATTATTCATTGTTAAAACTGTCAGTGGCTCAGAGAGGAATTCAATATGCAGCGATACAAATTTGGCCAATATCATAAAATGTCTGACAGTTAGCGAAGTAAGTTTTAATTTAACATAATTTCTCCTGGACAACTTTTTCCGTTCCATTGACGAATTTCTACTTAAAAACTGGGGAAACATTAAGTGCTGCTGTATGAGTAGGAACCAGAATGGTATAAAATGATAAAGTTTTCATTGATGTTAACATTAATCATTTATACATATCCTGTAAACTGACTGGTCCCACATCATTTCGATAAAAAATCGTTCAAATGATGTATGGAATATGCAATTAACTAACTATTAATGTGATTGTCTGCACAGAAAAGTGACGTATGAATCGCGATTGGTGTAATTGTTACACTACGTGTATGGCATTTACTTTTCTCGTAAAGACTGACCCTCGTAGTAACTGTTTTCAACATATTGGTTTCTTCTCCGATTCTGTGATGAAACTAGTAATACCCTAAGTTATCCGTTCACTTAATTTCGAGCATACTTCCGTAGCACCACATCTCACACGCTCCGATTCTACGCTGCCAGACGAGTCTCTGCTCGCGACACAAGCTCTCAGAATTTCTTCCACAAATTAAGATCGACGTGCGATGCTAGGAGACTTCTTCCAGCGAGGAATGGCCCTCTTAGCTTGTGCTAATCTGCACCCACGTCGCATAGGTAGCCATCCAGTAATTTGCTTCCCAGGTCGTAGAATTTCCTCGCTACGTTTATAGCTTGAGTCGTTTCTGCTACTTCTCATTACTTTCGTCTTCCTTTACTTTAATCTCAGTCCACACTCTCTGCTTATATGACAGTTAATTCCAAGTTGCGTTGACTGTAGCAATGTAACCTGCGAATCATGTCATTGATATCCATCGATTCTGGATTTTAATCCCATTCCTGAACCTTTGTTTGTATTTCTGTCATTGCTCTCAGGTCATAATTGTGTGAGGATGAATGGCCTGGTGTAAGACTTTGAGTTGGATGTCACTTAGGTAACTTACGTGTCACTAACCAGCCCAAATTATCCTTCTGGGAAAATGGGACCTACAGTGTGATTTGGTACCCGAACCTGGTGTCATTTCCGGCGACAACTCACATCGTTAACAAGTGAAGGCTCGGTGAAAACGCAGACTGACAGCTGGATCAGTAGGGGCGAAAGAATGCAGCCCAGCCTAATGCCCTTTTTATTCAGAGCACGTCATCCTTTGTCATCAGTTGCTATAGTTCTTTTACCGCGCGGGATTAACCGAGCGGTCTGTGGCGCTGCAGTCATGGACTGTGCGGCTGGTCCCGGCGGAAGTTCGAGTCCTCCCTTGGGCATGGGTGTGTGTGTCTGTCCTTGGGATAATTTAGGTTAAGCAGTGTGTAAGCTTAGGGACTGATGACCTTAGCAGTTAAGTCCCATAAGATCTCACACACATTTGAACATTTTTTATAGTTCTTTTTGACAAGTATAAGAGTATTTCCTGAAAGCTAAAAATTTCCGTTCACTACTGCTTGCAACGTCTTTAATGCACGAAGCTTCTGCGGGTTCTACCATTGAGTACTTCGGCGTTGGAGATCGTTTAGTCAGTTGCGCGTTGACCGCCTCCTCACTTTCTGTCTCACAGCTGACACGTCTGTCCGCATGTTGTCTGCTCTACCGGAACCCTGTCGTTACTTCTTTCACAACAACAAAGTATAAGGAGAACTGAAAATAGGCGAACAAATATAGTCTTATTGCACATGCGGTTGCATTATATTCCGAAAGTAAAGAAATCGAAATTTCGGATTCATTAGATCAAGATTTCATATGAAAACAGCGTTTCGTATAAATTGTTATAGACATGCGATAATAAAGCCGGCCGATGTGGCCGAGCGGTTCTAGGCACTTCAGTCCGGAACCGCGCGACAGCTACGGTCGCAGATTCGAATCCTGCCTCGGACATGGATGTGTGTGATGTCCTTAGGTTAGTTAGGTTTAAGTACTTCTAAGTTCTAGGAGACTGATGACCTCAGATGTTAAGTCCCATAGCTCTCAGAGCTTTTTGAACCATTTTTGCGATGATAAAGCTGCGAACATCGAATGTTCATACAGAGCGAAATTATAATACAAGACAAATACTAGTTTGCATCATATGACTAATTACAAAAAATGTTGATTTTTTTATTTCTCACAAAATCTTTTACATCAACCTTAAGTACTTAAGGAAATTTATGCTGTTTGTGCAACGAAATAGAAAAGCTATTCTAAATATTAAACACAACGATTAAAGGGAAACTTTATCCACACCAAAGATTTCTGAAATCACATTTTTATAAATTTCTTTTCTTGTTGGCGCTTTTTGGGAGGCGGAAGGCTGACCAAAGTGTTTTCAGTCTTACGCTGTGTTAACTGCTGCGGCTCACTTCGCAAAAAAAAATTGAGATTGTTTGAGGTTCTTAACATCTTCTGAATTTGGTATTTAGTGGAACTATTTTCAGTCTCGGGACGTGCATACATTAAAACCTCATATAAGAATGGTTTCCTCATAGCAGGCGATGCGTTGCATTTGTTGCGCCTCTCGGTACAAGGTTTGACGTATTTTAATTGTCTGATGCATCGGGGAATCGTGAGTAGTGAATATGCGTATAGTAATTTTGGGTAATTGAATGTAATGATTTCCATTTTTAGCCAGATCTGAAGTTAAAGTACTTATCCTAAATACATTTTTTCTTACTTTTGGGTTTTGTTGTTTGGTGTTTGTTAGGTTAATCTGATTTACAACAGATTCATATTCGTTAACTGATGTAAGAGTCGATGTGATGCATCGTTCACGTGGCGTTACCACCGTTTGGTGTTCCGTTTTACCTGGGTGGGAACGCCAGCCATGTAGTGCCACAGCGCTCAAAGACAAGCCGAAAGAGTGATGTGTATGCGAATAACAGCGGTCCTATGTTAGCACCCTGGTTCTTCCCATAATGGGCTTCAGCAGTGTAGGTCGCCGTCTTCGTTTTGTTACAATATCCTCTACGTATGGTTTCCACGATAATGAGGAGTCTATGGCGGATCTTAAATATTTTGATTGTTGCAGTGTTTTAATTAGCTGTCCCCATAGGTTTGCAGCCATGTTTAACGCTTTTGAAATTTATTTCATATGCATTTTGTATGTCTCAGTACAACTAGTTGGTTTTTAGGGAGTTACGCCTTATTGTGCTACACTTAACCAATTTTCCAATTTTTGTCTGTGTCTACATCTACATCTACGTGGATACTCTGCAGACTACACTTAAGTGCCTCGCAGAGGGTTCATGGAAGTTCATCGAACCACCTTCACAATAGTTCTCTAGTATTCCAATCTCGAACAACGCGCGGAGAAAACGAACACCTACGTCGTTCCGTGAGAGCTCTGATTTCCCTTATTTTATCATGGTGATCGTTTCTCCTTATGTAGATCGGAGTCAACAAAATATTTTCGCACTCGGAGGAGAAAGTTGGTGATTGAACTTTCGTGAGAAGATTCTGCTGCAATGGAAAACCCCTTTGTTTTCATGCTGTCCACCCCAAATACTGTATCACGTCAGTGACGCTCTCTTTCCTATTTCTCGACAATGCAAAATGTGAAACTTTCTGGCAGATTAAAACTTTGTGCTGGAGCGAGACTCGAACTCGGGACCTCTGCCTTTCGCGGGAAAGTGTTCTACCAACTGACCTACCCAAGCACGACTCACGCCCCCTCCTCACAGCTTTACTTCTGCCAGTACCTCGTCTCCAATCTTCCAAACTTTACAGAAGCCCTCCTGCGAACCTTGCAGAACTAGCACTCCCGAAAGAAAGGATATTGCGAAGACATGGCTTAGCCACAGCCTGGGGGATGTTTCCAGAATGAGATTTTCACTCTGCAGCGGAGTATGCGCTGATATGAAACTTACTGGCAGAGTAAAACTGTGTGCCGGACCGAGACTCGAACTCGGGACCTTTGCCTTTCGCCAGAAAGTTTCATATCCGCGCACACTCCGCTGCAGAGTGAAAATCTCATTCTGGAAACATCCCCCAGGCTGTGGCTAAGCCATGTCTCCGCAATATCCTTTCTTTCAGGAGTGCTAGTTCTGCAAGGTTCGCAGGAGAGCTTCTGTAAAGTTTGGAAGATAGGAGACGAGGTACTGGCAGAAGTAAAGCTGTGAGGAGGGGGCGTGAGTCGTGCTTGGGTAGCTCAGTTGGTAGAGCACTTGCCCGCGAAAGGCAAAGGTCCCGAGTTCGAGTCTCGATCCGGCACACAGTTTTAATCTGCCAGAAAGCTTCATATCAGCGCACACTCCGCTGCAGAGTGAAAATCTCATTCAGTATACAAAATGTGGTGCCCTTCTTTGAACGTTCTCGAAGTACTGCGTTAATCCTATCTGGTAAGGATCCCGTGTAGGCATTCTTTTTAGTAGAGCCGTTGCATTTTCTAAGTGTGTCCCAAGAAAACGCAGTCTTTGGTTTGCCTTAGTCATAACATTTTCTATGTGTTCTTTCCAATTTAAGTTGTTCGTAACTGTAATTCTTAGGTATTTAGTTGAATTTACGGCCTTCAGATTTGACTGATTTATCGAGTAACCGAAGTTTAATGGATTCCTTATAGCACTCATGTGTATGACCTCACACTTTTCATTATTTAGAGTCATCATTAATATATATAAGAAGCAGCAGAGGGCCTATAACACTACCTTGGGGAACGTCAGTAATCTCTAGGCATACATTCCACTTACGCGTTTGGCTGTAGTTTAGCGTGGCTAGTACAAGGTGTTCTCAGCATTAAGACCGTAATCTCATTGCCTGTGTTCATTCTATTGGACATCGCTTCTTAGTTTTACCCAGAGATACTTACTTAAGCGATACAGAAGTCTCCGTAAGTCGACCGCTTGTCTTGTAATCGGCTACTAGCATATTCTTCCTCTTTGTTACTGGTACCTTACGGCTGTCCACATCAAAACGGAGCTACAGTGAAGTATGCGATGTGAAAGTACTATATGACTTTTTCTGCATTTCCTTAACTCCACTCACGACGATAACAATTTTTCCATTGCAGAACTTGATTGTCAGAGTGAAACAAGGTTGAACCAACGTTGTCTGTATATCAAGAATGCCTTAAATTCTGCGAAACGGCGGTACTTTCGTTGTGACACATTTGGCTTTCTGATAAACATAATTACAGCGTTCACGTCACGTGACCTTGAGGCTGCTAAACACTCTTAACTCGATTGCCAGTTTCGCAGATATGTAAGTGCCGCCAGATACGACTGAGTTGTTAACGGTAGAGCGTAAGAGGCTGAAAATGTGAGTTATGAGATAAGACAGCCACTGAGGATGCAATCGCTCCGCCGGTGTTCTTTGTTCTCTGGAGAGCGGCAACTCGACGTACGTGACGTCACTGCAGGCGAGAGATTTTCTGGAGACACTGGAGTTGAGAAACGACGTTCCGCTTCTGAAGAAACTGGAGGACGGGAGGCCAGGTTTTAACGTCGAGTCAATGGAGGGGTGATTGCGGACAGAAGACGAGCTCAGACTGGACACGGGTGGGGGAGGTTCAAATGGCTCTGAGCACTATGGTACTTAACATCTGAGGTCATCAGTCCCCTAGAACTTAGAACTAATTAAACCTCACTAACCTAAGGACATCACACACATCCATGCCCGAGGCAGGATTCGAACCTGCGACTGTAGCGGTCGCGCGGTTCCAGACTGAAGCGCCTAGAACCGCTCGGCCACACAGGCCGGCGATGGTGGAGGAAGTTGATCAAGTCCTCTTTGAAAAGAATCATTCCGACATTCACGTTAACCGATTTAGGGTAAGCTCGGTAAACCTAAAGCACAAGTCTCCAAACGAGAATTTTAAAGAAGCTCCTTTGGCCGCAGAGAAAAGTGAATGCCACTCACCTGTATTCTCGTTCATGAAAAGTACTAACTCTCTTTCCACTTGTCACTACAATTACAAAATAAAAAAAAGAGGCCAGGCTAAAAATTTTAATGGAATCCATAAATTTCATTGGAGGACTGATGTTTAGCTCGTATTTGATGACCATCTGACAACACGGTTTTCTGCTTTCTTTGAAGAGTGGGTTCGTCAACGTACGACTGTATTTGACTTGTTTGAGCTCCAAATCAGCGTTTTTCGTCGTATATCTGTGAAGTAGCGCTACTGACAATCTTACTCCGATAGATCTACATACATTGTGAAGTCCAGTACTGAGCAGCAGTCTACATTGCAATTATATCCGTTTCTCTACTACTGTATTTCTCCTTTTTTTATTAATATGTTCTTGAGTCGACAATAGACATAGAATACTAGCTATACCTGGCGAACGTTTCACCTCTGAAAATCTTTATATGTTATAGCTGACCCGGCAAACGTTGTTTTGCCATATAAATTATCTCTAGTCTATAAGAATAATGTACACGTGTAATACAATGTATACGTGTAACACAATAGCCATTGTTGGCGGGAGTTCGTGACACAAGCAATAATAATTGCTGAAAACCGTGTAGGGAGTGAGAAAAGTCCGGCAGTATCAACCAGTATTAGTTCTAGCGTTTCTACGGTAGATCACGCGGATTTAACAATTGCAGCCGATACACAGCTCGTCCATGGGCGTACAAATATAGCGGCAAGTTAGCGTGGAAAGGTGTTCGCCAGCGTTATGAATAACGCCAAGCGCACACGCATCGATTTTTATCGTACGTAAAAATATTGTACGATTAAATTATGTTAGAGGAACAAAGGAGAGCATAGGAAATTCTTTGTTCCACTAAAAGAATTTGATCGTTCGATATATTTCCGCACGATAAAAATCGATGCGTGTGCGCTAGGGCCTAAATGTCGGTTTGGCGAATGACGCGTGCTACCTAGTTAAAATTTTTGGTCTAGTTACGTCGATTCAAAGAACGATATTCGAGTCGTTGCTTTTGGTACGTTTCCTTCAATTACATATCTATCGAATAGTGAAAGACTATCACCGGTAGACGCCTGGCGGGGATAACTGATCAAGTGATAATTGATCAGTTACCGACCGGGGTTGAAAATTATTAGATTACTAAAATCGCTGTTAAAAATAGGGGTTGATGGTAGAAGGGTGAAAATTTAGGGTTGTGTGTATTTCTTAATGCCACGTCATAAAACATAAAAAGTTCTGTCCAAAAAATAAGAAAAAATTTTTGGGGGTGGACCACCCTTATCACTTAGGGGTATGAAAAATAGATTACGACCGATCCTCAGACGTACCGAATATACATGTTAAATTTCATCAGAATCGATCGAGCCGTTTCGGAGGAGTATGGCAACCAACATTGTGACACGAGAAATTTATATACAAGGATTTTCTATTCAAGGGAAGGCTGCATTTGTGTCACACGTACCCCATTTAAACGTGGTGATTAGTGTGCAGCTCTCGCGAAGCTACTTAATTTCTTATTAATTGATTTTTTGCTTGCTACAATATTTATGGTCAACTGCAAATAAAATATTGTATAGAACTGAACTTTGTTTTAATTTTATGAGTGTTTTTTTTTCCTGTTACCACTTACAAATTAGCAACTGATACTTTCAGGGTTCCCTCTATTTGTAAACTAGAGTACCATTTCGCCACGTTTAATACGCTACAGCGTAGATGTTCGATTACATTTTGTTGACCCTCGCTCAGCAACTTGTCCTTAGAGCATCTACACGAAAATAAAGCATCACAAGTGGATAATTATTATCTGGCATTAGGAATATTTGAAACAAATTGTGTTGTTCTTCTAATGATTATTGTGCCTCGAGTATGAAACATTTCTTCAGAAATTAATGGTTTCCCTGCTTGCACCGTATCCAAAGACGTAAAATATTTAAATGTCCAAAGATTACACAACTGCAAGGAAAGCGCAGCTAGTGTTCCTGACAGTTGACTAAACTGATCGGCTCGCCACTGCCGCAGTTTTGTTCAGACTGGTAACAGAAACACCTCGTAGAAGTTGTGTGAAGAAATCCTGTGTTTCAGAAGTGAAACAGGTATGAATCACTTTTCACTTTTCTGCTTTCTTGATGTTTTTCTGGTAATCTGTTGCATAAGTTATACACATAATACACAAGCCTTGAAAGGCTTATCTACCATACTGCATCCGTATGTTTTGCAGATGTAACGTGTGCTGCCGTCTGTTGATGTCGCTTGGAATCCGATCTGCTGGGTACATCTGTTCAAGAGCGTGTAGAGCACTTTGGGAATCGGAGCAGATGAGGAATTTCATGCCACGATGTCGGCGCATATGCTCTAATGCTTGTGCAGGACGCACTCCTGCTCTTGCAACAGCAGGGTAAGGATGTAATTTTCTGCTGGGTTCCAGGGCACATAGGGATTCCTGGAAATGAACTTGCAGATGCGGCTGCCAAGGAGGCTTGCTCCATCCCACCTCCTGCTCGCTGTTCCGTCCCTCTGCAGGCCGTTACGTCTTTCGTGACTCGGAAGGTCATGCGTTGGTGGGAGGCTCAGTGGCTGGACGTGAGGGATAATAAGTTGCGAGCGGTGAAGGATTCTGTCCGACCGTGGCTCACCTCCTTCCGACAACAACGCGCTGAGGAAGTAGCCCTTACACGGCTTAGAATAGGACATTGTCCTTTGACACATGGTTTTCTGTTACGTCGTGAGGAGCCACCAACGTGTCAGACATGTGGGACACAGCTGTCGATACGACATATTTTAACTGAGTGTGTTTTATATGTAGGTTTGAGGGAAGATTTAAATTTACCACCAGACCTGCCCTCTATTTCAACTAATAATGAGGCAAGTGTCGCTAGAGTTTTACGTTTTTGTGTGATGTCTGGCCTTCTTCCCAAAATATTGGGATTGAAGTCTTAATGTGCTGTCCAGTGGTTTGGTCACCCATTATTTGTAAGTGGTCACTCAGCCACCGTTAATTATTTTTACCTGTTTGTACTGCTATTTTATTTTTAGTTTTGTCTCCCTGATTTGATGTGCTGTGTCCAATCTTGCAATTTGAACAATACCCATTCTCTCACAATTCGGCTCTGAATTGAACTTTTGGGAACGGGCGCTGATAACCTCGCTGTTGTGCGCTCTAAAACACTAATAATAATAATAATAATAATAATAATAATCATCGCTTGGAATCATTGTTTCTGTGCGAAAGAGTGCGCGTACAACGTCCCCATAGAGTGCGTGCGTTCTCTTTAGCGTTGGTTGGTTGGTTTGGGGAAGCGGACCAAACAGCGAGATCATCGGTCCCATAGGATCAAGGAAGGATGAGGAAGGAAATCAGCCTTCCCCTTTCAAAGGAACCATGCCGGCATTTGCCTGAAGCGATTTAGGGAAATCACGGAGAGCTTAAACCAGGATGGCTGGATGCGAATTTGAACCGTCGTCCCCCCGAATGCGAGCACAGTGTGCTAACCACTGCGCCGGCTTACTCTGTCTCTCTTTAGGGCACAACTGCAAATTTGTAGTTCCTGAGTGCGTTGTGGATCCGAAGGATAAGTTTTGTTTCTGAACGACTTCAAATTAAGCACGATTATCTGACAGGAAGCTGATCCAAACTGAAGAGCTGCTCAGTGAGGCCAGGCAACGAATTGAAAATGGAGAAAACAAATAAAGGTTGCTGCTGTTGTTGGCACGAAGGAGTCTGCTTTAACGAAAAGACTGAAAGCTGTGAGTAGAGAACATGGATTTTGGCGTTTCCAGAGGACTAGATGCAGTGTGTTGATTGTGGGAGATGGTGGTACGAACAGTGCTCTTCATTTGAGGCTGATATCGCATTCATTTGAGACATTTGCTAAATGCATATTATTTGGTTATGTTTTGATACTCTTAGGCGTAGGTGAAGGAAAGAGTGCGCATTTCCCGTTTTCTCTGTGTTTCTGAAAAGTTCAGTAAAAGTAGAGGGTGATTCAAAAAGAATACCACAACTTTAGGAATTTAAAACTCTGCAACGACAAAAGGCAGAGCTAAGCACTATCTGTCGGCGAATTAAGGGAGCTATAAAGTTTCATTTAGTTGTACATTTGTTCGCTTGAGGCGCTGTTGATTAGGCGTCAGCGTCAGTTGATGCTAAGATGGCGACCGCTCAACACAAAGCTTTTTGTGTTATTGAGTATGGCAGAAGTGAATCGACGACAGTTGTTCACCGTGCATTTCGAACGAAGTATGGTGTTAAACCTCCCGATAGGTGGTGTATTAAACGTTGGTATAAACAGTTTACAGAGAATGGACCCGAGGCGATGGATCGGCCGCCAGGCAGCCCGTGACAGAGCACTTCATCACTGGCCTCCAAGAAGCCCTGATCTTACCCCCTGCGATTTTTTCTTATGGGGGTATGTTAAGGATATGGTGTTTCGGCCACCTCTCCCAGCCACCATTGATGATTTGAAACGAGAAATAACAGCAGCTATCCAAACTGTTACGCCTGATATGCTACAGAGAGTGTGGAACGAGTTGGAGTATCGGGTTGATATTGCTCGAGTGTCTGGAGGGGGCCATATTGAACATCTCTGAACTTGTTTTTGAGTGAAAAAAAACCTTTTTAAATACTCTTTGTAATGACGTATAACAGAAGGTTATATTATGTTTCTTTCATTAAATACACATTTTTAAAGTTGTGGTATTCTTTTTGAATCACCCTGTATTACCTCCCTGCTGCTGTAGTTTTATGAACATGTAGATTCTATGTTAATGAATATGATTTTGTTTTCCTATTGATAATAACCCAGATAGTTTCGGTTATTCCTTAACTGCGCACTCTTAGGTATGGTTCCCCTACTCCTATAACTGAGTGTACGCGGGTCGTAAGCGCAACAGAAACATTAAAGAGAAACGTACAAACCACAGCGGAAGAGGCTGCGTTTCATGGCTGCCTCTGAAGCAGGGAACAGGACGAACTTCAACACTGCACAACACAATTAAAGGAGTACTTTTCCGAAACAGCTTAGTTGTCCTGCGTTGCGACGCAGAAGTTTGAAATTTGTCTCAAAGGCGGCTACAAAACTCCCCCTGTAGTGATGAAAAAGCGTGGCCCCCTGTGATTTCACCCTCGGTTTCAGCGACGCTTCGAACAATAAGGTGTCGATACATGCGAAAAAAGTGTGTGAGGTGGTTTAATGTTTTGGTATCAAATTCCACCACATTTCTGCCCAAGGCAACCGCGGACGTGCGACACGATGGAAGGTCGTCACACCCCCTCTAGCGTTGAAATCACGAGGATTTCTTACGGCTGGCCGAGGAAAACTTTTCAGACCCACCGCCGCTCAGAATTGACACGAACAGACCTCAGAATATAGCATAAAGGTCGTCAATGAAACCACGTCTTTCCTTATTGTTTTATTTTCACGTCTTTTCGGCACGAAAACGATAGTTGGCAGTGCGACAGCGTTTGACACTGCTGACCCCCTCCCCCCCTCCCCTGCCTCCGGACTACTTATCCCCTCCCTTAGGCCGGTATTACACTATCAAATTTCTTTGTCCAATATCTTTGTCCAATATCTTTGTCAAAGATATTTGATAGTGTAATAGGGACTTTGTCAAATGTCGTCCAATATTTGATCAAATCTAGGGCCTCACTGTATATTTGATCAAAGAAATCGCTTGTCTTCTGTTCACTGTAATGTGACATGTTACCATGTGGAGCGCTAGCATCGCTGCAGCGTTCTGTCGTCTGTAGTGTTTTTATAACCATTGCCGGTAAATACAATTGGTGTGTGCCGACAACTACAAAATTAATAAAGATGTCTGAAGCTGATGAGGCGCTTTACAACGTGAGGCACCCTGAATACAAAAATAGATTAAGAAGATTGGAGACCTGACCAGAACTGACCTGACCTGACCTGACCTAACCTAACCTAACCTAACCTAACATAACATAACCCTCTCCTGTAGCAAGGAATCGGAGTGTTACAGCGAGCTTGTCTTCTGAAGATGTAGCAGTTCTTAAGTGAATATTGTGCTTTGTGATATGAGGATACACTTCATTGAGCACATACAGAAATGTATGCTCATCCATTCTTAAGTAAATGATGTACGACTTGACGTCTTCCACTGTAAGCTCACGTAACAAGTTTTGTTGAATGCTTTTATCGTGTCGTCATAAAACCCACTGCTTCACCCAGATTAGATTAGTTTTTCGTTCCGTAGATCCGTGCTGAGGAGATCCTCGTGGATGTGGAACATGTCGATTTTTTTAAGCTGAAATAACAATACTAATAGTATGAATAAATACAATACACCATTTGTTTCTATTAAAAATTTCGCCAATGGAGTAGAAGGAGTTGGCTAGTAGTAAGTTTTTCAGGCTCCTTTTCAACTGATCTTCATTTCTAACTAAATTTTTTATGTTTCCTGGCAAATTATTGAAGATGAGTGTTCCTGAGTAGTGGACCCCTTTTTGAACTATAGTGAGTGCTTTTAAGTCCTTGTGCAGATCATGTTTGAACTGAGTTGTTTGTTGGAAAAAGAGATATATTATTTACGACAAATTTCATTAAGAAGTAAATATACTGAGAGGCAGTAGTTAGTATATCCAGTTCTTTGAAGAGGTTTCTGTAGGACGTCCGTGAATTTACTCCACAAATAATACGTATTACACGCTTTTGGACTCTGAAAACTTTTGTTTGACTTCAAGATTTACCCCAAAATAATATCCCATATGACATTATGGAATGAAAGTAGGCAAAGTATGCAAGCTTTTTCATTTTTATGTTGCCTATGTCTGCTAACACTCGAATTGCAAATACAGATTTGTTAAGGCCTTTCTGCAGTTCTGTGGTGTGCTCCTCCCAACTGAATTTATTATCAAGTTGTAATCCCAGGACTTTAAGACTGTCAACCTCGTATGTATGGTTCCATTTTTCCCCCACTTCTTTTCCGCATGTGTACACAATGCAATTGGGGTACGTACAACTGCTGCGGTTAATAACAAGTTGTTGTCAGCCATCTTGAACTTTGACGAAAAATTTGATGACAGTGTAATACCCCTTCTAGCGCTACGTCAAAGATCTTTGTCAAATATATTGGACGGAATATTGGATCACATCTTTGATCAAATCTTTGACAAAGAAATTTGATAGTGTAATACCGGCCTTAGAACATTGTAGGCGAGCAACCCCAACCACAGTGAACGTCATCGCACTCCTTTGGAGTGTAGCAGGACTGCAGCTTCTGCTCTGGTGTACAGGATGGAACCGCTAGGGACCGCTCGAAACCAGTGGACGAAATTTGAAAGTGATCCGAGGCAGCAAAGTATGTTTATGCTTTTTCAGCCGTCCTCATTCGATCCCCCGTGTGGCGTGGTCACGGGGAGGGGAGAGGGGGGGGGAGGGAGGGAGAGTCACATTGACACATGTGTGAATAAAATGGCATAGAGTCATCTAAGGCCACCCAGTTTCGTAACATCCTCCCCCTTGACGCCCCTTGATGGAACGCTAGGCGCCTGCAGGCAAGCTACGCTGTTGTTCTCGCCTCTGCTAGCGGGCATGTGGAACCGGAGGGGTGTCAATGGGAGTCTGCTAACAGACGCCTAGGACTCTGTCACGGTGTAAGTAGGCTGTTTAGGTTTTTATGTTGGTAACGCCACGTAGCGCTCTGTATGAAAATCACTGGCTGTGCTGTGTGCAGTCTGAGGCTGGTCGGCATTGTTGCAATAGTCGCTATTGTAGTGTTGGGCAGTTGGCTGTTAACGCGTAGCGTTGCGCAGTTGGTGGCGAGCCGCGGGCAGGGGTGGATGTGGGGAGAGAGATGGCGGAGTTTTGAGAGCGGATGATCTGGACGTGTGTCCATCAGAGACAGTAAATTTGTAAGACTGGATGTCATGAACTGATATATATATATATATATATATATATATATATATATATATATATATATATATATTTTATGACTTTTGAACACTATTAAGATAAATACATTGTTTGTTCTTTAACAAAATCTTTGATTTGCTAACTATGCCTATCAGTAGTTAGTCCCTTCAGTAGTTAGAATCTTTTATTTATCTGGCAGTAGTGGCTCTCCTGTATTACAGTAGTTCGAGTAACGAAGATTTTTGTGAGGTAAGTGATTCATGAAAGGTATAGGTTAATGTTAGTCAGGGCCAGTCTTTTGTAGGGATTATTGAAAGTGAAATTGCGTTGCGCTAAAAATATTGTGTCAGTTTAGTGTTGATCAGAATAAGGAAAGAGAGTAATGTCTAAGTACGTTCAGTTTTGCTCAGCTGTTTGAAAAGCAAATAACGTAAGGGGTTTATCAGCACAGTAATTCATTAATTTTTCTAAGGGGACGTTTCAACGAGCAGTCTCTGTACTCGTAAATTTTTAAAGTGCTCAACGAAAGTGTGGGGGTTACACCAAGGATGTTACCGAACTGGCTTATTCTTAGTGGGACACTTTGCCGTTTTATTAATGCCTATGATCATGCCACAGGGGGGGGGGGGGCGAAACAGGAGGGCTGAAAGTATAAACACCCTTTGCTGCTTCGGATTACTTTCAAATTTCGTCGAATGCTTTTGAACGGTCCCGAGCGGTTCCATCTTGTACATCGGAGCAAAAAACTACACTCCAGAGGGGTGCGGTCACGTTCAATGGGGTTGCTGGTCTGCGATGTCCTTGCGGAGGGCATGAGCCGGCGGCCCATTAGCAGTATCAACAGCTGTCAAAAACCTCATTCAGTTGCTCATCGCACTGCGAACTATAGTTTCCGCCTGGGAAAGGTCAAGGCGACAAGGAAAGGGGTGCTTTCACTGACGCTGTTTATGCTACCCCCTGAGGTCCATTTGTGTCGATTCTGAGCGGCGGCGTGTCGGAAATGTTTTCCTCGCCCACCCGTAAGAAAAAACTCGGGATTTCAACGTTAGGCGTCCCGAATCTGACATCCGTCACAGAGACATCGAAAGGAGGGGTTAAACGTGGGTAGGAGGGGGTGCGACTTCTCATCGTGTGACACAAATTTTAAAGTTCTACATCGCTATGGGAGACTATTACGAGGTTTGTAAAAAGTTGCCCATAATTTGTATTGCACAGGGTAGATATGTCTCCGTGTAGCCTGCCTCAAGCCTTTGTAATATTTGTAGCGTTCACTACATACAGCAGTGATAAAACTGATTATATAAATTCGAAAACAGAATTTAAAAAGCTATTTGATAAATAATATAATATTTCTACATAAATGAGGGAAAATTACTAAGGAAGCGAGGCAAAGAAAATTGGCAGTACAGTTATTGAGATGATGAGTCCGAACACCAATTGTTGACAAAATTGTTTTAGTTTCTGGTCGTCATTAGAGCAACAGAAATAGTCTTTTTTTTATTTAACGGTGAACAACACTCAAAATCCGGATGTTCTACCAGTATTAATCTATTGGAAATGGAAACTCCGTATGGCTAGGGCCTCCCGTCGGGTAGACCGTTCGCCCAGTGCAAGTCTTTCGAGTTGACGCCACTTCGGAGACTTGTGTGTCGATGGGGATGAAATGATGATGATAAGGACAACACAACAGCCAGTCCCTGAGCGCAGAAAATCTCCGACCCAGCCGGGAATCGAACCCGGGCAGTTAGGTATGACATTCCGTCGCACTGACCACTCAGCTGCCAGGGGCGGACAATTAACGTGTTACTGATTGTGTACTAAACCAGATTCATGTAACACGTCACTGACGATCAGAAACGAAACGTAAGGCGTGCGTGATAACAGAACACTGTAAATTGCATGCATACATGCCTCGCTGCAATACAGATTTTTAAATGCTAATCCGCTATGAGCATATTACTTGACACGAATAAAATGGAATATACCCGTACATAATGCACAGTGCAGTGTACAGAGTATTTTTTGGGGAGCTTGGCGCCATGAAATGTTCTTACTTGTAACACGTTATTCGATAATTAACTGGAACACGCCTGAAACAAAACGACGAAAATTGGAGAGCTGTAAAACGTTTACAAACCACTTTACTATGTAACTGAACACTACGGGATCCTCACCCCATCAGGCATTAAAAAGTGGCCTGAACCATGAAGTGACTTAGAACTCTCTCAAGGTGGACATGAAGAAAATTGACACGAGACGACGTATTAACAAGAAGCACCTGAAAACAAAAAAGGATAGCTTCATAGTAAGCACTAATCCTCACCGTTGTTCAAGTCTTAGATTGAACGTGAGTAGGTCTCTGCCTAGGATTGGAGTTGCACACACTACCGGCATGCATGTCATGGAAATGATATCCCGATTAATGCCTCTGGGAACAAACTTAAGAAACTGAAAATCACCGTTTCATATTTTACTGTTTATTTATTTATTAATTTTGTAAAATGAAATGGTGGTTACATTGTCTGTCCATTAGAATCGTGTTGGTAGCTAACACAGCAGTCTGTTTTTCACTAGGTAAGCTATAATATACAAGTTCGCGGCGAAAAGAAAAAAATCATCCACAATGGGAACGCAACCTCAGTTCCCTTTTTCGCATCTGCAAGCCTTGTGTGTACATTTGTATCGCTAGACAGACCGTATACAGAGGTCTACGGGGATTAGAAAGAAGTCATCCACATCTGGAACGCACCTTGAAGCCCGTTATCCACATCCACAAGCCTTTTATCCACGTCTGTATCACTATGGGCAGACGACATAAGGAGCTCTGTGGAGATAGGAAAAATTCTATCTGAATCCGGAATGCATCAACAAGTCCCTTATGTACACCTATAAGCCACTTACCCTCATCTGCATCTCTATTCAGACCATATATAGGGATCTGCAGAAACAAGAAGAACGTCATCTGCATCCAGAATGCATCCACAACTTTTAGAAAGTTTGTTATCCAGATCCACATAACTAGACAGATAATATACTTGTGTAGCGGTCTGCAGGGATAAGAAAAATACTATCCACAGCCCGAACGCAGTTACAAATCCCTTATCCACATCCATAAGCCTTTTATCCACATCTGCGTCACTTACCAGACCATATACAGAAGCATACAGGGATAGAAGAAATGCTCTTCACATCCGAAAAACATCCGTAAGTCCCTTATCTGCATCTGCAGTCGTTTTATCCACATCAGTATCACTAGGCAGATAACATACACAGCTCTATGGGAATAAGAAAGTTGTTATCCTCACCAGGAATGCATCCACATATCCGTTATCCACGGTCGCAAGCTTACAGCTCAAAAAAAAAAAAAAATAAAAAAATAAAAAAATAAAAAAAATAAAAAAAAATAAAAATAATGGCTCTGAGCACTATGGGACTTAACTTCTGAGGTCATCAGTCCACTAGAACTTAAAATTACTTAAACCTAACTAACCTAAGGACATCATACACATCCATGCCCGACGCAGGATTCGAACCTGCGACCGTAGCGGCCGCGCGGTTCCAGACTGAAGCGCCTAGAACCGCTCGGTCACTCTGGCCGGCCTTTTATCTCCGTCGTATCATTAGACATACCATTTATAGAGTTTTACAGGGATAGAAAAATGCCAACCGCATCTAGAGCGCATCAGAAAGTCTCTTATTCGTATCTACGAGCCTTTTACTCATATCCACATCTGTGAGTACTAAAACATTGTAAAGCAAAATAAACTGTTCGGTAAGCTGAAGCTTTCAAAGTGATCCCCCACCTGGCCTGAATTTTCGTCTGCTGACATCGGACTTCATAATTCCACATTCCATAGACTAAGAACATAAGGGACGGTCATGGCCACATCATGGGCTGTTATATTCTTAATACACTCCTGGAAATTGAAATAAGAACACCGTGAATTCATTGTCCCAGGAAGGGGAAACTTTATTGACACATTCCTGGGGTCAGGTACATCACATGATCACACTGACAGAACCACAGGCACATAGACACAGGCAACAGAGCATGCACAATGTCGGCACTAGTACAGTGTATATCCACCTTTCGCAGCAATGCAGGCTGCTATTCTCCCATGGAGACGATCGTAGAGATGCTGGATGTAGTCCTGTGGAACGGCTTGCCATGCCATTTCCACCTGGCGCCTCAGTTGGACCAGCGTTCGTGCTGGACGTGCAGACCGCGTGAGACGACGCTTCATCCAGTCCGAAACATGCTCAATGGGGGACAGATCCGGAGATCTTGCTGGCCAGGGTAGTTGACTTACACCTTCTAGAGCACGTTGGGTGGCACGGGATACATGCGGACGTGCATTGTCCTGTTGGAACAGCAAGTTCCCTTGCCGGTCTAGGAATGGTAGAACGATGGGTTCGATGACGGTTTGGATGTACCGTGCACTATTCAGTGTCCCCTCGACGATCACCAGTGGTGTACGGCCAGTGTAGGAGATCGCTCCCCACACCATGATGCCGGGTGTTGGCCCTGTGTGCCTCGGTCGTATGCAGTCCTGATTGTGGCGCTCACCTGCACGGCGCCAAACACGCATACGACCATCATTGTCACCAAGGCAGAAGCGACTCTCATCGCTGAAGACGACACGTCTCCATTCGTCCCTCCATTCACGCCTGTCGCGACACCACTGGAGCCGGGCTGCACGATGTTGGGGCGTGAGCGGAAGACGGCCTAACGGTGTGCGGGACCGTAGCCCAGCTTCATGGAGACGGTTGCGAATGGTCCTCGCCGATACCCCAGGAGCAACAGTGTCCCTAATTTGCTGGGAAGTGGCGGTGCGGTCCCCTACGGCACTGCGTAGGATCCTACGGTCTTGGCGTGCATCCGTGCGTCGCTGCGGTCCGGTCCCAGGTCGACGGGCACGTGCACCTTCCGCCGACCACTGGCGACAACATCGATGTACTGTGGAGACCTCACGCCCCACGTGTTGAGCAATTCGGCGGTACGTCCACCCGGCTGCCCGCATGCCCACTATACGCCCTCGCTCAAAGTCCGTCAACTGCACATACGGTTCACGTGCACGCTGTCGCGGCATGCTACCAGTGTTAAAGACTGCAATGGAGCTCCGTATGCCACAGCAAACTGGCCGACACTGACGGCGGCGGTGCACAAATGCTGCGCAGCTAGCGCCATTCGACGGCCAACACCGCGGTTCCTGGTGTGTCCGCTGTGCCGTGCGTGTGATCATTGCTTGTACAGCCGTCTCGCAGTGTCCGGAGCAAGTATGGTGGGTCTGACACACCGGTGTCAATGTGTTCTTTTTTCCATTTCCAGGAGTGTAGTAATGCTATATAGGACACTTACTTTACCTACAATTCGAAATAAATGAAAGCTGAGTGGGCTTAGTTTATTTTGCTGCTGGGGTCAATATGTTAAGGTATTTTTTATTTCCCTCACTTTTCGAAGCACAGTTCTATAATGGGATAGGCACATTGGCGTCTAAGCACAGGTGGAAAAATCAGAACAATTATATATCTAAAAGTTCTAGATGTATTTCCAAACCTGCAAGCAGATCGGATATCTAAAATATTGTCCTGGAATTCGAAGCGATATATTAATGATGAGAAATATGGCTGTTATTTTCGGTGAATTTCCGATGTCCTACAACTGCTGGTCTAGAGACGCACTAAAGCCACAATGGCGGTTGGGGGCAGTGTTCCACCTGCCCAAACTAGAGGAGGCTGGTCTGCCTGGACATGTTTTCGAACATTCGTAAAAAGAAGACATCACATGACTCTGCGACGTCACAGAACTTTCTGTAACTGCTTGTTCTACCCTCGTCTTGTTCGAACCAGTCTATAAAGACTCCTCTGCCTCCCCCCCCCCCCCCCCACGAAGGATGTCTTACGACTTTCTGGTGACATGGAACTTCCTGTGAATGGAGTATTCTGATTGGTTCTTATTGAATTTGCCCACCAAAATGATGCTGCTGGTGTGGGAACACTATCCTCCACTTTCTATACATAGAAAAACTACGAGAATTTCAATGGAAAACCATTTTTGTACAGATCAGAAAAAAAGACGCACCGCAGTTATAGTGCACTGATGGCTAAGCCCTGCAGAAGTGATCTATGGATTATGAAATACGGAAACTATTGCCAAAGATACTTATTCAATAACACTGCTCTGCTACTGTCGAGGAAAGCTTGAATTTTTCTGCGTGAAACCGATCTCCAACCATGCTGTATCACCACAAACGATTGTACCACCAAGCTATTTCGCTCCGTCGCTGTAGTAAACACAATTCATTGCACCATACAAAATCATGGCTTCTACATGTAGCTATCAGCCGCCAGGAACTCCTACATGTATTGCTAAGGCACACAGATCCCCAAAACGGAAGCACATGCACCGTACATAGTCATAATGTTAGATATACCCCGTGAGGTCGGTCGGTCATCCACTGCAGTCACCGGCCACGAGGCAGCTGCCCACGCACGCGCTGGCCTCGTGTTTGATCGGGGTGCCCTCCGCAGACAGTGACCACCCTCTGAACTCGTGTGCAAAGGCTGCTCTGGTTCCTCCCGCACAGATGCATCTGCTAACGTCACTGGTCTGGCCTGCCTGCTGTCGTGGTTTTTGCAACGAATTGCGACCGTCTCCCGACTCTGGGATTACAAGAACATTTACTTTCTGAACTCTGTAGATGGGAAATGCTTCGTCAATCGCGAATAAATATCCCGATATTAGCTGCAATATGCGATTTCATACACCAGGAAGTGATTATATTTGCGACGCTTCTATGCTGAAAGCATCAGGCGCCATATGAAAATTCCTATAATTTCATGTATTTTCATATTGTTTGCGGGAATTTCATACCGTTTGCATGACTGTTCTCGATATCAACCACAAAGCAGTATGCTATCGATCGCTTACACAGTACAATTCTGAAGATAATGAGGGGAAATTACATGTCTTGGGGGCCAAAACGTTAGCAAGGGACGTGCAGCAAACCACTGAGTAACTAGAAACTTATCTCGTTTTGGTGATTTTTATGTGAAAACTCGAAAATAGACGAAAGTGGTAATACTAATATTGTTGTCAATGATATAATAGAGTGAAGACCATCCTTGTATTTGACAAAGTCAACTTGAAACGTCCCCTTTGAACATTTATACACGACTGTGCTTAAACTGACACACAATATTTTTTAGCGCAACGCAATCTGACTTTCAATAATCCCTACAAAGGAATGGCCCTGACTAACATTAACCTGTACCTTTCACAAATCACTTACCTCACCAAAAATCTTCGTTACTCGAACTACTGCAATACAGCGAGCGCCACTATTGCCAGCTAAATAAAAGGTTCAAACTACTGAAGGCACTAACTACTGATAGGCATAGTTAGCAAATGAAAGATTTTAATAGAGAACAAACAATGTATTTACCTTAATAATCATAATATATATGCCATCCAGTCTTACAAATTTCAAGTCTCCGCCATTTCTCTCCCCACATCCACCACTGCTGGCGGCTCACCTCCAACTGCGCAACGCTACGCGCTGTTCACATCCAGCTGCCCAACACTACAATGGCAGACAACAATGCAAACTAGCCACAGACTGCACACAGCACAGCCAGTGATTTTCATACAGAGAGCGATTACGTGGCGGCGGCGTTACCAATATAAGAACCTAAACAGCCTACTTACAAACTAAAGTTTTAATACTCATAATCATATGTGTTTCTCAAGTTTTGAGAACGAGCAATGTCTCTTCCAGCAGTGCTTCACCATTTCAATGGAAACAACACATCACAATCGATATTCTCTCAACCAAATAAAGATGGGCAATGTGTAGGATGACTTCACATCCAAACAAGAGACTTCTGGAACCCTTGAACCTGCGAGATGGAGAGAGAGAGAGAGACAGAGAGAGAGAGAGAGAGAGAGAGAGAGAGAACTTGTTTCAATACAGCCGTGAAAAAGCAGTGTGATGTCACTGATAACACCACCTCACTCTCTTCAGTCGTCGTTGGTCCCGTTCTTGCAGGATCTTTTTCTGACCGCTGCGATGTCGGCGATTTGATGTTTTACTGGATTTCTGATATTCACGGGACAGGCGTGAAATGGTCATACGGGAAAATCCTGACGTTATCGCTACCTCGGAGTTGCTGTGTCCCATCGCTCGTGCGTCAGCTATGAAACCACATTCAAACTCACTTCAGTGTTGATAAGCTTTCGTTGTACCAGGTGTAACCGATCTAACAAGTGCGCCAGACACTTGTTGTCTTATACAGGCGTTGCCAACCGCAGCGCTGTATTGGGCCTGCTTACTGATCTCTGAACGTGCATGCCTATACAAGTTTCCTTAGCGCTTCAGTGTATAAGCGTAGTGCTACACATTGATTGTCTAAAATCGCAGTATGTCTCAAAACTGACGATGTCACACAACTGGTGTTATCCTACTGGAAGGGAAAATTCACAATACCATTTGAATCTAGGAGCAGGCAGACTCAAAATAAATAGAAACTCTACATAGGACGCTCCCTTCACCTACAAGTCGAAATAAACGAAACGCTGAGTGGGCTTAATTTATATTTACTGCTGGAGTTATGGATGTTATGACACTTATTTCTTATTTTCCTCACTTTTCGAAGCACAATTCTGCAATGGAAAAAACAACACTGGTGTCTAAGCACGGACTGGGAAATCAGAACATATATATGGTACTAAAGGGTGTAGCTTTAATGGAACGTTTATTAATTATGAAGGGAATACGTTACACCGCGTCATTCTACTTAAATAGTGCTGGGAGTCGTTTGGGATCAATGTTACATACAGCTGATCCCAGTCCACCATAGGGGCGTTTTTTTCTTCGTAGCCAAATTACATTTAGAAATTAGAATGGAGTGTATATGCGTGTATATGACATGGAAGACGCTTGTTTTAACGGAACATTTGTTAATGGCAGGAGGAAGTACCAGACATAGCAATACTGTACTTAAATAGCCTTGACGTACGTTTTGAGATGGAAATGGAAATGAGCGTTTGGCGTCAATGGCCGGGAGGCCCCCGCGGGGCAGGTCCGGCCGCCTTGGCGCAGGTCTTATTACATTCGGCGCCACATTGGGCGACCTGCACGCCGGATGGGGATGAAATGATGATGAACACAACACAACACCCAGTCCCTGAGCGGAGAAAATCTCCGACCCAGCCGGGAATCGAACCCGGGCCCGGAGGACGGCAATCCGTCACGCTGACCATTCAGCTACTGGGGCGGACCGTTTTGAGATTAAATTACACGTATAACATTCCATTGCACATCTAGGTGACAAGGTATTTCTTTTTCATAGACAAATTACATTTTATATGCATGTATATGGCATGGAAGACTGCAGTTTTAATGGCACATTTGTTAATGGTTCGAGGGAATGCTATGTATAGCTTCAATGTACTTAAATAGGACTGACTGATGTTTGGAAACTATCTGACAGTATTTCGCTAATAACCTTTTTGTATCCTTTTAATTCCACATTTATTGTATGTAACATCTGTTGGAGTAGGTACAACATCTTGCAGTGTACTTTCGTTGATCTTAGAATGATTGAGTGATCAAAACCACGAACAGTACATATCCATCTCCATGCTCCCACTAAAATAATAACACAGATATACTCTAAAATGGTTCAAATGGCTCTGAACACTATGGGACTTAACTACTGCGGTCATCAGTCCCCTAGAACTTAGAACTACTTAAACCCAACTAACCTAAGGACATCACACACACACACCCATGCCCGAGGCAGGATTCGAACCTGCGACCGTAGCAGTCAGCGCGGTTCCAGACTGTAACGCCTAGAACCGCTCGGCCACCCCGGCCGGCACAGATATACTCTCGCTCCACTTCAGCACATACCACTTGCTGCAGATCACGGCACTTTGTCGCTTCAGAAATATATCTTGTGATGCCTCTCGAGCTGTTAATTTTAAAGTACCAACAACAGGGAGTAATTGCGGCACTAACACTGCTGGTGTCGAAGACGGGAATGCCGAGACAGAATGTGACCAGTAAGGCATCGACTGCCTTCGATATATTCGTCAGTTTGCTGCACAGCTTCCCTTGAACATGTGAAGGAAAAAAACTCTGGGAAAGACGACATATTTCTCTCAGAAACATAGGAGTGGATTGGAGTATGTGTGGATGTATTTAGGTAATTTTTTACTCGATCACTGTGGGACGTTGGGATAGAAAGGTAATCGATAACATTGACGTGATGTATCCTGCACCTCGAACTGTACAGCCACTTGCAGAGTTTCATTCGCATGGATTTTTAAGAGGGTTGTGACGACTTTGTTTTCTTTCGCAGTTTTCCCATCAGTGAGACTGTACCCCGAATTGTACTCATTTTTGAAACACGTGGCCTAACAGTTGAATGCACGCCGGCTACGAGACTCGTGGCTGCTTTTACCTACAAGATTAATTGCATCTTCACCTGATAGAAGCCGTGTGCTCTGCCACAAACAGCGCGCTCGAGATGGCTGCCCTCCCTCCTGCACTCTCTCTCTCCCTGTATGAAGAAAGCCTTGGACTGCTGTAAATACACACTACTGTTATGTGAATCATCCAGCGTGATGTGGTTCTGTCTGGAACGCTTCCAGCTTAACGGTAATGACAACAGTAGTACGCGACATAGTCCACATACACTCCATAAAGAAGTGTGCAGTATAATGAAATCAGACATTTCCACTAGATCTCTAAGTCGAACGTGGAAATACGAAAGCAAAGCGGTATCGTTTCTACAGAAGTAAGAAAACATATGCGATTTGCTGTGAGTTGTGGAAAAACGAGTACAATAGCGTATCGGTATACATTACAGCGTCGATTCTGTGCTACACAAGAAGACAATGTTGTTGACAGTATTGATACATTTCGAAATTTATCACGTAAGACGTAGAGCGCATGCGTGTTTTATGGTGTGCACTTAACATCAGACCCCTCCATAAAATTTCCAAAATACCTCAGGTGACATACATACAACAAATCACTGACTTTTGACGGAAAAATCAACCAAAAACGTGAAATTTCCACATAAAGAAAGGGTAGCGTTACACATTTCTGTTCTTGTCGGAACTGTATTCAGTACTTTGAAATCAGCGAATAATCCATACTCAACGTAAATCGGAGGACTTCCGCTTCAAATCCGTGATGGACTTCTCGACCTGTCCTGAGGACGATGAACTTCGCGACCGCGGGATAGGGTGTTCTCCCCCTGAAAGGTATTTGTTTAAATAAACATGCGAGTGTTCCTACCATGCAGCGTACACTTTGGACTTCCCGACGGTGGATGGCAGCCTGTGGCCAGGGATATGATTCGCGAATTGCAGCGGTAACGAGGCGTTTTTCGCTGCGGGACGTAACAGATAAGAACAGATTTCACGTTTTTGTTTTGTTTTACCGTGTGAGACAATACTTAGAGGAAATATAGTCTATCACATCTAGCTGTACAGTATCTTCACAATAATTTAGCGATGTGAAAACCTGTTCTCTCAGTCGCAACAACTACGGGCAGGATACATTTAGGAAGGAGTGGTTGACAGGCAGGTACTTTGCTATGATTCACAAGGGCGGTGTGTCGGCTTGCAGAAAGCACATCCCCTCAGCATTCAGGAATGTCTTTGAAATCAGAACGCTTAACAGTTCCTGAAATATTCTACACAGGAATTTTCTTTACGAAGAACTGTTTGGTTTCATTAGGTATTATCTCTCTCTCCCTCTCTGCTGAGAAAGCTTTTAGCATTAACGGCAAAATCCTCTGGAAATAGTAGTATTATTGGAGACTGGTGTTGAAAGTTTTGATCACGGAGAGGTTAGAGAGCTGTGTCCCACTTTTTCTGTGAAAGTGATCGGCAGAGTCCATTATTTACGAATGGGAAAAGACCGGCAATTGAGGCGACGCTCACTGGCTGTTGCCACGTACTCAGGGCCCAGCACTGTGCAGTCTTTGTGCCTGTAGGAAGAATTTTTGAGTGAACTCTATAGTCAAATTCGTGTGGACTAGGTTGTACAGCAATGCAGCGTCCCCGTCAATTTGTTCGAAAGCGGTATTGTGAACAACTCTCATATGGTACTAAATCCAACGAACGACAGGGCGTAAAAGTTTCGGTGGGTATGGGTATGAAGGTATCAGCAGAGAGAAGCGTCAATGAATATCTTTGACCAGTTTAACACACTAGCTGAAGGTTTGCCGAGAAAACCTTAATATAAAATAACACTAGTTTAACACGTAACACGAACTCTGATGAACGGGAATACGCATAGGAGAACATATTTCAGTGCTACAAGTTACTGGCATGTATAGACATGAGGGAGGAATAGAGGTATCCGCAGTGAGAGGCATCAAAGAGTAGCTTTGACCGACCTAATGTTTTCCTATATGAGTCTGACTTTACTTAGCCACGAATCACTTCAGACAGTGCTGGTACATCCACACTATTTGAAAGCACACCACTGTTGACGGTTCAGTTCTTCATCCGTGACGAACAGTCAGGTATTTTGCTATTGTTCCAGAGGGACCCGTCTTTCCGAGAAATACGTTTAATGGCTAGCAGGAAGTGTCCTATTCTTGAGTGTCTTGTCCATCTGTGGCTGACTTCTGCACATCGGAACCAGAAGCCTATACCGTGAATATCAGACATCCAGTAAAACATCAAATCGCCGACATCGCAGCGGTCAGAAAAAGATCCTGCAAGAACGGGACCAACGAAGACTGAAGAGAAACGTTCAACGTGACAGAAGTGCCACCCTTCACCAAATTTCTGCAGATTTCGGTGCTGGCCATCAACAAGTTTCAGCTTACGAAGCATTCAGTGAATCATCATCGATATGGGCTTTCGGAGCCAAAGTCCCATTCATGTACCCTTGATGACTGCGTGACATAAATCTTTACCCCTCGCCTGGGTCTGTCAACACTGACATTGGACTGTTGCTGACTGGAAACATGTTGCCTGGTCGGACGAGACTCGTTTCACATTGTTTCGAGCGGATGGACGTGTACGGGTATGAAGACAACCTCATGAATCCATGGACACTGCATGACAGCAGGGGACTGTTCAAGCTGGTGGAGGCTCTGTAAAGGTGTGAGGCATATGCAATTGGAGTGATATGGTACATCTACATACGACTCTGACAGGTGACACGTACGTAAGCATCCTGTCTGATCACCTGAAAAAATTCATGTCCATTGTGCGTTCCGACGGACTTGGACAATTCCAGTAGGACAATGCGACACCCCACACGTTCAGAATTGCTACAGAGTGTTTCCAGCAACACTCTTCTGAGTTTAAACACTTCCACTGGCCACGAAACTCCCCAGGAGTGAACATTATTGAGCATATCTGGGATGCCTTGCAGCGTGCTTTCAGAAGAGATCTCCACCCCTCATAGCCTTACAAATTTATGGACAGCCCCGCAAGATTCATGGTGTCAGTTCCATCCAGCACTACTTCAGACATTAGTTGAGTCTATGCATGACGTATTGCGGCATTTTCGCGTGCTCGCGGGAGCCCTACACGACGTTAGACAGGTGTACCAGTTTCTTCGTCTTTTTAATGTACTATATTCTCGGTGTATTTAAGAAAATGAAATTTTGACAAAAAAGTTGCCAGATCGTCACACTACCAGTCGTACGGTCCATGGTTATCAGACGTTTTTAGTTCTACTCTCGGAATAGCAGGGAAAACGCCTTGTACGGACTGGTAATAACGCCTAACCGGAGAATAAACGTGGGATAACTGAACCGGTGACCCTGGCAGGGTTACTGAAGTTAATGGCAGGAGTAGTTACAGAATTACTGAAGACAAGATTATTTGTTAGAACGAGGTAGGAAAGAAACGGGGCCATAGCTTATATGGGAGAATAGGGCGGTTCCAAATTTATATAAAATATTTATTACTACTACTTTTTGACCTCATGCTTGAGAAACTGGATAAATTATGAAATTATTTCCTAACTTGAAGTTTTTGCTTGTACTAGGCGTAATAGGCATTTGACGCTGGTACTTCAAAATGGTTCAAATGGCTCTGAGCACTATGGGACTCAACTGCTGAGGTCATTAGTCCCCTAGAACTTAGAACTAGTTAAACCTAACTAACCTAAGGACATCACAAACATCCATGCCCGAGGCAGGATTCGAACCTGCGACCGTAGCGGTCTTGCGGTTCCAGACTGCAGCGCCTTTAACCGCACGGCCACTTCGGCCGGCACGCTGGTACTTCGTGACTTATGTTCTGCCGCGGTATTTATGTAAATGGGTTACATAAAAATGACCACTTGTACCACAACAGTCTCTCTTATTTGGCATTTGTTACAATTGCTGCAATATTTAAAGCCCTACTGCGTCTTATCTAGCAGATGGTGACAAAACAGACGTTATAAATTCGAGAAGCCACATCAGTCTTGGGCACTATTCGTTGCAACAGCTTTTTCAGTATTAGACAGCGACAGTTTGATTTTTCACGTAGAAAAGTGTTTCAGAAACTTCGCTGAGGTAATAGGTTCTTCCGCAGAAAGGAAAGAACGCCTGTAAATCTGTAGCAAAATTAGAGAGAAAAAATTGCTGAGACCTAACGATTGCACAAATGTGTACTTTCTTGCTTGTGTCTCGTCTTTACTGCTTTCATGTTTTCCGTATTTAATTTTGTATCACACAAAAGAGAAAGTTATTACCCAATAGGCATTATTCTCCAGTTCACAAATAATCCAACCTGTTGAAACTTCCTGGCAGATTAAAACTGTGGGCCCGACCGAGAATCGAACTCGGGACCTTTGCTTTTCGCGGGCAAGTGCTCTGCCATCTGAGCTACCGAAGCACGACTCACGCCCGGTACTCACAGCTTTACTTCAGCCAGTACCTCGTGTCCTACCTTCCAAACTTTACAGAAGTTCTCCTGTTCGAGTCTCGGTTGGGCACACAGTTTTAATCTGCCAGGAAGCTTCATATCAGCGCACACTCTGCTGCAGAGTGAAAATCTCATTCTGGAATCCAACCTGTTATTAATTGTGAGTTTTTTTTAAGGAGGGTAGGCTGTCAAACACGCCTACTGGGAGGAGGAGAGGCACCACAAAACATTTTAATTTCCACTGTCCTGAATATAGGTTTTATGGCTTCCATCACGAAATATACACGTTTGAATTCCACAGAGCGAAATATAATGGCGTGCCATAGAAGAATGCTGTGCGAAGTGCCGTGGCACTGCACTTTGGCACACTTAAGACCGGTAAAATGTCTTACATTTCCTCGAACGTATATGTTTTATACACCGAAGGGCCAAAGAAAATGGTACACTTGAATAATATCATGTAGGGCCCCCGCGAACACGCAGAATTGCCGCAACACGATGTGGCACGGACTCGAATAATGTCTGAAGTAGTGCTGGAGGGAATTGACTCCATGAATCCTGCAGGGTTGTCCATAAATCCGTAAGAGTGATGGTGGAGATCTCTTCTAAAGGCACATTTCAAGGCATCCCAAATATGCTCAATAATGTTCACGCCCGGGGAGTTTCGTGGCCAGCGGAAGTGTGTAAACTCAGGAGAGTGTTCCTGGGGCCACTCCGTAGCAATTCTGGACGTGTGTGATGTCGCATTGTCCTGCTGGAATTTCCCAAGTCCGTCGGAATGCACAATGGACATGAATTAATGCAGGTGATCAGACAGGATGCTTACGTACGTGTCACCTGTCAGAGTCGTAAGTAGATGTATCAGGTGTACCATATCACTCCAACTGCACATGCCCCACACCTTTACAGAGCCTCCACCAGCTTGAACAGTCCCCTGCTGACATGCAGGATCCAAGGATTCATGAGGTTGTCTCCATACCCGTACACGTCCATCCGCTCGATGCAATTTGAAACGAGACTCGTGCGACCAGGCAACATGTTTCCAGTCAGCAACAGTGCAATGTCAGTGTTGACAGGCCCAGGCGAGGCGTGAAGCTTTATGTCACGCAGTCACCAAGGGTGCATGAATGGGACTTCGGCTCCGAAAGCCCATATCGACGATGTTTCGTTGAATGGTTCTCAAGCTGACACTTGTTGATGGTCCAGCATTGAAATCTGCAGCAATTTGCGGAAGGGTTGCACTTCTGTCACGTTGAACAATTCCCTCCACTCGTCGTTGGTCCCGACGTAAAGTCGTAAAGTCGATGATATACCGCACACCATGTCCATGTGGAAAAGTACACTATAGCGCCAAAGAAACTGGTATAGGCATGCGTCTTCAAATACAGATATACAGGGTGTTTCAAAAATGTCCGGTATATTTGAAACGGCAATAAAAACTAAACGAGCAGCGATAGAAATACACCGTTTGTTGCAATATGCTTGGGACAACAGTACATTTTCAGGCGGACAAACTTTCGAAATTACAGTAGTTACAATTTTCAACAACAGATGGCGCTGCAAGTGATGTGAAAGATATAGAAGACAACGCTGTTTGTGGGTGCGCCATTCTGTACGTCGTCTTTCTGCTCTAAGCGTGTGCTGTTCACAACGTGCAAGTGTGCTGTAGGCAACATGGTTTATTCCTTAGAACAGAGGATTTTTCTGGTATTGGAATTCCACCGCCTAGAACACAGTGATGCTGCAACGAGACGAAGTTTTCAATGGAGGTTTAATGTAACCAAAGGACCGAAAAGCGATACAATAAAGGATCTGTTTGAAAAATTTCAACGGACTGGGAACGTGACGGATGAACGTGCTGGAAAGGTAGGGCGACCACGTACGGCAACCACAGAGGGCAACGCGCAGCTAGTGCAGCAGGTGATCCAACAGCGGCCTCGGGTTTCCGTTCGCCGTGTTGCAGCTGCGGTCCAAATGACGCCAACGTCCACGTATCGTCTCATGCGCCAGAGTTTACACCTCTATCCGTACAAAATTCAAACGCGACAACCCCTCAGCGCCGCTACCATTGCTGCACGAGAGACATTCGCTAACGATATAGTGCACAGGATTGATGACGGCCATATGCATGTGGGCAGCATTTGGTTTACTGACGAAGCTTATTTTTACCTGGACGGCTTCGTCAATAAACAGAACTGGCGCATGTGGGGAACCAAAAAGCCCCATGTTGCAGTCCCATCGTCCCTGCATCCTCAAAAAGTACTGGTCTGGGCCGCCATTTCTTCCAAAGGAATCATTGGCACATTTTTCAGATCCGAAACGATTACTGCATCACGCTATCTGGACATTCTTCGTGAATTTGTGGCGGTAGAAGCTGCCTTAGACGACACTGCGAACACCTCGTGGTTTATGCAAGATGGTGCCCGGCCACATCGCACGGCCGACGTCTTTAATTTCCTGAATGAATATTTCGATGATCGTGTGATTGCTTTGGGCTATCCGAAACATACAGGAGGCGGCGTGGATTGGTCTCCCTATTCGCCAGACATGAACCCCTGTGACTTCTTTCTGTGGGGACACTTGAAAGACCAGGTGTACCGCCAGAATCCAGAAACAATTGAACAGCTGAAGCAGTACATCTCATCTGCATGTGAAGCCATTCCGCCAGACACGCTGTCAAAGATTTCGGGTAATTTCATTCAGAGACTACGCCATATTATTGCTACGCATGGTGGATATGTGGAAAATATCGTACTATAGAGTTTCCCAGACCGCAGCGCCATCTGTTGTTGAAAATTGTAACTACTGTAATTTCGAAAGTTTGTCCGCCTGAAAATGTACTGTTGTCCCAAGCATATTGCAACAAACGGTGTATTTCTATCGCTGCTCGTTTAGTTTTTATTGCCGTTTCAAATATACCGGTCATTTTTGAAACACCCTGTATGTCAACAGGCAAAACACGGCGCTGCGGTCGATAATGCCTATAGCGCAGTTGTTAAATCTGTTGCTGCTGCTACAATGGCAGGTTATCAAAATTTAAATGAGTCTGAACGTGGTGTGTGTGTGTGTGTGTGTGTGTGTGTGGTTTGAGGTTTTCGGGCGCTAAACAGCGTGGTCATCAGCGCCCAAACGCATAGAAACAGGAACACATGCAGTGAAGGGACGAAGACGGACAACGAACAAGGAGAACGGCTAAAAGGCACAGACCTGACGCAGTTACAAATCCTCACATACAGAGGCAAAGCAAGAGGAGAAGAAACGCACTAAAAGAGGAAAGGAAACACAAGGAGAAGAGAACAGAAATCGAAGTGAAACATGTAGGTAATCGTGACTGGCGGACCTCTTACCTAAAGCCTGGGTGAGCCAGTCACCCAGCAGCACATTAAAATCCTCTCCCTAAAATCCGAGGCAACAAATTGGACAGGACACAAAACCGTAAGACCGTAACCACAGTCGTTGCGTCGTCTTGCAAAATAGAGGGCAAATCCGGTGGCAAGGAAACCACTGCCCTCTCGTCAGAGAATAAAGGACAGTCAAGTAAAATGTGGCGGACCGTAATCTGGACGCCACAAGCACTGCAGATTGGGGGGCCCTCCCGCCGCAGTAAAAAACCGTGCGTTAAGGGACTGTGCCCGATGCGGAGGCGAGTGAGGAGAACCTCATCCCGCCTGCACGACTGGTAGGACGTACGCCATGGCCGCGTGGTGGCCTTGACCAGACGCAGCTTATTTTCACCGACTGCCAGCCACTCCTCTTCCCATTGACGCATAACACGAAAACGCAAAAGGGAGGTAACGGCATGGAGGGGGACGGCACAGTCAACAACGTGAGGGAGGGAACATGCATCTTTGGCAGCCACCTCCGCCAGTTCGTTTCCCCTAATACCCACGTGCCCCGGCACCCAGCAGAAAGAAACCTCCTTCCCCTGCCGTTGCAGATGGAGTAGGGCATCGTGGATGTTCTGGACGACCGTATCCGCTGGGTACAAGTGTTGCATGGTCTGAAGGGCACTCAGGGAGTCAGAACAGATGAGAAACTTAAGACTGGGAACACATCTCATCTGCTCCAATGCCCGAAAGATCGCAAACAATTCGGCATCAAACATGGTAAACGCTACAGGAAGCCGTAACTTGACGATTCGATCAGGGAAAACAACAGCACAACCAACAGAGTCCCCCTGTTTAGAGCCATCCGTAAATACTGGTACATGGTCGGGATGCTGGTTTAAAATATCATAAAATAAAGAGGTAAAAACAAATGCAGGAGTGCAGCTCCTCCAGTACTCTGACAAGTCTAAAAGGACGCCGGGCCTCTGGAGCAACCAGGATGGCAGGCGGGTAAAACGCTGGAGTTGGGGTGCCACACACTCCACACCAAGGGACTCAAGCAAATGCTTGGCACGAATCCCAAAGTGGTGTTATAGTCGGGGCACGAGCGATGGCACACAGCATTTCCGAGATAGCGATGAGGTGGGTATTTTCTCGCGTGTCCATTTCACATATGTACCGTGAATATTAGGAATACAGTAAAACATCAAATCTCCAACATCGCTGCGACCGGAAAAAGATCCTGCAAGAATCTGACCAACTTCGACTGGAGGGAATAGTTTTACGTGACAGAAGTGCAACCCTTCCGCAAATTGCCGCAGATTTCAATGCTGAGCCATTAACAAGTGTCATCTTGCGAACCACTCAACGAAACACCATCGGTATGGGCTTTTGGAGCCAAAGGTCTACTCGTGCACTCTTGATGACTACATGGCACAAAGCTTTACGCCTCGCCTGGACCTGTCAACATCGACATTGGACTGTTGATGACTGGAAACGTGTTGCCTGGTCGGACGAGTATCGTTTCAAATTGTATCGAGCGGATGGGCGTGCGTGTATGGCTACGGAGACAATCTCACGAGTCCATGGACCGTGCATGTCAGCAGGGGGCTGTGGAACGTGGTGGAGGCTCTGTGGGGAGCGTGCAGTTGTAGTGATATGGGACCCCTTATACGTCTAGATGCGACTCCGACAGGTTACACGCACGCAAGCAATCTGTTTGATGATTTGAAGTTGTATTTTTTATCTATCAGTAAGTTTCACATGAGCACACACTCCAGTACGGAGTGACAGTTCATTCTGGAAACAGTTCCCCAAACTAAGTCAAAGGCATGTCTCCGCTGTACTCTTTCTTGGAGAACTGCTAGTTCCACAAGTTTTCAGGAGAACATCTGTGAAATCTGAAAGGTAGGAGATGACGTACTGCCGGAAGCAAAGCTGTTAGGGCGGATCGTGAATTTGGGCTTGGATGGGTGACTGGTGCCAGCACGGTGGCTCAGCCTGTCCGGGCAGGGTGCTCACCACCCTCAGTAACCAAAGAGCTGAGTGAACTTCTCCTCGATGAGTCTTAGAAGATCTCATGTGACAACTGCACTGAACCACTGACGAAAAACGACGACCACTTTCCTGCCAAAGACAAAGCTCCCAGGTAGATGCTATTTTCTTTGACTTCCGGAAGGCGTTCGATACAGTTCCGCACTGTCGCCTGATACACAAAGTAAGAGCCTACGGAATATCAGACCAGCTGTGTAGCAGGATTCAAGAGTTTTTAGCAAACAGAACACAGCAAGTTGTTATCAATGGAGACACGTCTACAGATGTTAAAGTAACCTCTGGCGTGCCACAGGGGTGTGTTATGGGACCATTGCTTTTCACAATATATATACAGCGCTATTACAAATGATTGAAGCGATTTCATAAATTTACTGTAGCTCCATTCATTGACATATGGTCACGACACACTACAGAAACGTAGAAAAACTCATAAAGTTTTGTTCGGCTGAAGCCGCACTTCAGGTTTCTGTCGTCAGAGCGCTCGAGAGCGCAGTGAGACAAAATGGCGACAGGAGCCGAGAAAGCGTATGTCGTGCTTGAAATGCACTCACATCAGTCAGTCATAACAGTGCAACGACACTTCAGGACGAAGTTCAACAAAGATCCACCAACTGCTAACCCCATTCGGCGATAGTATGCGCAGTTTAAAGCTTCTAGATGCCTCTGTAAGTGGAAATCAACGGGTCGGCCTGCAGTGAGCGAAGAAACGGTTGAACGCGTGCGGGCAAGTTTCACGCGTAGCCCGCGGAAAATTGGCTCGTGCCACAACTGGAGACCGACAGCGCCGACTTCATCTTTCAACAGGATGGTGCTCCACTGCACTTCCATCATGATTTTCGGCATTTCTTAAACAGGAGATTGGAAAACCGATGGATCGGTCGTGGTGGAGATCATGATCAGCAATTCATGTCATGGCCTCCACACTCTCCCGACTTAACCCCATGCGATTTCTTTCTGTGGGGTTATGTGAAAGATTCAGTGTTTAAACCTCCTCTACCAAGAACCGTATCAGAACTGCGAGCTCGCATCAACGATGCTTTCGAACTCATAGATGGGGACATGCTGCGCCGAGTGTGAACTTGATTATCGGCTTGATGTCTGCCGAATCACTAAAGGGGCACATATCGAACATTTCTGAATGCCTAAAAAAACTTTTTGAGTTTTTGTATGTGTGTGCAAAGCATTGTGAAAATATCTCAAATAATAAAGTTATTGTAGAGCTGTGAAATCGCTTCAATCATTTGTAATAACCCTGTAAATGACCTAGTAGATAGTGTCGGAAGTTCCATGCGGCTTTTCGCGGATGATGCTGTAGTATACAGATAAGTTGCAGCATTAGAAAACTGTAGCGAAATGCAGGAAGATCAGCAGCGGATAGGCACTTGGTGCAGGGAGTGACAACTGACCCTTAACATAGACAAATGTAATGTATTGTGAATACATAGAAAGAAGGATCCTTTATTGT
This sequence comes from Schistocerca cancellata, assembly GCF_023864275.1. NCBI lineage: Eukaryota > Metazoa > Arthropoda > Insecta > Orthoptera > Acrididae > Schistocerca > Schistocerca cancellata. The sequence goes on along the minus strand of NC_064632.1, from coordinate 587,423,698 downwards.
ATGATTATATGATAGCGGAACAAACACTGGTAGCAGTTACTTCTGTAAAATATCTGGGAGTATGCGTGCGGAACGATTTGAAGTGGAATGATCATATAAAATTAATTGTTGGTAAGGCGGGTACCAGGTTGAGATTCATTGGGAGAGTCCTTAGAAAATGTAGTCCATCAACAAAGGAGATGGCTTACAAAACACTCGTTCGACCTATACTTCAGTATTGCTCATCAGTGTGGGATCCGTACCAGGTCGGGTTGACGGAGGAGATAGAGAAGATCCAAAGAAGAGCGGTGCGTTTCGTCACAGGGTTATCTGGTAACCGTGATAGCGTTACGGAGATGTTTAACAAACTCAAGTGGCAGACTCTGCAAGAGAGGCGCTCTGCATCGCGGTGTAGCTTGCTCGCCACGTTTCGAGAGGATGCGTTTCTGGATGAGGTATCGAATATATAGCTTCCCCCTACTTATACCTCCCGAGGAGGTCACAAATGTAAAATTAGAGAGATTCGAGCGCGCATGGAGGCTTTCAGACAGTCGTTCTTCCCGCGAACCATACGCGACTGGAACAGAAAAGGGAGGTAATGACAGTGGCACGTTAAGTTCCCTCCGCCACACACCGTTGGGTGGCTTGCGGAGTATAAATGTAGATGTAGGTGTAGATGTAGATGTTCGAATCCCCGTCTGACATACTGTTTTAATCTGCCAGGAACTTTCATAATAGGACATACTCAGAAATTTATTACTAAAGTTAAAGCCGTCGTTTGATTCCATTTGAGTTCTTTTGACTAGAAATGCTCTTTTTGCCTGTCCTAACTTGCCTGTTCTATTTTCCGAACTTCGGTTTTCTTACGTTATGTTTTTCACAAGGTAGCAGAATCCTTCCAGTACCTCTATCCCGTGCTCACAATTTTGATGTTTACTTTATCACTTGTTGCACAAACCTCATTACTTTCGTCTTTTTTCGATTTACTGTCATTTCATATTCTGTGATCAGCAGAGTGTTTTTTTCCATTCAGTCAGTCCTGTCATTCTTCATTGGTTTCACTGAGGATAGCAATGGCATCAGTGAAACTTATCATTCATATCCATTTACTCTGAATTTTTTTCAGTCATTTCTTCTTTGACATTTAGATTAAACATTAAGGGAGGAAGATTGTATCGCATCTTACACCCTTTCTAGGCTACCATTTATTTCTTGTTTCATTATTACTGTCCCTTCTTACTTGTTGTACATATTGTATATTTTCTGTCTTTCCCAATTTTTTTCTCAGTATTTTGAAGATCTTGCAGCATTTTACACTGGCGAACCCTTTTTTTAATCTCAAAAAGCCGTATGATGGTGTTCTGATTTTTTAAAGTCTTCTTCCATTATCAAGCTCAATGTGAGAAGAGACGTCCATTTGTCTTGGCCCGAATTGCCTATTTTTGTTTTCACTATCGCAGCATCTGCAGCCTCAGAGCCATTCAAAACGCACATCGTTCCTCCTACTTGTGTATCCCAATCCTTTTTATGTTGATTCTTCCTGGCGATTCTCGTGATTTTCAGTTTACTCTTCGTCATTACAAAATTTCTCCTGGACACATCTTGGAGTCCTACATCTGATTTTGAAATCTGTATCTCACCATAACGTAATTCAGCTCCAGTCCTTTTCCAGCTATATCCTTTCCTCTTGTGGTGATTGAAGAGTGTATTCGCTAACACTAGCTGAAGTTTACTCCAAAATTCCAGCAGTCTTTTCCCTCTCTTATTGCTAATATCGAGCCCATATTCTCCAATAATTGTCTTTTCCATCTTTTTCCTATTACAGCATTCCAATCACCCACGTTTATTTTATTTTTATCTCGCTTCACATTCTAAATAACACGTTCAGTGTGCTCATGCACCACCTCTACCTCTTCATCTTCGTCCTGTGATTGAACAATTGTTGTCGTTGTTTTCCTCTCTATTCGGATGAGAATAAACCTATCACTGAACTGTTAACAGTAACTCATTCTATACCCTACTCATCTATTCATAATGAATGCTACTCTCGTTATATCATTTCCTGGTGAAGTTGATATTATTCTATACTGTTCTGATGAGAAATTCTTATCTTCTTTCCATTTGACTTCAGGCTATTTATAGACGAAGTGCTCGGATTTCCCATTTCAGATTTTATAGCTTCCCAACCGTATTCTGAGTTCGGACTCATGATTTGTTAACTTTTCGATGGCTAGTCAATCTTTTTCTCGTTGTGATCTGTCCATTGGCAGTCTCTCCCGGATACTGGAGTGGGGGCTAATCTACAATCTTTTGCCACAGTGAGATCATAATTATGCTCTTCCAGTTACTGGCCACATATCCTCTGGGTACACATTATACGTTTTTAAAGCAGTGATTTCCATTGCCTTCGCATCCTCACATCACTGATCATTTCTGATTCTTCCGCCTTTTACGGACAGCTTCCCACCCACAAGGGCAAGAGGATGCCGCGAACCTCAGGCCGCCTTTAAACAATTTGTATTCAAAACTGACGCAGTGGCTGGGAAGAAATCCAGGGATCAGCACACCCTGATTACTACTCAAAGGCCACACCCACACTCGTAGACCACAGTACCCTCTAATGAACCCTGGCAAATAATTATTCAGCAGTACAACAGCCTAGTTTATTTTGTGTTAGGTAGTAGATAACGTAAAATAAATCTGCCAGACGTTAAGTGCCTGACATGTAAACAATTAGACTGATATACAGGTATCGACTCATTCTTAAGGGCCAAAGATTCCCGCATCCACTAGAAATTTTGTGATAAAATTTTATTCGCTGTATTTTTCCAGTTGTTGTTGCTGTTGTGGTCTTCAGTCCTGAGACTGGTTTGATGCAGCTCTCCATGCTACTCTATCCTGTGCAAGCTTCTTCATCTCCCAGTACCTACTGCATCCTAAATCCTTCTGAATCTGCTTAGTGTTTTCATCTCTTGGTCTCCCTTTACGATTTTTACCCTCCACGTTGCCCTCCAATACTAAATTGGTGATCCCTCGATGTCTCAGAACATGTCCTACCAACCGATCCCTTCTTCTCGTCAAGTTGTGCCACAAGCTCCTCTTCTCCCCAATTCTATTCAATACCTCCTCATTAGTTATGTGATCTACCCATCTAATCTTCAACATTATTCTGTAGCACCACATTTTGAAAGCTTCTATTCTCTTCTTGTCTAAACTATTTATCGTCCATGTTTCACTTCCATACATGGCTACACTCCATACAAATACTTTCAGAAACGACTTCCTGACATTTAAATCTATACTCGCTGTTAACAAATTTTTCTTCTTCAGAAACACTTTCCTTGCCATTGCCAGTCTACATTTTATATCCTCTCTACTTCGACCATCATCAGTTATTTTTCTCCCCAAATAGCAAAACTCCTTTACTACTTTAAGTATCTCATTTCCTAATCTAATTCCCTCAGCATCACCCGACTTAATTCGCCTACATTCCATTATCCTCGTTTTGCTTTTGTTGATGTTCATCTTGTACCCCCCTCTCAAGACACTGTCCATTCCGTTCAACTACTCTTCCAAGTCCTTTGCTGTCTCAGACAGAATTACAATGTCATTGGCGAACCTCAAAGTTTTTATTTCTTCTCCATGGATTTTAATACCTACTCCAAACTTTTCTTTTGTTTCTTTTATTGCTTGCTCAATATACAGATTGCCGGCCGCGGTGGCCGTGCGGTTCTGGCGCTGCAGTCCGGAACCGCGAGGCTGCTACGGTCGCAGGTTCGAATCCTGCCTCGGGCATGGGTGTGTGTGATATCCTTAGGTTAGTTAGGTTTAAGTAGTTCTAGGGGACTTATGACCTAAGATGTTGAGTCCCATAGTGCTCAGAGCCATTTGAACCATCTGAACCAGTATACAGATTGAATAACATCGGGGATAGGCTACAAACCTGTCTCATTCCCTTCCCAACCACTGCTTTCATTTTATACCCCTCGACTCTTATAACTGCCATCTGGTTTCTGTACAAACTGTAAATAGCCTTTCGCTCCCTGTATTTTACCTCTGCCACCTTCAGAATTTGAAAGAGAGTATTCCAATCAACATTGTCATAAGCTTTCTCTAAGCCTACGCATGCTAGAAACATAGGTTTGCCTTTCCTTAATCTTTCTTCTAAGATAAGTCGTAGGGTCAGTATTGTCTCACGTGTTCCAACATTTCTACGGAATCCAAACTGATCTTCCCCGAGGTCGGCTTCTATCAGTTTTTCCATTCGTCTGTAAAGAATTCGCGTTAGTATTTTGCAGCTGTGAGTTATTAAACTGATAGTTCTGTAATTTTCACATCTGTCGATACCTGCTTTCTTTGGGATTGGAATTATTATATTCTTCTTGAAATCTGAAGGAATTTCGCCTGTCTCATACATCTTGCTCACCAGATGGTAGAGTTTTGTCAGGACTGGCTCTCCCAAGGCTGTCAGTAGTTCTAAAGCAATGTTGTCTACTCCGGGGGCCTTGTTTCGACTCAGGTTTTCCAGTGCTCTGTCAAACTCTTCACGCAGTATCGTATCTCCCATTTCATCTTCATCTACATCGTCTTCCATTTCCATAATATTGTCCTCAACTACATCGCCCTTGTATAGACGCTCTATATACTACTTCCACCTTTCCGCTTTCCCTTCTTTGCTTAGAACTGGGTTTCCATCAAAGCTCTTGATATTCATGCAAGTGGTTCTCCTTTCTTCAAAGGTCCCTTTAATTTTCCTGTAGGCAGTATCTACCCCTAGTGAGATAAGCCTCTACATCCTTACATTTGTCCTCTAGCCATCCCTGCTTAGCCATTTTGCACTTCCTGTCATTATCATTTTTGAGACGTTTGTATTCCTTTTTGCCTGCTTCATTTACCGCATTTTTATATTTTCTCCTTTCATCAATTAAATTCAATATTTCTTCTGTTACAAGGGTTTCTACTAGCCCTCGTCTTTTTACCTATTTGATCCTCTTCTTCCTTCATTATTTCATCCCTCAATGCTACCCATTCTTCTTCTACTGTATTTCTTTCCTGCATTCTTGTCAATTGTTACCTTATGCTCTCCCTGAAGCTCTCTACAACCTCTGGTTCTTTCAGTTTATGCAGGTCCCATCTCCTTAAATTCCCACCTTTTTGCAGTTTCTTCAGTTTTAATCTATAGTTCATAAGCAATAGATTGTGGTGAGAGTCCACATCTGCCCCTGGAAATGTCTTACAATTTAAAACCTGGTTCCTAAATCTCTCTCTTACCATTATATAATTTGTCTGATAACTTTTAGTATCTTCAGGGTTCTTCCATGTATACAATCTTCTTTCATGATTCTTGAACCAAGTGTTAGCTGTGATTAAGTTATGCTCTGCTCAAAATTCTACTAGGCGGCGTCCTCTTTCATTTCTTAGCCCCAATCCATATTCACCTACTATGTTTCCTTCTCTCCCTTTTCCATCTCTCTAATTCCAGTCACCCATTACTAAATTTTCGTCTGCCTTCACTACCTGAATAATTTTTTTAATCTCATCATACATTTCATCAATTTCTTCGTCATCTGCAGAGCTAGTTGGCATATAAACTTGTACTACTGTCGTAGGCGTGGGCTTCGTGTCTATCTTGGCCACAACAATGCGTTCGCTATGCTGTTTGTAGTAGCTTACCCGTACTCCTATTTTTTTATTGATTATTAAACCTACTCCTGCATTACCCCTATTTGATTTTGTATTTATAACTCTGTATTCACCTGACCAAAAGTCTTGTTCCTCCTGCCACCGAACTTCACTAATTCCCACTATATCCAACTTTAACCTATCAATTTCCCTTTTTAAATTTTCTTACCTACCTGCCCGATTAAAGGATCTGACATTCCACGCTCCGATCCGTAGAACTCCAGTTTTCTTTCTCCTGATAACGACGTCCTCTTGAGTAGTCCTCGCCCGGAGATCCGAATGGGGGACTATTTTACCTCCGGAATATTTTACCCAAGAGGACGCCATCATCATTTAATCATACAGTAAAGCTGCATGCCCTCGGGAAAAATTACGACTGTAGTTTCCCCTTGCTTTCAGCCGTTCGCAGTAGCAGCACAGCAAGGCCGTTTTGGTTAGTGTTGCAAGGTCAGATTAGTCAATCATCCAGACTGTTGCCCTTGCAACTACTGAAAAGGCTGCTGCCCCTCTTCAGGAACCACATGTTTGTCTGGCCTCTCAACAGATACCCCTCCGTTGTGGTTGCACCTACGGTACGGCCATCTGTATCGCTGAGGCACGCAAGCCTCCCCACCAACGGCAAGGTCCATGGTTCATGGGGTGGGATTTTTCCAGTATTACATCAAAAAGTTTGGGTATGACGTGACTCTGTTGCGGTACGAGTGACAGACAGAGGAGGAAATAAGGCCCAGAGTCCCCACTGCTGCGTCACTGCGGGCCGCCAGGAGCCTGCCCGGGGCTTCGCCGCTACCCCTCCTTCACCTCTCCCCTCTCCCACCTCTCCCATCAGCGTATTCTTCCAGAGTGACGAACATTTTTTCCTTTCCCCACCCCATACATAGTGGGGTGAGTCTTAGCGCACGCTGCTGAAGCCACGCGTGACGTCATTATGACGTGGACACGTTGTATCGGAGACGACAGGGACTTCATATCGACTTTTGTGATCGTTCGAGACGCTAAACTACGCTATCCATGTTCGCAGCAGAATTAAAGGAGCAACTCATTATATCTTCAGCTGGTATATTCAATACAATTTTGGTAGCTAATAATGTCTTTATTTTCTTTGAAAATGCGAACCTGCCAACTTTTGGAAAAAAAGAAGACACTATACACAACGTAAATGGTGCATTTGGAAGTCACCAAACCAACGTCACAGTGGCTCAGAAGGGGAGTGCCAAGGTTGGCAAATGAACTTCGGAGTGGGACGGCGCGTGTTTGCAGCACTGCCCCGTAGAGTTACAATGCCCCAGCCATACGCCCACATGGCCAGCCATTCAAGAGAAAAACGTTCCGAAACTTTCAGTCCTACAGTATACAAAACCCATGCATCCGCTCACTGAACCGAATGACGCGGTGGCCGATGCAATATTGGTAACAATTCGTGCTTCGTATTTTCAAAGTATCTACTTGCTTTCGCTTATTGACAAAAAAATACAATGATGTTCAAATTGAAAACTTTTGTTCTTTCAGCCTTTTTAATTTTTCCAACCAAATTATTTCCTCCAAATATTCGTTCGTATTATATACTGACAATATTTCATTTCTATCATGTACGAGGGCTATCCACAAAGTACATTACGTTTTGGAATTAAAAATAAATAAAGTATTGGAAATTTTTTTTATTATATACAGATGAAAGCCACACTTAAATACTACTTTTCTACATAGTTGCCATTTAAATTAAGGCACTTATCGTAGCGATGGACGAGCTTGGAAATTCCTTCGTCGTAAAATTCGGCCGCCTGCGCCTTCAACCACGTGGCGACTGTCTTTTGGGACAGAAAAGGTGTGATTTTTGAGGATTTCCTGGAAAGCGGCACTACAATAAACTCTCAAAGGTATTGCCAAACTCTGCACAACCTCAGAAGAGCAATACAAAACAAGCGCAGGGGAAAGTTGGGCTCAAAGATCTTGCTGATTCACGACAACGCCCGGGCCCACACTGCAAATGCCATTCGTGAAGTTCTCGAATCTTTTAAGTGGGAGTTGTTTAGAAGTGGTTGGCTATGCAGCGTTTTGATGACGACGCACAGCTTCAAGAAGAGGTAACCACGTGGTTGAAGGCGCAGGCGGCCGAATTTTACGACGAAGGAATTTCCAAGCTCGTCCATCGCTACGACAAGTGCCTTAATTTAAATGGCAACTATGTAGAAAAGTAGTATTTAAGTGTGGCTTTCATCTGTATATACTAAAAAAAATTTCCAATACTTTATTTATTTTTAATTCCAAAACGTAATGTACTTTGTGGATAGCCCTCGTATGTTATACATAACATCCGTCGAACAGGAGCGTACGGCTTCTATCCGACTAGTTCAGGTACACGATCGACTTCAGTATCATGAGACCGCTATAAACGAGGGTCCCCACAAAGGGCCATTTGACAAACTTGGAAAGCGAAGGGATAGCCGCGCATCCGCGCTCCCAGCACTACAAACAGGGAAGAAGAACCTAGCAGCTGCTTTTGCGCGCTTGGAACGAGTACATGTGTGTGAAAGTTTTTCCTGTTGCTAACGTTTTGTGGTTACAGTGCTTCGCCGTGAACACATCGCGAGTTCTGAGGGACTTGTAGAAGATATTACCGGCGATTCTCTACACAGCGAGTAATCGAAGTTCCTGATTAAAGATGCAATTACCCATTTGAATGCATTGGTGGTTGAAAACGATTTACTAGCGTCAGAAGGTTCGCCGTCAATTCCACACGAAGCTATGCTGATGGCACAGAAGTTGTACAACACTGTGATAGATTTCTTGAGTGAAAACGCTATCGTGGTTGATGAAGAGTTACTTCACGAGAATGAAGGTGGTGAAGATGTAGAATTCGAAGACGTTACAATAGACGATTCCTCGCACGAGTATGAACCCTCAGGGAAAAAATCCAAAGAGCCTACTTATATTACGCTAGAATACAAAATACAGTGCGTCAACATTGCGAAAGCACATCCTCGGTGGAGTCTGCAGGCGCTGAATACTAAAGGATGTCACCGTTAAAAAAAAAAAAAAAAAAAGAATATTTATCACGATGGGAAGACGCAATTAAAAAGGGTGGATCTGTATTTGACAAATACACAGTGATAGATTCGTGGACTTACGATCGTTTTGTCGAAGCTAGGTACAATTACCGGCAAGTTACCACTCGAAATCTGCAACAATGGGCTTTAGCAGAGCAATATGTAAACTTTGAATTTAAAGCTTCTAGTCGACGGGTGGCGAGATTTAAACAGTGGCACAGAATTCGTCAACGGAAAGTAACAAAATTCGTATCAGGAAAGGAAACAGTGACATTGGAAGATACCTTGGCTGTTGCAGAAACTTTCCGGCTACAAACTCTAGATTTAATACCCACTTTTGACAAGGACTATATTATCAACACGGATCGAACAGGTAAGTAACACAAAATGAAGTAACATTATATAAATAGTATTCAAAAAACGAATACCCATTGAATAATTCTCTTATATAATCGTGTAATTGTACTATCATTTCGGACTTTAAATATCGCCCTGTTTCATTTGCTTCCAGGATGTCAGTACCAGTCTACTTTCAACCGGACTCTCACCCACAAAGGAAGCAAGACCGTAATTGTGAAGAGAGAGGACATGAAGAAAGTTACACATTCATATACAGCACAATATGCCATTACTTTTCCTGGACGTCTCCTGCCGAGTGTTTTCGTACGCCTGCAGGAGACAACAGGTGCATTTGGACCCCGAGTCCAGAAGACGATCGATGAATACGCCAAAACATATAAGAACGTCATTATGACGTCATCAGAATCTGGAAATCTGACTACAAACACGTATAAGGAGTTTCTTAAAACATCTTTGAAGCTCTATTTTGGGAACAAAAGGTTTCTCCTCATCGTCGACTCCTGGGGACCACCTGTACCCTCAAAGTTATTCCACCAACTTATACACCACTAGTGCAGCCCTGTGATGTTTATTTTTACAGACAGGTGAAAAATTTCATTAAATTCCTGCAAAATTGCGCCACATTAATTGAACAGGATCGAGAGATTAATTCACGAGAAGATTATATTAAAATTCACTCGATCGTTCACCATCAGTTATCATCTGCTGTTTTTCACAATATGATCCAATACATATGGTTCGCGTCGAAACTAACCGCAGAAAGACACATCTTTAGAATTGTTAACGAGGTCTGCTTTTCGACAGATATCCTCAAAACTTGCTGCTCGTGTAAAAGATCTTCATTTATTCGATGCGCAAATTGTTCAAACATCTTTTGTTTCGAGTTTTTTTATGACAAATATCATTCTGGCTCTAGTGTAATTAGCCGGCCGGTGTGGCCGTGCGGTTCTAGCCGCTTCAGTCTGGAACCGCGTGACCGCTACGGTCGCAGGTTCGAATCCTGCCTCGGGCATGGGTGTGTGTGATGTCCTTAGGTTAGTTAGGTTTAAGCAGTTCTAAGTCCTAGGGGACTGATGACCACAGATGTTGAAGTCCCATAGTGCAGAGCCATTTGAAGCATTTTTTTCTTGTGTAATTTCGGAATCCAGCGAATAAACATATCATTATTCGTAGCCTTTACAATATGAATATTATTCTCCCATGCACACAGTTTTCAATATACAATACGAAAGAATATTTGAAGGAAATAATTCGGTTGGAAAAGTTGAAAATGTTGAAAGAACAAAAGTTTTTAATTTGAACGTCATTGTATTTTTTTTTTTTCAATAAGGAAAAGCAAATAGATACTTTGAAAGTACGAAGCACGAATTGTTACCACTCTTGCATCGGCCACCGGGCCATTCGGTTCAGTGAGCGAACGCATGGGTATTACAGGGTTATTACAAATGATTGAAGCGATTTCACAGCTCTACAATAACTTTATTATTTGAGATATTTTCACAATGCTTTGCACACATATACAAAAACTCAAAAAGGTTTTTTAGGCATTCACAAATGTTCGATATGTGCCCCTTTAGTGATTCGGCAGACATCAAGCCGATAATCAAGTTCCTCCCACACTCGGCACAGCATGTCCCCATCAATGAGTTCGAAAGCATCGTTGATGCGAGCTCGCAGTTCTGGCACGTTTCTTGGTAGAGGAGGTTTAAACACTGAATCTCTCACATAACCCCACAGAAAGAAATCGCATCGGGTTAAGTCGGGAGAGCGTGGAGGCCATGACATGAATTGCTGATCATGATCTTCACCACGACCGATCCATCGGTTTTCCAATCTCCTGTTTAAGAAATACCGAACATCATGATGGAAGTGCAGTGGAGCACCATCCTGTTGAAAGATGAAGTCGGCGCTGTCGGTCTCCAGTTGTGGCATGAGCCAATTTTCCGCGGGCTACGCGTGAAACTTGCACGCATGCGTTCAACCGTTTCTTCGCTCACTGCAAGCCGACCCGTTGATTTCCCCTTACAGAGGCATCCAGAAGCTTTAAACTGCGCATACCATCGCCGAATGGAGTTAGCAGTTGGTGGATCTTTGTTGAACTTCGTCCTGAAGTGTCGTTGCACTGTTATGACTGACTGATGTGAGTGCATTTCAATCACGACATACGCTTTCTCGGCTCCTGTCGCCATTTTGTCTCACTGCGCTCTCGAGCGCTCTGACGGCAGAAACCTGAAGTGCGGCTTCAGCCGAACAAAACTTTATGAGTTTTTCTACTTATCTGTAGTGTGTCGTGACCATATGTCAATGAATGGAGTTATAGTGAATTTATGAAATCGCTTCAATCATTTGTAATAGCCCTGTATATACTGTAGGACTGAAAGTTTCGGAGCGTTTTTCTCGTGAATGGCTGTCCATCTGGCCGTATGGCTGGGGCATTGTAACTCTATGGGGTAGTGCTGCAAACACGCGCCGTCCCACTCCGAACTTCATTTCCCAACGCTGGCGCTCCCCTTGTCCGTCTTCGGCACGGTATCTCAGTGTGTTCGGTCAGCGGGCTGGATGTCCTGTGTAATAAGAAAAACGGAGTAAAGGAATGAAGGATCAACTTGAACGGATGTCATGTGACGTCCGCCGAGACCGAACACTACAAACAATACCGAGCAAAACAAACAAAAAAAAAAAAGTGAGTTAATCGTAGTTTCTGGCAAGTAGCAGCGCGGTAAGGAGTCCACGTTAAACTCGACGCACCTAGGGAATTACCTTCAGAAATGATTCATTTATTAAAATTAAGGACTGAAATATCTGACGCCAAAACATATCCTACATATTGTCCCTAGCTTGCACACATGATATCAGTAAAATGCAAAGTTTTGTTAATATTACTCATCACAATCCTATTAGGGCATGACTAATGGCAATGTATATCTGAAAAGTAGTCTGCTCTGACACATGAAACATAGATGTAGAAGGGTACTGCACGGTATGGATTATTTTACCAGGTAGTTTAATATCTTTATCATCTTTATCCCATTTTACTAGAAAATCAAGTATTCCTCATCATTTGGAAAGTTCAATGAAAGTACTCCTGCAAATTTAAAACTATATTGAAAGTAATTGTCAAATGAGTAATGTTAGCAGAACTTCGCAGTTTATTGAAATAAAGAATCATTTGCAAATACTTTCAGCGCCGTAGAGTCACTTGAAACTGATATTTGAGGAAAAAGCTGTTGGGTCACCTATTTTCAGCAAAAATGCTGCACCTATCATGTCTCCAGAAATGAAATGAGAAATTAAATTTAGCATTAGACGACTTCGCTGATGTCTCATGGCAAATAAGTCAGACTGGCACCAATCTCTCTTCCTGGTGTGATTGAAAATCTTGAAAGTGTGTTTGGAGGTCAGATTTAATGATCCTTACTTATAAACTAGCGGTCCTGGGGCAGCTTCAGACACACTGACGCGGTTTTTCAATAATATTTGTACTTGGCTGATAATATGGAGGATACTCTTTGGGGTTAGTCTTTTCAGCCTTTAATTTTAATAACTGAATCGTTTCTGAAGGCAGTTCCTTACATACGTAAATTATAAAGTGGACTCTCTTCTACGCTGCTACTTGGCGGGATTTTTTTTTTTTAATAGGGCACCTGGAATTTCTATCAAGGAGCATAACTGCTTTTATCTTACTTAGCCATTGTGACGTCGAGTCTGTGCCTCCAAAATTTATTACTTACAAACCGTATTGTGAGCTCTATTTTTCCAGAAGTTGGTAGGTTCACATTTTCAAAGAAAATACAGGCATCAATAGCTTCCGAAATTGCAGTGAATATACGGATCGAGGATATAATGATCCGCTGCAAAAATGGCTACCACAGTTTAGCGTCTCGAACGATCACAAGAATCGATACGCGGCCTCTGTCGTCTTCGATAGAGCGTGTGCACTTCATAATGACGCCACGCGCGACATTCCTTTAAGACACCCCCCTCCCCGCCCCCCTACGTAGAGCGCCGGGCCCATTGTCAGATGGCTCGTGCAGTACCAGAATGACTTTGCCACCACGAAATAAAATTAACTCGGCAAGGCATAAACCCTCTCAACCGTTCCAACTTACACGTGGTCCGATTGGAAACAAACCATTACAAACATTTCCTCTATGGACACGAAAAACTGAAATTTTACTTAAATTATAACACACGAAACAATTAAACTTGTAATATGAAAACCTATTGCAGTGCAGTAGCAGACCAGAAGGATCGTCGGTTACCAAACACGAGGTACAAGACGAACGCAAAGAGACAACAGCATCTTCCACGAAAACATCGATAATAATAACAATAAAACTCACACTCGCTCGTAAACACTATTGTTCTCACGTTCACCCGAAGTTATACTGACTAGCTTTTCCTAAACATATTCACTGCTAGAAATTCCACACCATGATGTCCGAAAGAAACAATGCAACTTCCTCACGTTTAATTTCAACCATCATCATCGCCGATTTTTTTGTACCAAAATAACTATGCCACATTCAGAAAATACATAACTACATACGCTTCAGTTAAGCTGAAGTACTTAAATATTCCATGAGCTTAACATAGGGAAGTTCTGATTCGACCTACTTCCTATCATCAGAAACCTTCTCTAGGAGCTACGAACTGTGCTCACCACCCGATAGCTGCAAAGTGTCCTTTCTCCACCGAGCATCGCCTAACTACCGGTACAACGGAAGCTACCGGAGGGGTAGGCTTCCGCCACCAACCTGGTAGACAAACCAACCTCAGACTAAAAGAGGTAAACCTCTTTGCCAGGTACTGGGATCCTAAGTTGGTCATCCTGTGTTACTCTCCAAAGAGAGGCAAACAGCACCTGGTCCCAGCAGACGACACCCAACTCAGCGTCCCCCACAAAAGAAACCCGAAACCACACGTAAAGCCGGCCGCGGTGGCCGTGCGGTTCTGGCGCTGCAGTCCGGAACCGCGGGACTGCTACGGTCGCAGGTTCGAATCCTGCCTCGGGCATGGGTGTGTGTGATGTCCTTAGGTTAGTTCGGTTTAAGTAGTTCTAAGTTCTAGGGGACTTATGACCTAAGATGTTGAGTCCCATAGTGCTCAGAGCCATTTGAACCACACGTAAAAACAGCCATTCAGTCACATTCAGGCACACATAAGGTAGGGTGAAGGGAAAACGTAATAAATACAGGTCATGATTTCCTGTGGAACATAAAACAATTCAAGCACAATATCATTTAGTAAGCCTTAGTTTGGTTGCTCAGTCTTTCTGGGAGAGTTAATAAATTAAACCGCAATCAGGCGGTGGACAGAATAGGATGCAGAGAATCCAGAGAGACAAGCGTCTGATGAAACGACTCCACAGAGACGTTTCATATTGTTCATGAGTTCCTTGTGAAACAAAGAAAGTGTCTTTGAAAATTGTCAAGTCATTATTGTTTCCATCAGCTCCGACATTAAAGAAAATAAAACTACAGGTTGGATCGCACACAGCGAGCAAAACAATGGAGATGTAGTTTTCGCAGTTGCAGTACAAGGAACCTGAGCCAGCTGGCTTAATCACTCGTACATGTTTGCCGTCAATTACTTCAACGCAGTGAGGAAAGTTGGCATTTTTTTTTTCGAAGGTATTTGTTATTTTTCACCATTCTCCGGTTGTCGGTAGAGCTGTACTTGCATGCACTATTTTGCGATAATACATACTACTCGAACAGCCTCCGTGATTGTTGTGTGTCCGCGACAGTGTCTATAATGGAACTGCATAAACGAACAGCCCGTCGCTAGATACCTGTAATAAGTTAGATAACAATGAGTACCGCAAGAGGTTTTTAGCAGTATTTTTCTTTCTACGAAGGGTAAAATGCCACATTAAGTTATACGAAATTTTGTGTGAAATATTAGATACTGTACTATACAAAAGCTGTGTATAGTGGAAGCTGTTTAAGGAGCAAACGAAATGAAAAAAAAAAACTTCACATTGTTGTTGGGCCTAAATTTTTTAAGTAAAGAAACAGCGACTGAAGCGCTGTAGTCTTTTATTTATTCATTTTCTTAGGAACGTAAATAGTATCATTGATGAAATTTTCATCAACAGAACAACTCTGAGCACTATGGGACTTAACATCTGACGTCATCAGTCCTCTAGAACTTAGAACTACTTAAACCTAACTAACCTAATGACATCACACACATTCATGCCCGAGGCAGGATTCTAACCTGCGACGTAGCGGTCGCGCGGTTCCAGACTGAAGCGCCTAGAACCGCTCGGCCACAAAGGCCGGCTTGTTGCAACACAAGAGGTGGAAGAACCTCAGGTGCTCTTTTGGGCGTGAACCGCAACGCAGGAAATCCTTGAAGTCAGGAGCAGGTGCCACAAGAAACAGCGAATACATTTGTTTTCAGTCAACTGTCGTTTGATCAGAGCGTTACCAGCGTACGGGAAGGAAAGACAGCCATACCTTGTGCGGCTGATGCTCTAGCAAGGAAAGGTAAGATAAGGGAAAAGAAGATGATGTCCATTTATTAAATTTGCTTACTGCAAGTCTTCAACAAAAAGAATTACTGGACGCGCAAACAGAAGAGATCGAAGACAGGACGTTTTCACTGTCTCCGTTAAACCCCCTGCGTGGTGTTCACAAGGAGCGAGAAATAGACATCAAAATTAGAATGATGAGCGTAAAAAATGACGCTCAGTACGAAGCACGCTACTTTCAACGTAACAGCATTGCTCTTTCAGGATACTGGCTGTGGTGTCACCGCCAGACACCACATTTGCTAGGTGATAGCCTTTAAATCGGCCGCGGTCCGCTAGTATGCGACGGACCCGCGTGTCGCCACTGTCAGTGATTGCAGACCGAGCGCCGCCACACGGCAGGTCTAGAGACACTTCCTAGCACTCGCCCTAGTTGTACAGCCGACTTTGCTAGGAAAGGTTCACTGACAAATACGCTCTCATTTGCCGAGACGATAGTTAGCATAGCCTTCAGCTACGTCATTTGCTACGACCTAGCAAGGCGCCATTACCAGTTTATATTGAGATTGTTATTAATGTAGACCAATTATGGATTAAAATTAAGTATTCCAGCAGCAACGTACCTTATTGGCTATATTAATTACATTGTCCTGTTCCAGACCTCACGCCAGTCTGCGTGAGCGTAAACGCGTGCATTTTGGCCTCCTCTAGCAATACGGTGTTGGCTATCCTGCCAACACATCACTGGCCACATGGAAATCATCGCTCTTCGGTTTCCCCGCGGCCTGTTCCTGATGCCCCTCTGCAGTTACAACGCGCAGCACCCACTTGCGGAGATACAATCGCACCAAAAAGTATTGTCACAGTTACATTTTAGCGGTTGTAGGTTAAACGAAACATATATTTCAGAACAGAACTCAGACACGTACCACCTTACATTACATAGGTTACAAATATGTGCAAATGACCTGTCCGTAAAGTAACATACAGTGTTATGTAAATAAACATCGCACTTCTGCATCCAAAAAAGTATTGGCACACGCGTATGAACGGGACAGCGCGTTCGTTTCTTTCATTGATGTTCAGCTTCTAATCGCTAGTGTGCATCCCTTTATCATCTATAACAGTACGTAAGCGCCTAGGAATGCTTTGCATTAAATTCCGGGTGATATCAGGGGTAATTTTCGACCAATGCTTCAGGAGCACTTTCCCCAAGTCGTTTTTACCGGACGGAAGCCTTTTTCTGACTTGTGTGTCAAGATGAGCCTGGGGTTCAAATCAGGCCTCTGAGGTGGTGTTAGAACCCTTCTGGGTGCATTGTACAGTGACCACTCCCGGGTTTTCATGGCGGTATGTTTTGGATCGTTGCCTTGTTGGAAATGAAACAAGCCAGTAAGGCCCAATATCTGTGCACTAGCGTGTAAATTTCCTCGCAACACGTCGGTGTATCTCATACGATGCACTGTACCGTGGATTACAGCTAGATTTTCAACGTTCCTAAACTCCATCGGTTTGCTGATGTAGTCCTTAGAAAGCTGCAGGCGTTTCTGCCGGTTAATTTCCGATATGTATGGCTTTTTCCTGGGAGTACGTCCGTGCATGTCAGCCTCATTCAACATATTTCGTACAGTTTGAACACTAACCGTCTTGTCGGACGTTGTCTGAACAGCCTCAGCAATAGTTGCTGCACTTGCAGCAGGTTCCTTCCGAGTAAGTGCACTTTTGGACGTCCAGGACGACACTTATTCACTGTTGTTCGTCTCTTAATATGTACAGGGTGTTTCAAAAATGACCGGTATATTTGAAACGGCAATAAAAACTAAACGAGCAGTGATAGAAATACACCGTTTGTTGCAATACATACAATACAACAGTACATTTTCAGGCAGACAAACTTTCGAAATTACAGTAGTTACAATTTTCAACAACAGATGGCGCTGCGGTCTGGGAAACTCTATAGTACGATATTTTCCACATATCCACCATGCGTAGCAATAATATGGCGTAGTCTCTGAATGAAATTACCCGAAACCTTTGACAACGTGTCTGACGGAATGGCTTCACATGCAGATGAGATGTACTGCTTCAACTGTTCAATTGTTTCTGGATTCTGGCGGTACACCTGGTCTTTCAAGTGTCCCCACAGAAAGAAGTCACAGGGGTTCATGTCTGGCGAATAGGGAGCCCAATGCACGCCGCCTCCTGTATGTTTCGGATAGCCCTAAGCAATCACACGATCATCGAAATATTCATTCAGGAAATTAAAGACGTCGGCAGTGCGATGTGGCCGGGCACCATCTTGCATAAACCACGAGGTGTTCGCAGTGTCGTCTAAGGCAGTTTGTACCGCCACAAATTCACCAAGAATGTCCAGATAGCGTGATGCAGTAATCGTTTCGGATCTGAAAAATGGGCCAATGATTCCTTTGGAAGAAATGGCGGCCCAGACAAGTACTTTTTGAGGATGCAGGGACGATGGGACTGCAACATGGGGCTTTTCGGTTCCCCATATGCGCCAGTTCTGTTTATTGACGAAGCCGTCCAGGTAAAAATAGGCTTCGTCAGTAAACCAAATGCTGCCCACATGCATATCGCCGTCATCAATCCTGTTCACTATATCGCTAGCGAATGTCTCTCGTGCAGCAATGGTAGCGGCGCTGAGGGGTTGCCGCGTTTGAATTTTGTACGGATAGAGGTGTAAACTCTGGCGCATGAGACGATACGTGGACGTTGGCGTCATTTGGATCGCAGCTGCAACACGGCGAATGGAAACCCGAGGCCGCTGTCGGGTCACCTGCTGCACTAGCTGCGCGTTGCCCTCTGTGGTTGCCGTACGCGGTCGCCCTACCTTTCCAGCACGTTCATCCGTCACGTTCCCAGTCCGTTGAAATTTTTCAAACAGATCCTTTATTGTATCGCTTTGCGGTCCTTTGGTTACATTAAACCTCCGTTGAAAACTTCGTCTTGTTGCAACAACACTGTGTTCTAGGCGGTGGAATTCCAACACCAGAAAAATCCTCTGTTCCAAGGAATAAACCATGTTGTCTACAGCACACTTGCACGTTGTGAACAGCACACGCTTACAGCAGAAAGACGACGTACAGAATGGCGCACCCACAGACTGCGTTGTCTTCTATATCGTTCACATCACTTGCAGCGCCATCTGTTGTTGAAAATTGTAACTACTGTAATTTCGAAAGTTTGTCCGCCTGAAAATGTACTGTTCTCCCAAGCATATTGCAACAAACGGTGTATTTCTATCGCTGCTCGTTTAGTTTTTATTGCCGTTTCAAATATACCGGTCATTTTTGAAACACCCTGTATGAATGATGGCTCGTACCGTAGTGTAGCTAACAGACTAACAGACACCTCTGCTCAGATTTGTCGATAGCTTCTCCCTTGTGAATGGAGCAATACCACTCTCTCACGCAACGCCACTGAATGTTCCTTCTTCTTCGGCCCCCATGCTGACGACTATCGCGCAATACAGCAACATGCTACCGACCGAGCCTTCAACAACACGCAGTGTCTATTGCGTCAGCAGATGGCGTTCCGGCACCTAAAAACCCAGCAATATACCGAGAAGCCACGCTCCGTGCCAATACATTTTGTGTGCAGAGGAGATACATGTTTGCCCTTAACACTGTATTTCTTTGTTAATGGTAGGCACTGTGGGCAGAACTGTAATGTCTGGTATGTGAGCTACCACGTACATATGCTGTGTACCGGAAGGTGCGGCGTTTGTAACCAGCAGCGATAAATCAGCACGTGTGCCAATACTTTTTGGTGCGATTGTTAATTTCACTGTTAGGTCTCCAGCCTCAGCAAGTGACGCTAATGAGTCAGATACGTCAGATACGACTGCGTTGTTTTAAAAATTGTCCGTGTGTGTGTGTGTGTGTGTGTGTGTGTGTGTGTGTGTGTGTTGGGGCTTATGGGCGCTCAACATCGAGGTCATCAGCGCCCTGACACACATTAAAAGAAACGAATGTAGACAGACCTAAGAAAACTAAAGCACACACTCAAAGAAAGCAGGAAAAGAAGGAAAATACTACATAAGAAAGTAAAACCTAAGGAAAGGGGAAACATAGCAACAAGAATGTCACAGGAAATTGTTATTGGCTGGCCACTTACATAAAATATGGGCGAGCTTGTCACACAGTGAGCAAATTAAAATCCTCTCCCTAAAATCTTTGTAAAAACATTTGACAGGGCACAGAACTTTAAAACTTTAACCACATTCGTCCGAGTGTTGCCTAAAAGAGATGGCAGGTCCGCTGGCAAGTCAGCCGCGACCCGCTGGTCAGAAAATAAAACGCAATCCAATAAAACGTGGCGCACAGTGACCTGGACGCCGCAAGCACCACACATTGGAGGGACCTCTCGCCGGAGAAGGAAGCCATGCGTCATATGGCTGTGGCCTATTCGAAGCCGAGTGAGGAGAACTTCGTCCCGTCGATGGGGCTGAAAGGAAGTACACCACACACGCGTTGTGGGCTTGACTATACGGAGCTTATTGTCAGTCACTTCCAGCCACTCATCCTCCCACTGTCGCATGACCCGTGAGCTCAACAGCGAGGTGATGCGTGCAAGGGGATAGCACACTGAGATACTTGTGGGGCGAGACACGCCTCCTTCGCTGCGAGATCTGCCCTTTCATTCCCAGCAATGCCGACATGCCCCGGAACCCAGCAAAAAGCTACAACCTTCCCCAGTCGCTGTAGTCGGAGGAGGGCATCGTGGATGGTCTGGACAATTTTGTCTGCCGGATACAAACGTTGCAATGAGTGAAGGGCACTGAGTGAATCGGAACAGACAAGAAATTTAGGAGAGGAAGAATGTCTCATGTGTTCCAGTGCCCGCAAGATCGCAGACAATTCTGCATCAAAGACAGTAAAAGTCTGAGGCAGTCGGACCTTGAGGACACGATATGGAAAAACAGTTGAGCAACCAACAGAATCCCCTTGTTTCGACCCATCCGTAAAAACTGAAACGTCCCCTTAGAACATTTATACACGACTGTGCTTAAACTGACACAATATTTTTAGCGCAACGCAATCTGACTTTCAGAAATCCCTACAAAGGAATGGCCCTGACTAACATTAACCTGTACCTTTCACAAACCACTTACCTCACAAAAATCTTCGTTACTCGAACTACTGTAATACGGCGAGCGCCACTACTGCCAGCTAAATAAAAGATTCAAACTACGGAAGGCACTAACTACTGATAGGGATAGTTAGCAAATGAAAGATTTTAATGGAGAACAAACAATGTATTTACCTTAATATCATCACAAGTCATAATATATGTAATTTAAAAACTCCGCCATCTCTCTCCTCACATCCACCACTGCTGGCGGCTCACCTCTAACTGCGCAACGCTACGCGCTGTTCACATCCAGCTGCCGCTGCCCAACACTACAATGGCAGACAACAATGCAAACTAGCCACAGACTGCACACAGCACAGCCAGTGACTTTCATATAGAGCGCTACGTAACGTTGCCAATAAGAAAACATAAACAGCCTACTTAGATAAGAAAAAAACATAAACAGCCTAGTTACAAAACAGCTACAAAAATGTTTATTTGTAATGTTAAATTTAGTATTATAATGATGAACTTTTCAAACAGAATCTGTTATAGTTACTACTAAAATTTTCAATAGCTCTGTAAACAACGAATAATAAGTTATTGATTAGTTACCTTAATGTCACTAAAATCTGTTCATCTGACGAGATGGCTTTCCTTAACTCTCAAATGGTACAGTGGTTGAAGACGAAATGGGCGTACGGCCGGGTCGGATCGTACCTGCTGCCTCTTAAGGTGCGATTCCGAACAAGGCGACAGCGACCGACCGCGGCTGCCGAAGATGGATGGCAGCGCTGCCGCCTGCAGTCGGTGCGTTGCGGAACGCAGCGACAGACAAGCTGTGCAGTTGCCGGGAACTAGAGATGGGCAAACTGAAACACGTAACTGTTTCGAAGCAAATGAAACAGTACAATGTAATGTTTCGATACGCTGTTTCGAAACAGTGAAACAGTTTGTGTTTTGTAATTTAATAAACCTACAAATTTTATCATCTTGAATGTCTACTGTATACGTATGTCCATATAAACACAAATGAGGTTCGAGAGCGCTAATCATATCGCAGAAAGTATGAAATTATCACTTAGGCGTCTTGGGCAGTTTCGTATTTCATGCAGAAAATGCGCTGCTTTCGTGTCGTGTGACTTTCATACTTTTCAGTTGGCTGAGGACAGCCGTAGCTGAAGACAGAAGAACCACCACGAACGGAACTGGAGGTGGGAGCAAACTGCAGAAACAATGGATATGCTACTGGGATTCCCACATTCCGTTAGTATGGGTAATATACCCATCCTGCTAATTTCCATGCACACAAAGGGAATCATTGTGGATAATAGGCACAGTGACTATAGCCTCACAAATAATGCCAAATAATTCGAATAAATAACAAAATATAACAGAAAAAAATTTTGTCTTTCAAGGTGTTTCGAACCGTTACTATAAATTCACCATGCTTCCCAGCCCTTCCCGTTCACCATTACACTATCAGTGATATGTCAAACAGATTGCTTGCAGTTATACCTACATCAAATTTGTATATATGTCTAATAACTGTCACTCTACGCCTTTTTTTATTCACAATGTTGTAGGCTTACTTGCGTTTCTTAATATGATTACTGTACATGAACAGAGAAGCGTATGTTATAAAAAAGTGTAATTTAACTGAATGATTTTCACATATTTATTATTTTGAATGTGAATAGTATGCGTTGTTTTATTGTTTGGTTAGTGTTTATAAAGCAGATGTTACGCCATTTCGGAATAGGACAGTCAGCTAGAAACGAAGCTTTATTTTCGGATATCTTGAGCTTCATGCTATTGCTTGTCAAAAAGATTTCGACACTCTTGAAAGTGTTTCACGAAGTGGTATGTTGTGTTTCATTACCTGTGCCGAGCCCGAATCTCGTCCGACACAGAGCGGAATGAAACATCACTGTTTCGATACAATTAGTCCGTTCCAAGCACAGGTGGACTGAAACAGCCTTATTTTGAAACAACGATACGGTTTCTGTGTGTGGCTCGAGATCGAATCTGGTCCGGTTATCCGAGACAGGGGCGGAATGAAACACCACTGTTTCGAAACAATGAACCACAGCCGTTCCGAAACACTGAAACAGTTCCACGTATCGATACACTGTATCGAAACATAGAAACAGTGGCCAAGTCTACCGGGAAGAACTGCGCGAGGCGAGGCGTCTGTCAAACACCACCGCTGTTATCGGCAGAGGAAGACGATGGCATTTTATTGTTGCATTCCAGGAAATACGAAAGCTAGTGATGCCTTTATATAAAAGTAGGGCTGGAGAAGGTAGTTACACAGCAACGATAAAAAGACATTTGTTAGGTGATGAAAATATCTTCAGTAGCCACTGTCGTTTAAATAAAAAACAATTTAATTTCGTGCTCTGTTTTATTAAGGATGAGATACGAGGGTAATCCCAAAAGTAATGTCTCCATTTTTATAAGTACATAGACTTGTTTATTCCTACAGTGGTTTACATCAGTTTACAGCTAGAACATTTAGCTATTTTTCGACATAATCACCGTTTCTGTCGATGCATTTTTGTAGACGCTGTGGCAGTTTTTGTATACCCATGTCATACCATGCTGTTCAGAAAGTTATGAACCTCTTCTTTCGTCTCGTCGTCGGAGCTTATTTTTGAAATTGGAGACAAACTTAAAAGATTTTTTCTTCAGGTAATACAGTTCTGTGGCGTGGCAAGAGGCAGCAGTTAACAATGGGTTATGAATAACAATGGATTGTAAATAATGATTTACGTAAGACGAAACATATATACTGTTGCCTTTTTAACATATTCGTATAATAATTGTTAGTGCACATACGGATCTGTTTGTTAGTAAATAATTGGTTGAATATACGTACTTGTTTTATTTAGCTCTTGTGCTACAGCTTTCCAGACGTTATCTTTTACTAAAGAAATTTCTGTATTCTTCATGCCCTGCGTCATGAATTACAGAATGTTTCGCCACACCGTTGATTAACTTTTCTTAATCGGAGTCCGAGAAACTTATTTTCACTGAATTGGGTATGTTCGGCCAGTAAAAGGAGTCTCCGGTCGCTATGAGGTTCGCCGGCAGCGGCACTACTGGGGCCTGACCGGATGTGCGGTCTGCCGCCAAAGCAGGTATACGGCGGCAGACGACGCTGCCGCCGCGTCCAGCACGCCTCAAATTGCAAACAATGGCAACCAGTGGTGCCGCCTGCAGCCGGTCGGTGCAGTCTGCGGTGTGCGGTCGTGTTCGGAATCGCACCTTTAGATGAGGTTTATGCGGATATAGGTACACAGTAGGTATTATTATTGAATAATAATGTTTATTGATAGTATGTTACATTACAAAAATCCTTTTTGTAGACATAACATATAATGTTAGCCCTTACAAACAAACAAACAAACACAGTCTGAACAGGCCTTGTCATCCTCAGCCCTTAGGCATCACCGTGTGTGGGTACAGAGGGGCACGTGGTCAGCACTCCACTCTCCCGGCCATTGTCAGTTTTCGTGACCAGTGTCGCTACTTCTCAGTCAACGAACTCCTCACAAGGGCTGAGCGCAGCCCGCTTGCCAACACCACTCGGCAAATCCGGACGGACGATGACCCATCCAGGCGGTAGCCAACCCACGCAGCTCTTAGCTTCGGTGATCTGACGGGAACCGGTGCTACCGCAGCGCAAAGGTTGTTGGCATGTTTTAGCCCTTAGAGGCCATCACACCCAAATCAAAGTATCTACACAAAATCAAACGCAATTCCTCTCTTATCTGACAAAACAGGAAATAACATAAAGAAGAAACGATGAACGGAGTACACCATTTCTACATCTATCTTGATACTGATTGCAGACGGGACAAATCCCCGTCCTCCTGCCGTCTCTGCTGTTAGCGAGAAGCCGGCCAGAGTGGCCGAGCGGTTCTAGGCGAGGCGCTAGTGTGTGGGTTCCGCTGGACGGACCATCTCCTCACACAGCAGCATTTTCTTCTGCTGTCTCTGCCCCCTCCGCGCCCACCTGCCCTCTCTTCTGCACAGTGTATGGGGCCGGCCAGCTTGAGCTTGTGGCCATAGCTGTTCTGTGCTGATCCTACGGGCCTGACAGAAATGCCACTCCCCCTTCCACCCCCACCCCAACAGCCCAGAAAAACAGAAAAATTACCTTCCAGCAATGAAGCGTTATTGAAAAATATTACTTAAACGAGCTATGTAGGTGAAAAATATTGCACGCTACAAATTAAATATATCACTATTGTAAATAAGTTGAAAATTCTACAAATTTTCTAAAAGAATTGTTGAAATTAAAACAAAATCTAAGTCTCATTTGTGGCAGCTATGGTATATCGATTTTATCATTTGTTTATAAAGAAATTATTTTATTTGCTCCAGTTAAATTATTAACAGAGCATGAACCATTAACACGAAATGAAAGAAAAGGAGCTGTAATAAAGTATCG
Organism: Schistocerca cancellata; assembly: GCF_023864275.1. Lineage (NCBI taxonomy): Eukaryota > Metazoa > Arthropoda > Insecta > Orthoptera > Acrididae > Schistocerca > Schistocerca cancellata. Next base: position 587,398,602 of record NC_064632.1, on the reverse strand, counting down.
AGAACACATTCCTTTCCAAGAAATACCTCATTCTTATAATTTTAGTTTCCATTTCCTTTCTTTGAGTGCAGCAGACTCATTGATAACGTCACCGAAGTCAAATTTAGCAGCTGTATCGTATTCTATCGACAAGATAGCTGAATTTGACAGTCTGGTTCACCCATACTGAAACTGAACTAATTTTATATAATTTTTAATATCCTGAAGCTGCCTCGAGATTCTCATAAATATCCTCAAACATATTTCGATGCTTGCATAAAATCCATGTAACCCGTACCTGCAAAAAAAAAAAAAAAAAAAAAAAAAAAAGGATTAAAATATTTCAAAAGGTACTCTGTATTGCTGAGTTTCGTCAGCTCTTTCTACTGGAATTTGACACCAGCTGTTTAATTAACTACCTCTGCTGTAAAGATATTTCTTTTACGTACGGCACCAAAATATGCTGTGTGTTTTTCAAAATAAGACACTGATCTCTAATTTAACGCTTACCTGACAAGAACTGGTGCTTTACACCTGTTTTCCGCTTCACTTAGTATTCTCTCTAATATTTTCAAGCAGTCTAGTTTAGAGAGTTTCACCCCAGTCCTCAGTTGCCAAAAAGCCATAAAGACAAGAAGCCTTCAGTTAAACAGGATACTATTTAAGACACAGACGAATTACAGAAATTGGCTACAAGCGGGCATTGATTAAAATCAATCGGGGAAGTCGATAATTTCTGCTGGCTCAGGATTCGAACCCGGATCTGCTGTTTACTAAGCAGATGTTGTGACCACTAAGCCATCCAGACACTGTGGTGCTGAAACTGCCGAACACACGAACACACGTGGAGCAGGAGAACTCACATGCTTATACCAGTTTCATCTAAAATTGTAGAGTCTTGTACTGCAAGGAAGCAAGAGAGAGGATGTTGTTCAAAAATGGCTCTGAGCACTATCGGACTTAACTTCTGAGGTCATCCGTCCCCTAGAACTTAGAACTACTTAAACCTAACTAACGTAAGGGCATCACACACATCCATGCCCGAGGCAGGATTCGAACCTGCCACCGTAGCGGTCGCGCAGTTCCAGACTGTAGCACCTAGAACCGCTCGGCCACCCTGGCCGGCGAGGATGTTGTTATGGGTGGCCAATATCCTCTTTCTTCAACATAAATGCACACGTGGATTTATACGGTTGTTTATTCTTTTACTTAACTTGAATAGAGTCGATGTTTCATGGTACGAGCTCTTCAGTAACACTTCTCTTGCCGACAATATCGGTAACATTGCTATTATAAACCGTAGTTTCTCAATGCTAGTTCTGCTATAGTCACTAATCTGATCGCTAGGTACTGTCATAGCCTGTGATGAACTAAACCCGCTCTGCGAGTAAACTGATAGACGCCAAACCGGATGACTGGGTGAGGCCCACTGGTCAGCGACCGTGGCCTGAATACATGCTGTCGAGAGGGCGTTGGCGGCGTGTTGCTGGTGGGTCTGTCTCTGGTCTCTCTCGTGATCGGCACGCTTGATCAGGCACCTACTAATCCATCTTCGCACTTCATCTTTGCCGACCGGTGTGCTGGCTACAGCTCACACCAGCACACAAACCGTCTTTATCGTTTGTTTTTTTAACTGGTCAGTTTTTGCGTCCCCTCTGTGCCGGTGTGGGTGGGGCCTATTATTACCATATTTACTATTTTTCAGGTGTTTTATGCAGAGTGACATAAATGAAAGTTATGCAACAAACAATCTGGAACAATTCCGTTTTAAGGTTTCTTGACCTTTTACCTGGGTCCAACCATCGAAAATGAGTACCGGCTCTCACTGCTTACAGAGAAATAGAATGCTTCTGAATACCAGTGTCATCTGATAAATGAACAACTGCAGAAGACTGTTGAATTTTGTCCACTTTCTCCCAGCGACAATCATTTCACATCCAGCATGACGTCAGTGTCAGGTCACAGAGATCTCGTCGCCATGTCAGAGAGAGAGAGAGGGTTGTCACTGGCGTGCGTTTCAGGCTGCCTACGTAGCATCTACAGCCGATTTCCATGTCAGTGTAAATGTGAGGAGACTATTTAGGCATTGTAGTGTTCATTAAAGGTGATTCAAAAAAAGCACAGTGTAGTGTTACCTTTGCATGCTCCACTCCGGAGGCTAAACGTGTAACATGATTCTCCACATTGTGGAAGTGAGTAACAGGGAACCACACACAGTAAACAAACAAATACATCACTAATTTGCATTTTAACTAACCAAGAGACAATCACAATGCCCAGTACCTTTCAGAGTGCTTGGTCTGGGCAGAAGATTAACTGTATATTCACTGTAGCATGTGGCACTCGTCTTTATATGCGTTTCGCGATAGAGATGCCTGTTCAGAAAATTCCGGAACTTCGTCCACAAAACTTTTCTACTCTTACCTTTTACTTATTGTACATGGCCTCCCTCGAAACTTCTCCACAATTGACAACACCGCTCCCAATGCCGTTTCCACTTCCGGAAGCAGTCCTGGTAAGCTTCTTGCTGGATCGCGCCAAGTGGGGGTTTTCAACTTTCGAAATACAGGTAAAAGAAATCCGCCGGGACCAGATCTGGAGAGTATGGAGGATGAGGCAGCACAGGGATTTCACTTTTTGTGCAATAGCCACACACCAACAGGGATGAAAGTGAAGGTTCGTTATTGTGATGGAAGAGCCACATCTTTGCCCGTTTCCTTCTCACATTTTCTCGCAGGCTTCGCAACACGTTCCGATAGTACCATCTATTAACAGTTCGTTCTGGTGGAACGAATTCATGATGAACTAATCCTTCAAAATCAAAGAAAACTATCTGTGTGGCTCTAACATTTGACCTGACCTGACGAGCTTCTTTTGGTCTTGGAGAACCTTTCCCGATCCATTGTGAAGATTGAACCTTGGTCTCAACATCATAACCGTAGACTCACGTCTCATCACCAGTTACGATTCTCTTAAGGAACACCTCGTTCTCATTTGCTCGATCCAAATGCTCTTCATAGATTGCGAGGCGAAGGTGTTTCTGGTGTTGACTCATGAGCCTTGGGACGAACTTGGCGGCAAGACGACGCGCTCCAAGATGCTGCGTCAGTATTTCATGACATGTTGTTGTTGCTGTTGTGGTCTTCAGTCCTGAGACTGGTTTGATGCAGCTCTCCATGCTACTCTATCCTGTGCAAGCTTCTTCATCTCCCAGTACCTACTGCAACAATCATGACATGATCCAACTGAAATATTATATTCTTCTACAATATCTCTGACAGTCAGTCCTCGATTGGCACGTACAGTTTCGTTGACGTTCCTGACGTGAGCATCGTCAGCAGAGATCGAAGGGCTTCCTAAACGAAGGCCATCTTTAAATTCCGTTGAACCATTTTCAAACCGTGTGAAACACTCGTAACGCTGCGTACGGTTTAATAACTGATCACCGTAGGATTCCTGTATCGTTTGGTGTGTCTCTGTAAAGGTTTCTTTGCCTTTCACGCAAAATTTAATGCAGACGAGTTGCTCTAACTGTTCCATCTCGAAATTCGCAAACTGTGCGACACAACTGAACAATAGCTAATAGACATATAACAATGAAACTTCCGGACATTAAACATAGGCTTGTACAGGGATGCCAACCGCATTTCGCCCACACATACCGTTGGCGCGAAGTTACGAATGTTCTGGAATTTTTTGAACAGACCTCATATAAGTTATATTTTCCTCGAGTTTGAATTGAGAAGGCATGTTGTCAGTTCTAGTGAAAAGGGAGAGAGTTCTCTGGTGGTGCGAGCAGGTATCGTTGGTCAGTGAAATTGCACGAAGAAGCTGATCGAGCTACAGACGTCAAAGAAGTGCTGCCTGCACACAGCGTCGGGATGTGAATGTCCACAAATGATGCTAATAAGTAAGCTGGAGTATACATGACTTCGCTCTGCCGGCAAAGATGCTTGCATCTTTGACTGATTCTGTAATGGAGGAGAAAGCAAATCACCGACGAGTATTACTAAATGAAAACTAACACGTCTTCTTGTGTGGGTAACCCTGTTCAAAACTTCAGTGTCCTGTCTACTCTAGCTTCTGAGACTGCTACACTCTTCAGTTTTGTGCTTCTGTCAAAAGTAACACGTTTCTTCTGTCACTGGTGAAGACTGGCCCTGCCCATTCAGGCTCCGTAATTTCTCTTAGTTTATTGGCCATTCTCTTCTCTCTCGCAGCTCCCCACTCCTTCCCCCAGGCCCTTACACTTCAACAGTGTTTCTAAAAATCCACAGAAGGCTGTGTTTATCATTTCCCTTACATCAAATACGTTATCGCACAGAAACATGTGCTGCATCCGGTGTCATCTCAGGTGAAATAACACAGCAGCGGTATATAACAGCCAAAGCAGCAGGCTGTGGGATCAGAACTGCCAACTTATTGAAAATCCTGAGGAGTGTGAGTGGTTTCGAATGTGTAAGTGTGGTACTGCTGGCATAGAACTCGACAGGAAACCAAGGGTGAAACTGAATAGAGCTCGTACTGGTCATGGCCGATGCGAAGATTCACCTTACAGCTGGGATAGTACAGAGTTTATATTTTGTGACTGTGGGGCTACGAACCAGACAATCAAGCACATTAAAGATGAATGCCCCTTACGTTCCCATATGGGGAGCTGAAGCGACCCCACTGAAAGCTGACGATACAGCTCCTATATACACTCCTGGAAATTGAAATAAGAACACCGTGAATTCATTGTCCCAGGAAGGGGAAACTTTATTGACACATTCCTGGGGTCAGATACATCACATGATCACACTGACAGAACCACAGGCACATAGACACAGGCAACAGAGCATGCACAATGTCGGCACTAGTACAGTGTATATCCACCTTTCGCAGCAATGCAGGCTGCTATTCTCCCATGGAGACGATCGTAGAGGTGCTGGATGTAGTCCTGTGGAACGGCTTGCCATGCCATTTCCACCTGGCGCCTCAGTTGGACCAGCGTTCGTGCTGGACGTGCAGACCGCGTGAGACGACGCTTCATCCAGTCCCAAACATGCTCAATGGGGGACAGATCCGGAGATCTTGCTGGCCAGGGTAGTTGACTTACACCTTCTAGAGCACGTTGGGTGGCACGGGATACATGCGGACGTGCATTGTCCTGTTGGAACAGCAAGTTTCCTTGCCGGTCTGGGAATGGTAGAACGATGGGTTCGATGACGGTTTGGATGTACCGTGCACTATTCAGTGTCCCCTCGACGATCACCAGTGGTGTACGGCCAGTGTAGGAGATCGCTCCCCACACCATGATGCCGGGTGTTGGCCCTGTGTGCCTCGGTCGTATGCAGTCCTGATTGTGGCGCTCACCTGCACGGCGCCAAACACGCATACGACCATCATTGGCACCAAGGCAGAAGCGACTCTCATCGCTGAAGACGACACGTCTCCATTCGTCCCTCCATTCACGCCTGTCGCGACACTACTGGAGGCGGGCTGCACGATGTTGGGGCGTGAGCGGAAGACGGCCTAACGGTGTGCGGGACCGTAGCCCAGCTTCATGGAGACGGTTGCGAATGGTCCTCGCCGATACCCCAGGAGCAACAGTGTCCCTAATTTGCTGGGAAGTGGCGGTGCGGTCCCCTACGGCACTGCGTAGGATCCTACGGTCTTGGCGTGCATCCGTGCGTCGCTGCGGTCCGGTCCCAGGTCGACGGACACGTGCACCTTCCGCCGACCACTGGCGACAACATCGATGTACTGTGGAGACCTCACGCCCACGTGTTGAGCGATTCGGCGGTACGTCCACCCGGCCTCCCGCATGCCCACTATACGCCCTCGCTCAAAGTCCGTCAACTGCACATACGGTTCACGTCCACGCTGTCGCGGCATGCTACCAGTGTTAAAGACTGCGATGGAGCTCCGTATGCCACGGCAAACTGGCTGACACTGACGGCGGCGGTGCACAAATGCTGCGCAGCTAGCGCCATTCGACGGCCAACACCGCGGTTCCTGGTGTGTCCGCTGTGCCGTGCGTGTGATCATTGCTTGTACAGCCCTCTCGCAGTGTCCGGAGCAAGTATGGTGGGTCTAACACACCGGTGTCAATGTGTTCTTTTTTCCATTTCCAGGAGTGTAACTTATGACTGTTCTACAATGGTGAGATCAAATCTCCCCATGAACAGTACGATCACAATACAATAAAACATAACGCTCTTATGCACCAAAGCTGAACCGTGCAGTACAGTAATCCACTTCACAATTCTTGATGGTTTCGCCGTGCTGCAAAACCACCACGACAGGTCCAAGCCCACGTCACCTCTCTCGGCTCACCACACCACTATACTTAACTCCGCCAAAATTATTACTAACCGATGAGGGCCAGAAAGCTTCAGCACAAATTTTGGTGTTTAAAATGTTTGAGTCTGGCGACATACCATCTGACTTTCGGAAGAACATCATCCACACAATTCCGAAGACTGCAAGAGCTGACAAGTGCGAGAATTATCGCACAGTCAGCTTAACAGCTCGTGCATTCCAATTGTTGACAAGAGTAATATACAGAAGAATGGAAAAGAACATTGAGAATGTGTTAGATGATGATCGCTTAGGCAGTTCGAACGTTATGGTTGATAATGAAAGCAAGAATAAAGGAAAATCAAAACGCTGTCGTAGTATTTGACTAACTGGAAAAGCGTTAGACAATGTGAATGGTGCAAGATGTTCGAAATTCTCAAATAGAGGTAAACTATATGGAAAGACGGGTGAAACACAACATGTGCAAGAGCCAAGAGGGAACAGTACGAGTGAAGGACCAAGAACGAACGCACAGATGTAATCTTTCGCCCCTAGTGTTCAATCAGTACATCGAATAAACAGTGACGAAAATAAAAGAAAGGTTCAAGTGTGGGATTAAGATGAAAAAATATCAATGGTAAGATTGGCTGTTACATTTCTAGCAGCAGTGAAAGTGAAGAAGAATTACAAGATTTATTGAGAGGAATGAACAGCCTAATGAGTACATAATGTGGACTGAGGGTAAATCTAAGAATGACGAAGGTAGTGGGCAGAAGCATAAATGAGAACAGAGAGGAACTTAAGATCAAAACTGGAGATCACGAAGTACGAAGTTAAGAAATTATGCTACCTAGCAGCAAAATAACCAATGACGGACGGAGCAAGGAGAGTACCAAAAACAGACTCACACTGGCAAAAAGGGCACTTCTGGCCAAGAGAAGTGTAATAGTATCAAACATGGGCTTTTATTTGAGGAAGAAATTCTTGAGAATGTACGTTTGGAGCACAGCATAGTTTGTAGCGAGACATGGCCTATGCAAAAATCACAACAGAAGAGAATCAAAGCATTTGAGATGTGGTGCTACAGGCGAATGTTGAAAATTACGTGGACTGATAAGGTAAGGAATGCAGAAGTTCTGCTCAGAATCGGCGAGGAAACTAATATAAGGAAAAGAACTGACAAGAAAAAGGAACAGGATGGTAGGACTTCTGTTAAGAGATCAGGGAATGACTTCCACGGTACTAGAGGGAGCTGCAGACTGTAAAAGTTGTAGAGGAATACATCCAGCAGGTTACGAGAACGTGGGTTGCAAGTGCTACTCTGAGACGAACAGGCTGGTACAGCAGAGGAATTCGTGGGAGCCTGAACTGCAGACCCTGCTCCCGACTCCGGCACAGCCTGCTCCATCCTGCCACTGCAGACCCCTTCAGCCAGCAGGACAATGCCTGGACCGATGCAGCACGCCACAGGACTGCCGGCTGCTTCCACTGTGGCCTCGACGCTGACCACCAGATGATTTCATCTGTTCCACTTGACAGGGCAGTCTCATTTTTCCTGTCTCTGTGTCTCAGGAAAGCTCGAAGCGGCTCTCCTGCAATCCACGCGCTCCCAATCGCAATTACACCGCCTCACACACACAGGGGCGACCGACTGTAATACTTTTACAAGAAGTAGCATTAAATTTTACAGTAAACACATTTTTAAGAGAGAGACCAAATGTGGAGCTTACCCCATGCCACCCCCCCCCCCCCCCCCCTCATGAACCATGGACCTTGCCGTTGGTGGGGAGGCTTGCGTGCCTCAGCGATACAGATTGCCGTACCGTAGGTACAACCACAACGGAGGGGTATCTGTTGAGAGGCCACACAAACGTGTGGTTCCTGAAGAGGGGCAGCAGCCTTTTCAGTAGTTTCAGGGGCAACAGTCTGGATGATTGACTGATCTGGCCTTGCAACAATAACCAAAACGGCCTTGCTGTGCTGGTACTGCGAACGGCTGAAAGCAAGGGGAAACTACGGCCGTAATTTTTCCCGAGGGCATGCAGCTTTACTGTATGATTAAATGATGATGGCGTCCTCTTGGGTAAAATATTCCGGAGGTAAAATAGTCCCCCATTCGGATCTCCGGGCGGGGACTACTCAAGAGGATGTCGTTATCAGGACAAAGAAAACTGGCGTTCTACGGATCGGAGCGTGGAATGTCAGATCCCTTAATCGGGCAGGTAGGTTAGAAAATTTAAAAAGGGAAATGGATAGGTTAAAGTTAGATATAGTGGGAATTAGTGAAGTTCGGTGGCAGGAGGAACAAGACTTCTGGTCAGGTGACTACAGGGTTATAAACACAAAGTCAAATAGGGGTAATGCAGGAGTAGGTTTAATAATGAATAGGAAAATAGGAATGCGGGTAAGCTACTACAAACAGCATAGTGAACGCATTATTGTGGCCAAGATAGATACGAAGCCCACGCCTACTACAGTAGTACAAGTGTATATGCCAACTAGCTCTGCAGATGACGAAGAAATGTATGATGAAATAAAAGAAATTATTCAGATAGTGAAGGGAGACGAAAATTTAATAGTCATGGGTGACTGGAATTCGAGTGTAGGAAAAGGGAGAGAAGGAAACGTAGTAGGTGAATGTGGATTGGGGCTAAGAAATGAAAGAGGAAGCCGCCTGGTAGAATTTTGCACAGAGCACAACTTAATCATAGCTAACACTTGGTTTAAGAATCATGATAGAAGGTTGTATACATGGAAGAACCCTGGAGATACTAAAAGGTATCAGATAGATTATATAATCGTAAGACAGAGATTTAGGAACCAGGTTTTAAATTGTAAGACATTTACAGGGGCAGATGTGGACTCTGACCACAATCTATTGGTTATGACCTGTAGATTAAAACTGAAGAAACTGCAAAAAGGTGGGAATTTAAGGAGATGGGACCTGGATAAACTGAAAGAACCAGAGGTTGTACAGAGTTTCAGGGAGAGCATAAGGGAACAATTGACAGGAATGGGGGAAAGAAATACAGTAGAAGAAGAATGGGTAGCTTTGAGGGATGAAGTAGTGAAGGCAGCAGAGGATCAAGTAGGTAAAAAGAAGAGGGCTAGTAGAAATCCTTGGGTAACAGAAGAAATATTGAATTTAATTGATGAAAGGAGAAAATATAAAAATGCAGTAAATGAAGCAGACAAAAAGGAATACAAACGTCTCAAAAATGAGATCGACAGGAAGTGCAGAATGGCTAAGCAGGGATGGCTAGAGGACAAATGTAAGGATGTAGAGGCTTATCCCACTAGGGGTAAGATAGATACTGCCAACAGGAAAATTAAAGAGACCTTTGGAGAGAAGAGAACCACTTGTATGAACATCAAGAGCTCAGATGGAAATCCAGTTCTAAGCAAAGAAGGGAAAGCAGAAAGGTGGAAGGAGTATATAGAGGGTCTATACAAGGGCGATGTACTTGAGGACAATATTATGGAAATGGAAGAGGATGTAGATGAAGATGAAATGGGAGGTACGATACTGCGTGAAGAGTTTGACAGAGCACTGAAAGACCTGAGTCGAAACAAGGCCCCCGGAGTAGACAACATTCCATTGGAATTACTGACGGCCTTGGGAGAGCCAGTCCTGTCAAAACTCTACCATCTGGTGAGCAAGGTGTATGAAACAGGCAAAATACCCTTAGACTTCAAGAAGAATATAATAATTCCAATCCCAAAGAAAGCAGGTGTTGACAGATGTGAAAATTACCGAACAATCAGTTTAATAAGCCACAGCTGCAAAGTACTAACACGAATTCTTTACAGACGAATGGAAAAACTAGTAGAAGCTGACCTCGGGGAAGATCAGTTTGGATTCCGTAGAAATACTGGAACACGTGAGGCAATACTGACCTTACGACTTATCTTAGAAGAAAGATTAAGGAAAGGCAAACCTACGTTTCTAGCATTTGTAGACTTAGAGAAGGCTTTTGACAATGTTGACTGGAATACTCTCTTTCAAATTTTAAAGGTGGCAGGGGTAAAATACAGGGAGCGAAGGGCTGTTTACAATTTGTACAGAAGCCAGATGGCAGTTATGAGAGTCGAGGGGCATGAGAGGGAAGCAGCGGTTGGGAAGGGAGTGAGACAGGGTTGTAGCCTCTCCCCAATGTTATTCAATCTGTATATTGAGCAAGCAGTAAAGGAAACAAAAGAAAAATTCGGAGTAGGTATTAAAATCCATGGAGAAGAAATAAAAACTTTGAGGTTCGCCGATGACATTGTAATCCTGTCAGAGACAGCAAAGGACTTGGAAGAGCAGTTGAACGGAATGGATGGTGTCTTGAAGGGAGGATATAAGATGAACATCAACAAAAGCAAAACGAGGATAATGGAATGTAGTCGAATTAAGTCGGGTGATGCTGAGGGTATTAGATTAGGAAATGAGACACTTAAAGTAGTAAAGGAGTTTTGCTATTTGGGGAACAAAATAACTGATGATGGTCGAAGTAGAGAGGATATAAAATGTAGACTGGCAATGCCAAGGAAAGCGTTTCTGAAGAAGAGAAATTTGTTAACATCGAGTATAGATTTAAGTGTCAGGAAGTCATTTCTGAAAGTATTTGTATGGAGTGTAGCCATGTATGGAAGTGAAACATGGACGGTAAATAGTTTGGACAAGAAGAGAATAGAAGCTTTTGAAATGTGGTGCTACAGAACAATGCTGAAGATTAGATGGGTAGATCACATAACTAATGAGGAAGTATTGAATAGGATTGGGGAGAAGAGAAGTTTGTGGCACAACTTGACCAGAAGAAGGGATCGGTTGGTAGGACATGTTCTGAGGCATCAAGGGATCACCAATTTAGTATTGGAGGGCAGCGTGGAGGGTAAAAATCGTAGAGGGAGACCAAGAGTTGAATACACCAAGCAGATTCAGAAGGATGTAGGTTGCAGTAGGTACTGGGAGATGAAGAAGCTTGCACAGGATAGAGTAGCATGGAGAGCTGCATCAAACCAGTCTCAGGACTGAAGACAACAACAACAACAACCCCATGGTTGTCACCTGCTACTGCAAAGTACAGCTGGAGTGTTTTATGGGGTGTTATACACTTACATGGAGAAATCTTCTGACGCACGAAAGTATTATCTGTCGCTCTCTGCAAAGAAACAATCATACTTCTGCTTTCTAAATAGCAAACCACTCAGGCAGCTTCGCTAAGACTTTACAGTAAGCCAAAAATGCCTCTGGCTGCAATGCACTCGTCACTACAGATGTTGACTTGACGGTTGGCAACGAACCCTCCTCTGTGACGAGTCTCGCTTCAATCAGGACTACAGCGTCTTAGTGTACTGTGGTCGTGGTCAACGTGAACGGTGACTCTTTGCATGGGCTATCCACAGTGATACTGGATGTGTACATGACGTGGTAGTCTAAGTTGCCACTCGGTGTCATTGGTGGTGACAGCTTCTCGGATCTGCTGGTATTCTAGGGATGCTGTAGACGTCGGTGTTCTCCTTAACGAGTCGTACTCCAACAGGATAATGGTCGTCGATATCTGAGCCGTGTGCGGCTCGTGTTCATGCCGTTTATTGCTTGTCATCTTGTCTTTACCATTCTCTCGCCTCGTTTTTTATTCAGTTTACTGGCGTCAGTAAGTTATTGGCTTGCCTGCCCGTGAGTGGCAACAGCAGCGCTTATCGATAAGAGCACTGTCGTATTATCTTTGGAGTGACCGCGACACACACGACTTCACTGTGAACGACCTTTGTTGGTCATTAGGGCGGTCGTATCACCGGACGACGTGCATTTGGTCGCCGACCGCTTCTGGGTTCTCTGTGTGTGTCAATTTGTGAGTCGTTCTTGTTGTTCACAGTGACTGGTTTTAGTATTGTTTGAGTTGTTTGTGGAAGTGTTTCCAGGGAACCGTGTGTGGCTTGTGGTTTGACGAAGCAGTTATTTTAATGCTGGCTGCGTGCTACTGAGTTGGTTGGGACGGAGCAACAAGCAAGTCTCCGCGGCGAGAGGCCAGGCACACACTGTCGGATTGTGAGGCACTAACTGCGAGAGTCCATTGCCCACCGAACCTGGACACTGAAGTTGAGTGATCAGTTAATCTGTTACGAAACCTCAACTATTGTGACATCTCTTCGTTCATTTGCGGGTTGTTGTTCCCTTGGCTGTTCGGGCTAGCAGCAACGTATGATGTGTTGGAGTCGGCAAAATCTTGCAGCCGTCTTCCTATCTTATGACTAATTATTCATTTGACTGTTACTTATCAGTGGAGTGCACAAGCGGTATTTTCTGCCATGTGGCCGTTAACGCTCCAGTTACATGCCCTGGTCGTTAGCGTAGGTTTTCCGCCAGTGTGCCTTTTCCTCGTCGTGTTGTTGCTGTCCAGCATGACGTGTAGTTCGACAGTCTTTCAAGTTGTTTGGTTCATATTTGCTTAGGGTGGTTATTGCTCCCCCGGTTGTTTTTAGACGCCAATTTCTGGAGGCGAAGTGATGTTCGCATTCTCGTCCTTGGCCGATATTCTCCATCGTTGTGCCGTTAATCGGACGGAAGGGAATTAATTAAATAGTTGGTAGGTCCTTGGGCCGTCTCTAGTTTCGATTGCCATCCAGTTACCTAACTTTAACTCTTCGCTGCATGTCCCACCTCACCTTACGTTGGAGCTTCCTTCCCAGGTCGTCCCTTGGAACACTTCTGAGTACCACTTGCTCTGTTTGTTTTAAATCGTGATTTTCATTTTAGTTGAAGTATTGTGTGAGTCCTTTGGCCGTGTATTAATTCAGTTTCTTTTAAATTTTACATTAAGGCCTTCAGCCGTGTTAAATTAAGATATTGAGCATTGATTGTTTAAAAAAAAAGTGTTCTTAGAAATTGTTCTATATGAAACTGTTTGCAATCCAGGTCCTAAGCCGTTAGTTGTTCCATGTGTTACGTGTGGCCTTCAGCCAAGGATTTGCACGAACCCCTTAATAAGGCCTTCAGCTGTGTGTTTTCTCTAAGGTAAAATTTTTATAGGGAGCAAGGTGATTATTCTAAATTATTTATCTGACTTGTTGTTCAGGCCTTCAGCCGTTGTTTCAGATTTGTTTGTGGCCTTCAGCCGTGCAATAAGTTAATCAGGCTTCGGCCGTTCTGTTGTAAGTTTAAAACGAAATTTTCTTGCTTTAAAAAAATTGTTCATTAATGTGCCTTCATTATAGTTGTCCTTCAGACGTGTAGGTAGGCCTTCAGCCATTAATTGTTTTCATTGCATGTTTTTCTTAAAAAATTTATCTTCTATTTTTAATTGCTTTTAATTTCTAAGCAGGGTCTCCAGCCACTCTTGTCTTTGCTGTGTAGTTTTTGGCCTTCAGCCCAGAAAGCATAAGTTTTCTTAAACTAAGCCTTCAGCCGTATTGTTTAATTGTGGTCCTTTAAGCCAATGTGTAAATAAGTGGTTCGTAGAAAAATAAAGTTGTGTGTTCGATTGTGCAACTCACAGTAACTGTTTACGGCCCCATCGACAACCTTAACCTCAACTTTATCCTGTGCGCTGTCTGACTGCCTACCAATCAGGTTTCAATATCTTATTGGTACTTGGACGACAGTGCGCTTTACTAATACATTACAGAAGAGCTACACGTGAAAATGCGATTTTTGAGGGGATCGTATCTCGGATTCTATTGATCACAGAAATAACGGGTCAAGTGTTTCGGATAGCTCTTGGCCTAGTGACGTTTCGTATACTAACTGCAAGAACAGACGCACTGCAGCTATCTTACAGTACTGGATTAAAATTTAAATGGAACACATCAGTTGCTACTTTTGTATTAGCTGCGCCCTACGGGGGACATTAGGCGTCTTATGAAAGCATCATTTGTTCATGGGCAGTTCTTAAGGAAACTCCGAAAAACCATGACTTTCAGGTACCAATACTACCAGTATGCGGATGGCATCTTCTACATCTGTTCGTACCAAGCAGTCGATATTTTTGCCATATGTTCTTAAGATCATCTTTTTGAAAAATCTCAAAAGTTTCATCGATATAATTATCTGTTACCGAAATCCAGACTCTCAAAGTTACCGTACCTGTGCATGTAAAATTTGCAGGTAATATCAGATAGGAGGGGTAAACGTAACTTTAACTGACGTAGTGAACACTTGGCAAGAGTTCTAAAGTCATCCCAATGATTCTGAGGTTACCAAACTATGTTTTTGCTCAGCATTTTTCAGCAATAAAACTCTGACGCGCTGTCTGTGTATAATGGGCACTTCGCGCTTACACAAATATGCCGAAAGTTGTACGGCACTGACGAAAGATGGGCTTAAAGGGGTCTTGACATACCTGAAAAGAATTCAAAATATCTGGCAAAAATTATGTGGAAGCGGAAGACTGCAAATTCAGTAAAATGTTTCCAGTAACATTTTTACTCTTTTGAGATACAAATCATAAGCCGGCTGTCTTGCTCTGAATTGCCTTCGATGAGCAAAGCATCCAGAAAAAAATAAAAAACAAGCGATTTTGTGTTAACCTTATATTGCGTGTACTTCTTCCTTGTTTATATGCGTCAAAGTATATGAATATGTAGAAGTTTATAAAAAAACTGTCAAAACCTTACTGACCAATAGAATTCGTTGTATATAAGTAGCACACCGTGCTTTATCGGGGAAAGAGCGGGGAAAGAAGGGAACCAGAGGGAAAGTGCTGCTGTCGGAGAACAAAAGAGGCGAATATGTTGCTGCGTCCATTCTCACTCGGCCTTCCTCACCAAAAAAATTTGGCAAGCGGGCATATTCACGCCTTTTGTTCTGAAAGAGAGCAGCAGAGAGACAGCGAAATTGGAAGAGAGGGGAGACGGTGCCAGTGGGAGAGCAACGAAAAGGAGACGTGATGATGGGGGAGAGAAAGTGACAGTGAAAGAGAAAGAGAGCTGCATGAAGGCAGCAGCAGTGGGAGCCAACGAGAGATGAGGCACTGAAAGACAGTGACAGTAAAAGGAGAGAAATGGATGGAGGTATAAGCAGAAAACCCCATGGCTTCGCTCAGCTCAAAATGTTCCGGAGTTTCAAGTTCCCCGATCGGATCTCCGGGGGGGAACCAGGTTGAGAGGAGCTTCACGAAGAGTAAGATGGTGCAAAGAGAAGCACTGCATAGGAACACGGAATGTAAGATCCATGTATCAAGGAAAACAAGACATAGTGAAAAGAGAAATGGAGAAAATTAACATCGACATATTGGGAATAAGTGAAATGAGGTGGACTGGCATGGGAGAATTTGCTTCGGATGGCCATATGGTGTATTATTCTGGGCACGATAACAACAGAAGTGATGGAGTATCCTTCATAGTTGGTGATAAAGTGAGAAAAGCTGTAATGGGATGCAAATATAAAAATGATAGAATGATGTCCATCCGACTTCAAGGTCAGCCCCTCAACATCAAAGTAATTCAAGTTTATGCACCAACAACCGATGATGATGATGATGATTATTAGTGTTTTAGGGCGCACAACAGCGAGGTTATCAGCGCCCGTTCCCAAAAGTTCAATTCAGAGCCGAATTGTGAGAGAATTGGTATTGTTTAAATTGCAAGATTGGACACAGCACATCAAAACAGGGAGATAAAACTAAAAATAAAATAGCAGTACCGATGCTGAAAAAGAAATTATTGACCAGTTCTATGGGGATTTACAAGAATTACTATTGTCAACACCAAAAAAGGATATCGTCTTCATAGTTGGAGATTGGAATGCAAAAGTGGGAAATGAAGCTGTAGAAGGTATAACAGGGAAATATGGTCTTGGTACAACAAATGAAGCTGGACAGAGACTCCTAGAATTCTGACAAGAAAATTCATTGATAATTACTAATACACTGTTTCAACTACCAAAACGACGCTTATATACCTGGACTTCGCCAGATGGCCAACACCGGAACCAAATTGATTACATACTGTGTAATCAGAGGTGGAAGAGCGCGGTTCAGTCAGCTACAACAAGACCTGGGGCTGACTGCGGATCAGATCATGAGCTCCTGACTGCAAAATTTCGGCTGAAACTTCAGAATGTAGCAAAAAGTATCCCAACTTGCAGATACGACCTTAGCTCTATACCCTCCGACTATGCTGTAGAGGTACAAAACAGATTTAATGTATTACAGCTGGAGGAAAAAAGTTCGCAAGAGATGTGAACAGAAGTAGCTAATACGGTCAAGGAGGCCGCAGAGAAACACATTCCCAAGAAAAGGAACAGTAAGAAGGCTAGATGGATGTCAGTTGAGGCACTGCAAGTTGCAGAAGAACGAAGGAAAGCAAAAATCAAGGGAGATAGATCAGCTATGTTTGAATTAAATAAAGATTTTCAGAAATTAGCTAGAAGAGATAAAAATATATTCTTTAATGAACAGTGCAAGGAAGTTGAAGATAGTAACGGAATGAGGAAGACAAGAGATCTTTATAAGAAAATTAGAGAAATTAAAGGAAAATTCTAGGCAAAAATTGGAATGATAAAAGATAGAAACGGGAAAGATCTGAGTGAAGCAGAGGGTGTTAAGGAAAGATGGGCAGAATATGTAGAAGACCTATACAAGAAAGAACTGCATCATGACAGGGCTCCTACTGCTGATGTTAATGTTAATTTAGAACTATAGCCAGATATTTTGGAGAGCGAAATCCAGTGGTCCCTTGAAAATATGGCTGATAACAAAACCAGTGGACATGATGAAATACCAGCAGAATTGTTTAAAGTCACTGGAAAGGATGAAGTGAAAGTGCTGCACTCAATATGTCAAAAAATATGGATCACGCAGCAGTGGCCAGAAGACTGTAAAAGATCAGTATTCATCCCCATTCCAAAGAAGAAAAGTTCTAAAGAATGCTCAGATTACCGAACAATCGCACTTATTTCACATGCTAGCGAAGTTATGTTGAAAACCTTACAAGATAGACTTCGCCAATATCTAGATCGAGAGCTACCAGAAGAACAAGCTGGATTTAGGAAAAAAAGAAGAACTAGAGATCAAATTGCTAACATTCGGTGGATTGTGGAAAAAGCGAGAGAATTCAAAATGGTTCAAATGGCTCTGAGCACTATGGGACTTAACATCTATGGTCATCAGTCCCCTAGAACTTAGAACTACTTAAACCTAACTAACCTAAGGACAGCACACAACACCCAGCCGTCACGAGGTAAAGAAAATCCCTGACCCCGCCGGGAATCGAACCCGGGAACCCGGGCCTGGGAAGCGAGAACGCTACCGCACGACCACGAGATGCGGGCTAGAGAATTCCAGAAAGATGTGTACCTCTGCTTTATTGACTACGCCAAAGCCTTTGACTGCGTCGATCTCAACAAATTATGGAACGTACTGAAAAACATGGGTGTACCAGATCACCTCATTCATCTGATACGGAGTTTATACCTTGACCAAGAAGCCACGGTGAGAACTATGTATGGAACAACGAAATGGATAAAGATTCAGAAAGGGGTCCGGCAAGGCTGCATACTGTCACCGTACTTATTCAATCTGTATGCAGAACATGTTAAGAGGAATGCGAGGCTAGATGAAGGAGAAACAGGAGTTAAAATAGCTGGAATAAATGTAAACAACCTCAGGTACGCGGATGATACGATCCTGTTGGCAGAAAGTGAAGAAGAATTGAGAACACTCTTGCTGAACGAAAGTGAAAAGGCCGGTCTTATGCTGAATGTGAAGAAAACGAAAATTATGGCAACTGCACCTACCAATTCGTGGGATGTAGCAGGAGAAACCATGGAGGTAGTGACCACATTCAGTTATCTCGGTTCCCAGATCTCTGCTGATGGCGACTGCAGCCATGAAATCCGGAGACGCCTGTTGCTCGGTAGACAGGCGATGTCAAACCTTGACAAGGTTATAAGGTCCAGAGATATAACACTAGCAACAAAGATCCGTATTGTGAGGGCTATGGTCTTTCCAGTTGTGATATATGGATGTGAGACCTGGACCATTAGAAAGGCTGAACGGCGAAAAATTGACTCCTTCGAATTGTGGTGTTGGAGGAAACTTCTTAGAGTTCCATGGACTGCAAAGAGAACCAACAGATCAATATTGGAGCAAATTAAACCAGATTTCTCCCTGGAAGATCTAATGTTAAAACAAAAGCTGACCTACTTCGGACACACAATGCGAAGGCATGCCTCGCTGGAAAAAACATTAATGCTGGGGAAGATTGAAGGAACTAGAAGAAGAGGACGTCAGAGGATGAGATGGATCGATGGCATCACAGAAGCAATGTGTTCCAACCTGAAAGGTCTACGGGAGAAAGTGCAAGACAGGGAAAAGTGGCGTGATTTGGTTCATGGGATCACGAAGAGTCGGAACCGACTAAACGAATATATATATATATATATATATATATATATATATATATATATATATATATATATATATATATATAAGCAGCGGAGAGGAAATGAGAGAGGAGACAGTGGAATCGGAAAATACATATACGCGGAGACCATGCATAGGCTTTTGGTGGGGGGGACTGTATACACCCTTTCTGACCGGTGGTGAACTTTAACTCGTAGGTATAATAAGGAAGTGTACATTATGAACTGATATTTTAAACTTGTAAGTAAGTAAGTAAGTTGGATCCCCCAGAATTTCTGAGCTACCGAGGTATGGTGGACACAGTTGGCAATGGTAAAGGGAGACAAAAAGGCTTAACTACAATGACAGACTGGGTAGAACGATTTAGAATGTCCGGTGTTAAAAGAGCGCAAATATGTCCGCATGCCAAATTTTTTGGTGAGGTGGGAGGAATGAAGACCGAGGCAGCTAGTTCCCTACTTTTCACTCAGCAACATATTCACTTTTTTGAGCTCCGACAGCACTATTTTATCGCTGGTAATAAATGACTGATAAATTCTGTTTTGATGGCAAATATTGCTTCTGTACTGTCTCGCCTTTCACATGTCGTGTTATCCGTTATATATGTTCGAGATTTTGTTGGAAACGGGCTAGTTGGTGACAATAGTTTCTTAGGCAGTACAACAAACCTTTAAACTATAATGTCAGCCATTTCCAATGCAATTTCGCAGGTTGCTATCCAAGACGGTAGGGAGATATAGGGAGGTGGTTTTTTTTTCTGAGAACGTCATGTGTGTTACAACTTGCACACCGCTCACACACCTATCAGCCCCTCTCCCTATAGAACGATGACGGAGTATCGTGTTGCGTCCTTGACCCTTGAGCATTATCGACGCTTGCGGCACAGTCAAACACGCACGCTGAAACAACCGCTGTCACGCGATTCCCAAACGCGGCGCTCCCCGCATTATTTCGCAGCATGACAAATCTCCGTTAGCACTGGTCAGCAGTGACGTCAGTGAGTCAGAGACGCGGAGCTCATATTGGCAGGATTTCGGCAATGAACCGGTAGTAGTAGGAATAACAGCAAAGTGAAACAAAGATACGTCGAACTCAGTACGTTTGTAACATCTAAGTAAAAGTTCGTTCATTAGACTGACGTGCATGTTTGTCCCAGAGATGTAGTTGCCTTCTTCTTTTCCCTCTTTAACTCTAAAACTGTCTGGTATGTTCTCTCCCAGGTGGCTCTTTTTCGATTGTAGGTGTTTTTACACGTGCTTTTTTGACGTCGTGCAAAACATCCCAGACTGATCTTTCTCTCTTCTATTTACCCATATTTTTTCGTCTAAGATTTACAGTACCGAGAATGTGCGGGAATACAGACGGACAATAGCGACCTCTTTTGCAGTGTGTAACTGCAACCAGCCCAAGCAGGTAATGCTCATTCCGTCTTCCATGCGACACCGTTAGTCGACGGAAAGCGCCGTTTGAAACAAAATTATATTTCGCTTGCCAGTTCCATAGAGCGACAGCACCGCCTCGCAGCAGTGCTGCCCCAGTCGCTGCTGGAGTACTACACTCCTGGAAATTGAAATAAGAACACCGTGAATTCATTGTCCCAGGAAGGGGAAACTTTATTGACACATTCCTGGGGTCAGATACATCACATGATCACACTGACAGAACCACAGGCACATAGACACAGGCAACAGAGCATGCACAATGTCGGCACTAGTACAGTGTATATCCACCTTTCGCAGCAATGCAGGCTGCTATTCTCCCATGGAGACGATCGTAGAGATGCTGGATGTAGTCCTGTGGAACGGCTTGCCATGCCATTTCCACCTGGCGCCTCAGTTGGACCAGCGTTCGTGCTGGACGTGCAGACCGCGTGAGACGACGCTTCATCCAGTCCCAAACATGCTCAATGGGGGACAGATCCGGAGATCTTGCTGGCCAGGGTAGTTGACTTACACCTTCTAGAGCACGTTGGGTGGCACGGGATACATGCGGACGTGCATTGTCCTGTTGGAACAGCAAGTTCCCTTGCCGGTCTAGGAATGGTAGAACGATGGGTTCGATGACGGTTTGGATGTACCGTGCACTATTCAGTGTCCCCTCGACGATCACCAGTGGTGTACGGCCAGTGTAGGAGATCGCTCCCCACACCATGATGCCGGGTGTTGGCCCTGTGGGCCTCGGTCGTATGCAGTCCTGATTGTGGCGCTCACCTGCACGGCGCCAAACACGCATACGACCATCATTGGCACCAAGGCAGAAGCGACTCTCATCGCTGAAGACGACACGTCTCCATTCGTCCCTCCATTCACGCCTGTCGCGACACCACTGGAGGCGGGCTGCACGATGTTGGGGCGTGAGCGGAAGACGGCCTAACGGTGTGCGGGACCGTAGCCCAGCTTCATGGAGGCGGTTGCGAATGGTCCTCGCCGATACCCCAGGAGCAACAGTGTCCCTAATTTGCTGGGAAGTGGCGGTGCGGTCCCCTACGGCACTGCGTAGGATCCTACGGTGTTGGCGTGTATCTGTGCGTCGCTGCGGTCCGGTCCCAGGTCGACGGGCACGTGCATCTTCCGCCGACCACTGGCGACAACATCGATGTACTGTGGAGACCTCACGCCCCACGTGTTGAGCAATTCGGCGGTACGTCCACCCGGCCTCCCGCATGCCCACTATACGCCCTCGCTCAAAGTCCGTCAACTGCACATACGGTTCACGTCCACGCTGTCGCGGCATGCTACCAGTGTTAAAGACTGCGATGGAGCTCCGTATGCCACGGCAAACTGGCTGACACTGACGGCGGCGGTGCACAAATGCTGCGCAGCTAGCGCCATTCGACGGCCAACACCGCGGTTCCTGGTGTGTCCGCTGTGCCGTGCGTGTGATCATTGCTTGTACAGCCCTCTCGCAGTGTCCGGAGCAAGTATGGTGGGTCTGACACACCGGTGTCAATGTGTTCTTTTTTCCATTTCCAGGAGAGTATTTACCCATATTTTTTCGTCTAAGATTTACAGTACCGAGAATGTGCGGGAATACAGACGGACAATAGCGACCTCTTTTGCAGTGTGTAACTGCAACCAGCCCAAGCAGGTAATGCTCATTCCGCCTTCCATGCGACACTGTTAGTCGACGGAAAGCGCCGTTTGAAACAAAATTACATTTCGCTTGCCAATTCCATAGAGCGACAGCACCGCCTCGCAGCAGTGCTGCCCCAGTCGCTGCTGGAATACTAGTTATTCTTCGTGTAAAACAAATATCGCGCTACACTATTTAGGGATCCCTCTATCAAATGGGAATATAAAACTCTCCTTTAAAAATGTATTGCATCTCCCCGGTTCCCATAACTCCTGAAGATAGAGGTTGACTGTCGATGTTGTATCACAGACACAGTCCCTTTGACTGTTCCGAGATGTCACTAAACCCGCCCAAAGACGTAAACAACCATGCATGAGCAGCGCCTATTAGACGGAGGGCGTCCGACAGCCGATCAGTTCCAGTCATTCCTCCAGGAAGGTGGTACACGGCTCGTGTTGTCTGTAGTTCAACCGTGCCTAGACGGTCAATACCGCGGTTCGATCGCGCCGGCATTGTTACTTTGTGCCAGGAAGCACTCTCAACAAGAGTAGTGTCCAGGCGTCTCCGAGTGAAGGAAAGCGATGTTGTTCGGAGATGTAGGAGATAGAGACAGGAGCTGTGGATGAGATGCCTCGCTCAGGCCGACCAAAGGCTACTACTGCAATGGATGACCGCTATCTACGGATTATGGCTCGGAGGAAACCTGACAGCGACGCCGCCATATTGAATAATGCTTTTCGTGCAGCCACAGGGCCGGCCGCTGTGGCCGACCAGTTCTAGGCGCTTCAGTCCGGAACCACGCGGCTGCTACGGTCGCAGATTCGAATCCTGCTTCGGGCATGGATGTGTGTGATGTCCTTAGGTTAGCTAGGTTTAAGTAGTTATAAGTCTAAGGGACTGATGACCTCAGAAGTTAAGTCCCATAGTGGTTAGAGCCATTTGAACCATTTTTTTGAGCAGCCACAGGACGTCGCATTACGACTCAAACTGTGTGCAATAGGCTGCATGATGCGCCACTTCACTCCCGACAGGGGGACTCTGTTGGTTGTGCTGTTGTTTTCACTGATCGAGTCGTCAAGTTACGGCTTCCTGCAGCGTTTACCATCTTTGATGCCGAATTGTTTGCAATCTTGCGGGCATTGGAGCGGATGAGATGTGTTCCCAGTCTTAAGTTTCTCATCTGTTCTGACTCCCTGAGTGCCCTTCAGACCATGCAACACTTGTACCCAGCGGATACGGTCGTCCAGAACATCCATGATGCCCTACTCCACCTGCAACGGCAGGGGAAGGAGGTTTCTTTCTGCTGGTTGCCGGGGCACGTGGGAATTAGGGGAAACGAACTGGCGGATGTGGCTGCCAAAGATGCATGTTCCCTCCGTCACGTTGTCGAATGTGCCGTCCCCCTCCATGCTGTTACCTCCCTTTTGCGTTTTCGTGTTATGCGTCAATGGGAAGAGGAGTGGCTGGCAGTCGGTGAAAATAAGCTGCGTCTGGTCAAGGCCACCGCGCGGCCATGGCGTACGTCCTACCAGTCATGCAGGCGGGATGAGGTTCTCCTCACTCGCCTCCGCATCGGGCACAGTCCCTTAACGCACGGTTTTTTTACTCCGGCGGGAGGACCCCCCAATCTGCAGTGCTTGTGGCGTCCAGATTACGGTCCGCCACATTTTACTTGACTGTCCTTTATTCTCTGACCAGAGGGCGGTGGTTTCCTTGCCACCGGATTTGCCCTCTATTTTGCAAGACGACGCAACGACTGTGGTTAAAGTCTTACGGTTTTGTGTCCTGTCCAATTTGTTGCCTCGGATTTTAGGGAGAGGATTTTAATGTGCTGCTGGGTGACTGGCTCACCCAGGCTTTAGGTAAGAGGTCCGCCAGTCACGATTACCTACTTGTTTCACTTCGATTTGTGTTCTCTTTTCCTTGTGTTTCCTTTCCTCTCTTAGTGCGTTTCTTCTCCTCTTCTTTTGCCTCTGTATGTGAGGATTTGAAACTGCGTCAGGTCTGTGTCTTTTAGCCGTTCTCCTTGTTTGGTGTCCGTCTTCGTCCCTTCACTGCATGTGTTCCTGTTTCTATGCGTTTGGGCGCTGATGACCACGCTGTTTAGCGCCCGAAAACCTCAAACCACACACACACACACTCCCGACGTCCATGGTGAGGTCCAGTTTTGCAACCACGACGGCCTGCAGCGCGGTACACATGGACCCAACAACATGCCGAATGGACTTCTCAGGATTGGCATCACGTTCTCTTCACCGATGAGTGTCGCATATGCCTTCAACCAGACAACCGTCTGAGACATGTTTGGAGGCAACGCGGTCAGGCTGGACGTCCCATCCACACTGTCCAACGAGTGCAGCAAGGTGGAGGTTCCCTTCTGTTTTGGGGTGGCATTATGTGGGGCTGACGTACGCTGCTGGTGGTCATGGAAGGCGCCGTAACGGCTGTACGATACGTGAATGCCATCCTCCGACCAATAGTGCAACCATATCAGCAGTATATTGGCGAGGCATTCGTCTTCATGGACGACAATTTGCGCCCCTATCGTTGACATCTTGTGAATGACTTCCTTCAGGGTAACGACATCGCTCGACTGGAGTGGCCAGCACGTTCTCCAGAGGTCTATCGAGGGGATCTGCGCCGAATGGCCGTTGAGGAGTGGGACAAACTGGACCAATAGTGCCTTGATGAAATTGTGGATAGTGTGCCACGACGAATACAGGCATGCATTAATGCAAGAGGACATGCTACTGGGTAATAGAGGTACCGGTGTGTACAGCAGTCTGGACCACCACCTCTGAAGGTCTCGCTGTATGGTGGTACAACATGCTGTGTGTGGTTTTCATGAGCAATAAAAAGGGCGGAAACGATGTTTATGTTGATCTGCTTTCCAATTTTCTGTACAGGTTTCGGAACTCTCGGAACCGAGGTGAAGCAAAACTTTTTTTTATATGTGTAATTTCGTCTACAACGGGAAACAAACCGATGTTTTCAATCAACAATGGGCGTCACGTGAAAGACATGATAAAGAGTATTGGTTTGGGCTACACACTGCAAAGACGACGTTGCAAATATCTGCTGAAACGCCAGAGAAAATAGGCCTGGCGACTCTTAGGAAGGACACCCAGTATATAATCTCAACTTTTAGCTGGCCAGCTGAAACCTGACGTTATATGCTGGGATTATGATCCAGGAGAGTGCTGGTGCCCCTCAGGGACTGGTGGTTTGGACTTTGGTGTCGGGAGGGGGGGGGGGGAGCAGTAAATGCAGGATATGACGAAACAGGGTGGAAACTGTCCACAGACTGCTAGAAGACATGCGTTTCTGCTAAGTGAAGGCTGACGAAATCATTTTCAGATTAGGTTTCTTGGTTGCACATCACGCCAGAGTATAGTAGTATTGGACGGAGTATCGTTTCGTATTGATTGTATGGCTGGGAAACCACTGCTGTCAAAAAGAACAACCAAGAGTTTAGGAGGGTCGTCTAAAGTACAAAATCCCTTAAAGTCAACGTGTGGAATATCATAGGGGAAGGTACACGGCAGATGTAGGAACTGATCTGCCTGTGAATTCTTTGCGTTTTGTTCTACTTTTGTGTGAAATTGAAGAATTAGATTAAGTGAAATGTTTTGCACCTTGTGGATTATCCCACGCATGGGAAATCGAAGGAGGAAAGGTAGTGCCTGTTAGTACTGAGAACTTTAGCCCTGACGAAGTACGTCCATCATGTGGCACCCTGCAGCTAATTTAGAAATATGAAGACGAACTGGTCAGGGATTCTACATGAAATAACTGATAGCCTCTCAGTTGACTGCACTAAAGGAGAAAATAGTGCATTTGGATGGTCGGGATAATGGGGACACGAAGAAGCTATTAGAAGAATACACAGGGTTATTCAGTCTGGAAGTTAGCCTGTGGTTGCGTGTGAGTTTCCCTAAATGGCGAGCATATTAGGGCCAGAATGAGGCTGTGATGCATACCACCCATGAGGCCGCGCGTCATTTACAAGCAAGGAAACGCGCTGAATAAATTTGGCCCCAATGCAACCCTTCTTGAGTCGGATAAACTTCACATAAATTTAATTAAGAGTCTGTTCATCATTTCCCCTTCAAAAAGAATCACTCGTACAAATGCAAGAGAATTGGGTAGTTCACCATAGAAATTCTGACCCAGAGTAATACAATGAGATTTATTGGCGCAGAGATACATGAGCTTGAAATTCAAATATGAGCTGTATGTGAATCATAAGAGCCGTGAGTTATTGACAATTCTATGGACAAAAATAGGTAGAGGCACTGGCAAAATAGAACAGGTAACCTATCCGAACAATCTCGTGCGAAACTCAGTTTGCCCTTTTCTCACATGATGTACTGCGAACTACACTCCTGGAAATGGAAAAAAGAACACATTGACACCGGTGTGTCGGACCCACCATACTTGCTCCGGACACTGCGAGAGGGCTGCACAAGCAATAATCACACGCACGGCACAGCGGACACACCAGGAACCGCGGTGTTGGCCGTCGAATGGCGCTAGCTGCGCAGCATTTGTGCACCGCCGCCGTCAGTGTCAGCCAGTTTGCCGTGGCATACGGAGCTCCATCGCAGTCTTTAACACTGGTAGCATGCCGCGACAGCGTGGACGTGAACCGTATGTGCAGTTGACGGACTTTGAGCGAGGGCGTATAGTGGGCGTGCGGGAGGCCGGGTGGACGTACCGCCGAATTGCTCAACACGTGGGGCGTGAGGTCTCCACAGTACATCGATGTTGTCGCCAGTGGTCGGCGGAAGATGCACGTGCCCGTCGACCTGGGACCGGGCCGCAGCGACGCACGGATGCACGCCAAGACCGTAGGATCCTACGCAGTGCCGTAGGGGACCGCACCGCCACTTCCCAGCAAGTTAGGGACACTGTTGCTCCTGGGGTATCGGCGAGGACCATTCGCAACCGTCTCCATGAAGCTGGGCTACGGTCCCGCACACCGTTAGGCCGTCTTCCGCTCACGCCCCAACATCGTGCAGCCCGCCTCCAGTGGTGTCGCGACAGGCGTGAATGGAGGGACGAATGGAGACGTGTCGTCTTCAGCGATGAGAGTCGCTTCTGCCTTGGTGCCAATGATGGTCGTATGCGTGTTTGGCGCCGTGCAGGTGAGCGCCACAATCAGGACTGCATACGACCGAGGCACACAGGGCCAACACCCGGCATCATGATGTGGGGAGCGATCTCCTACACTGGCCGTACACCACTGGTGATCGTCGAGGGGACACTGAATAGTGCACGGTACATCCAAACCGTCATCGAACCCATCGTTCTACCATTCCTAGACCGGCAAGGGAACTTGCTGTTCCAACAGGACAATGCACGTCCGCATGTATCCCATGCCACCCAACGTGCTGTAGAAGGTGTAAGTCAACTACCCTGGCCAGCAAGATCTCCGGATCTGTCCCCCATTGAGCATGTTTGGGACTGGATGAAGCGTCGTCTCACGCGGTCTGCACGTCCAGCACGAACGCTGGTCCAGCTGAGGCGCCAGGTGGAAATGGCATGGCAAGCCGTTCCACAGGACTACATCCAGCATCCCTACGATCGTCTCCATGGGAGAATAGCAGCCTGCATTGCTGCGAAAGGTGGATATACACTGTACTAGTGCCGACATTGTGCATGCTCTGTTGCCTGTGTCTATGTGCCTGTGGTTCTGTCAGTGTGATCATGTGATGTATCTGACCCCAGGAATGTGTCAATAAAGTTTCCCCTTCCTGGGACAATGAATTCACGGTGTTCTTATTTCAATTTCCAGGAGTGTATGTATGAAGGGCAACAGATGGATTCCATATTTCTAGATTTCCGGAAAGGATTTGACATGGCGCCCCGTTGTAGGCTGTTAACGAAGGTACGAGCAAAGGACTACGTTCACAAATACGTGGGTGGGGGCTCGAAGACTTCTTAAGCAACATAACACAGTATGTGGTCCTCGACGGCGAGTGTTCGTCAGGGACAAGGGTATCGCCAGGAGCGACCCAGGGAAGTGAGGTAGGATCCATATACGAGGGTTGGAACTTAAATAATGGTAACTATCTATTCACAACCGATACAAAAGAGTTACATGTTTGCACCGGTTACTGTCCTTCAAAGTAGTCACCAGCGTTGTGTAAAACCCGTTGCCAGCGATGTGGAAGGCGTGGTATACCGTTAGCAGAGCCTGTTCTGCTGATGGTGCGAATAGAGCGGATGCCACGAACTGGTTCCTTCATCTTCGGAATCAAATCAAAGTCACAAGGTCTCAAGTCCGGGAAGTATGGTGGATGGTACAGCACTTCCCAGTCCCATCGACCGAACAGAGCAGCCACAGCTTGCGCTGTATGCGCCCGCGCGTTGTCGTGCAAAATGATGGGTGGGTTGCGCAGAAAGTGTCGGCGCTTCTTTCGCAAAGCTGGCCGCAGGTGATGCTCCAAAAACGAACATAGTACTGTGCATTGACGGTCTGTCGTGGAGGAACGTAATGCGTTAGGATAATGCGTAATCACCATACTGGGGCTCTGGCGCACTTTCGACTTTTGCGGCGACCCTTAATGACACCATTCGCTGATTGGCGTTTCACTTTTGGCTTGTACGATGTGGCCCATGTCTCATCCAGTGTTACGATACGGCGTAAGATAGCCTCTCCTTCGCGCTCATAGCGCTCCAAGTGCGTCTGACCAGCGTCATAGCGCATCAATTTCTGCATTTACGTCAAGTCATGCGGAACCCATCGTGATGCAATTTTTCACATGCCCAGACGAAGCACACTCGCATGCGCTAAGCAGGTGTCGTGGGCGAGCTCACGAATCGTATAGCGTCGATGACTGTCCACTAACGCGGCAACAGCATGTACTACTTCTTCGGCGAATCTAGGACGATCTGCCCGATGCATGTCTGCCACAGTTTGCCGATCTTCGTTGAAGGATTTTACCCAACGTGGCACTCTTCTGTACGGCAATGCCGATTCCCCGCACGCCTCTTGAAGACCTTGGTAACACTGTCGTGCTCTGTCACATTCAATCTTGATCCAACTCCGCTGTTCGTGCTTCGAAAACCTAGTGACAGGCCCCTTTGCGTACACCCCCATGGTGTGTTCCTCGCCCTTGCCTTTGGCTCGACTTGGCACAGGGCCCGAAGGACTCAGTCCCTCCAGAGGCCTTCCGCCGCCGCTTTTCTTCTATCCTGGCCACGTATCAGGGCTCTGGCATTGTTTACACTGACGGTTCGATAGTTGCTGGTCGTGTCGGGTATGCATTAACTCTAGGGGACCATTTCGAACAACGTTCGTTGCTGGATGGCTGCAGCGTTTACACTGCTGAGCTGGTCGCCATCTTTCGTGTCCTAGAGTATATCCGCTCTTGCTCAGGTGAGTCCTTCGTTATCTGTAGCGATTCCCTGAGCGGTTTACGAGCTCTCGACCAGTGTTTTCCTCGTTCTCGTCTGGTGATGGCTATCCATGAGTCCCTGCATACTCTCGCGCGTTGCGGCCGCTCTGTGGTCTTTGTGTGGACCCCCGGTCATGTCGGTATCCCGGGCAATGAACATGTTGACCGCCTGGCGAAAGAGGCCACGAGACAACCGTCTCTGGATGTTGGCCTCCCAGAGACTGATTTGCGGGCAGTCCTCCGCCGAAAAGTTTTTGCGTTTTGGGACGCTGAATGGCGCGATCGGATCACGCCCAATAAACTCCGTGCCGTTAAGGAGACGACGACTGTGTGGCGGTACTCCATGCGAGCCAACCGCAGGGACTCAGTCGTCCTTTGTCGGCTCCGCATTGGCCACTCCCGGCTGACTTACAGTTATTTACTGCGCCGGGAGGACCCTCCTGTATGTCGCTGCGGGCTGGCTTTGACAGTGGCCCACATTTTGTTGGCCTGCCCCCTTTTAGCTGTGGTCAGGCAGACATTTGCGCTGCCTGATACGCTCCCTGCCCTTTTATCTGATGACCCTGTTATGGCTGACTTAGTTTTACGTTTTATTCGGTCAGGGGGTTTTTATTCTTTAATCTGAGTGTTTCTGTTTTATTTTCTTGTTTTGTGTTGATTCTGAACTTTGGCCTACGCTTTTAAACTAAGTTTTTAATGTGTTTTCGGTGGTTGGCTTTTTTTTTTTTGTTCCTATGGTCGGCCAACCACCGTCACACTCCGTGTGATTTTATTTCGTTTTGTCCGGTCCTTGTCTATTTTTGTTTTGTTCTCTGTCGTCTGTCTCCTATTTTGTTGAACTTTTTTTTTTAATTCTCTGTGGCTATTTTTAGAATTTTGGAAAAAGGGACCGATGACCTCTGCAGTTTGGTCCCTTTAATCCTTAAACCAACCAACCAACCGTTACGTTAGACTGCTCGCTCACAAGTGACTGAGTTTCCTTCGTTTGCGCGCACGCCAGTGACGGAGGTAAGGTAGGTATGTCAACAACGTGTGCTATCAGCGAAAACAGTAGATTCCATTGCATATTTTCTCCTCAGTAGTGTTGACACTATTTAAGTTCCAACCTACGTATATGTATACATTGTTTGCTGATAATGCTGTGGTGTTTGGGAAGGTTCCGAAGCTGAGTGACGGTAGGACGATGCAAGACGACTTAGGCAAAATTTCCACATGGTGTGATGAATGGCAGCTAGCTCTAAACGTAGAAGAATGGAAGTTAATGCGGATGAATACGGAAAAGAAAACCGTAATTTTCGGATACAGCATTTGTAAGTTCCTGCTAGACACAGCAACGTCATTTAAATATCTGGGCGTAACGTTGCAAAGCTATATAAAGGGGAACGAGCATTTGAGGACTATGGCAGGGGAGGCGAATAGCCGACTTCGGTTTATTGGGAGAATTCTAGGAAGGCGTGGTTCATCTGCAAAGAAGAACGCATACAGGACGCTGGTGCGACCTATTCTTGAGTACTGCTCGAGTGGTTGGTATCCTTACCAAGTCGAATTAAAGGGAGACGTCGCAGCAACTCAGAGGCAGCCTGTTAGATTTGTTACTGGGACGTTAGAACAACAGGCAAGTGTTATGGACGTGCTTTGGGCAATAAAATGGGAATCCCTGGAGGGAAGACGACCTTATTTTCGAGGAATGCTATTGAGAAAATTTAGAGAACCGGCATTTGAAGCTGACTGCCGAACGATTCTGTTACCTCCAACATACGAGGGCAGTTCAATAAGTAATGCAACACATTTTTTTCTGAAACAGGGGTTGTTTTATTCAGCATTGAAATACACCAGGTTATTCCCCAATCTTTTAGCTACACAACACTATTTTTCAACGTAATCTCCATTCAATGCTACGGCCTTACGCCACCTTGAAATGAGGGCCTGTATGCCTGCACGGTACCATTCCACTGGTCGATGTCGGAGCCAACGTCGTACTACATCAATAACTTCTTCATCATCCGCGTAGTGCCTCCCACGGATTGCGTCCTTCATTGGGCCAAACATATGGAAATCCGACGGTGCGAGATCGGAGCTGTAGGGTGCATGAGGAAGAACAGTCCACTGAAGTTTTGTGAGCTCCTCTCGGGTGCGAAGACTTGTGTGAGGGCTTGCGTTGTCATGAAGAAGGAGAAGTTCGTTCAGATTTTTGTGCCTACGAACACGCTGAAGTCGTTTCTTCAATTTCTGAAGAGTAGCACAATACACTTCAGAGTTGATCGTTTGACCATGGGGAAGGACATCGAACAGAATAACCCCTTCAGCGTCCAAGAAGACTGTAACCGTGACTTTACCGGCTGAGGGTATGGCTTTAAACTTCTTCTTGGTAGGGGAGTGGGTGTGGCGCCACTCCATTGATTGCCGTTTTGTTTCAGGTTCGAAGTGATGAACCCATGTTTCATCGCCTGTAACAATCTTTGACAAGAAATTGTCACCCTCAGCCACATGACGAGCAAGCAATTCCGCACAGATGGTTCTCCTTTGCTCTTTATGGTGTTCGGTTAGACAACGAGGGACCCAGCGGGAACAAACCTTTGAATATCCCAACTGGTGAACAATTGTGACAGCACTACCAACAGAGATGTCAAGTTGAGCACTGAGTTGTTTGATGGTGATCCGTCGATCATCTCGAACGAGTGTGTTCGCACGCTCCGCCATTGCAGGAGTCACAGCTGTGCACGGCCGGCCCGCACGCGGGAGATCAGACAGTCTTGCTTGACCTTGCGGCGATGATGACACACGCTTTGCCCAACGACTCACCGTGCTTTTGTCCACTGTCAGATCACCGTAGACATTCTGCAAGCGCCTATGAATATCTGAGATGCCCTGGTTTTCCTCCAAAAGAAACTCGATCACTGCCCGTTGTTTGCAACGCACATCCGTTACAGACGCCATTTTAACAGCTCCGTACAGCGCTGCCACCTGTCGGAAGTCAATGAAACTATACGAGACGAAGCGGAAATGTTTGAAAATATTCCACAAGAAATTTCTGGTTTTTTCAACCAAAATTGGCCGAGAAAAAAATGTGTTGCATTACTTATTGAACTGCCCTCGTACATAGATCAGATATGGGAAATAGGATCTTTCGGAGGCACACAGGCAGTCGTTTTACCCTCGCCCTGTTTGCGAGTGGAACAGAGAAGGAAACGACTAGTGGTATGGGTACCTCCGCCACGCGTGGTACCATGGATTACGGAGGATCGATGTAGATGTAGAATCCGTTACCAGGCACCTATATATGACCTGTGGCGCAATAAGATTCAAATTAATTGTAACCGCAGTTAACGCGTCAGAGGTCGAACACTTTGCCACTCTACTGCTGATGAAAGGAAAGTGGTCCTAAGTGCATCCACTATGAAGACAAGGCTACTGCGCTGGTACGTGAAATCGATTAACGGATTCCGTGTTAGCCGGAGCAGCGTATATTACCACAAATGACAAATTTCCGCGTGAGGACGGCAACTGCTGTTCTTGGACAGGTGCACTGCGATCAGGCAGATGGCGTCCGAGATAGGCTTCTCCAAACTCGACGCAAAACTCTATTTGTCCAGTGACCGGACAGCTAAGACTCCAACAGACTACTCCCGGACAAAGCAGAGAAGAGGAAGTAAGGACCGATCCCTGCGACAGTCGGGACAGCTCTCTCTCTTATGTTCCCTCCGCCATGGCTATGCCACAGCTTCTGATCCATTGCGCCAGTGACCAGCCAGTCGTCGCTCAACAACACTTTTTCCGTCAGTCGTGTCAATTAAACAGATACGACAAATCCCCCCCCCCCTACAAAATTTCATCACCATAGCCAGTGACAGCTCTTACCAACAGCCTCCATGGTGATTTTAATCACAAGCTGACTTAAGTCAACCTCCAATCACAGCTACTGTGAAATGTCCGCATGGGCAGCTCTCAGGGATGAGACACCAATTAACTATTATAATTACGTGGTCCGAAAGAGACACCGACGCGGCACACCCCCCGTCGAGATGGAAGCCCCAGCAGACAATGCCATAGACCGCCTGTCAAAACACGGCACTTTGGACATCAGCGTTCGCTCTCGTAAAGGGGTTTCTGGGACGTCCGCTAGTCGTTAATTGCTAACATCAGAAGGCGTCTTAGGCGTCCATCCTCTTGCCGGTGACCTGCCACCCCCCTCCCCGCAGTCTACTCAACCGCTGGGCGGGCGCGAATATTGTGTAGGCCGACCGCCAACCGTATTCCTGGGAATCAATCAGCATTCTCCTTTCGTTAGCTACATTCACTACATTCAAAGTTGGCAGCTGAAACTAGCATGGCACTCTCTAGGTGCGAGGAGAAATTATATAAAAAATGATAGCCAACATCCACGGAAATTATTTCCCTTATTATATCGGTACCGATCACCGATTTGCATAACGAAGTATGACCATCGCTTATTAAAGGCAATTTGGATCTACACAGGATCGAACATAATATTGAAAGATGGACTGGCGTGATGGGTCTTACTACCATGTGTGGGAGGGCCAGCAGACCTGCATATCACATTTACCCCCACTCACATTAAATTTTTGTGCCATATGTGCCTCACTTAGGAAAAAAAATTGTAATGTGGATCAATGCAAAGGAAAATATGCGTAACTTAAAGTTTCAAGGCAAACCTGATGGGACTGAAGGGCCAAAAAAAGAAATAAAGAAATAAATCAATTTTGCCAGCTCTCTGTCAGCAAAGGAGTCTAGGTTTACGGGCAACACAGACCAATCCTCTGCGTGACCCACAGGCATCCACACACTCTTAAACAGAAATATTTTCGAATTGGGTCTTGGTTTTCCACATCAACATCGTCAAATATGAAGACGGTGTTTGGCTTTGCTTTTTCAGGTGGGGTGGGGGGGGGGGGAATATCACCGCTTTCACTGAATATTGTGTATGTAACACCATTTACACCTCGCAGTATCTCCTGTAATAGCTGATACTTGGGCTGAAACAGTGAAACATGTGTTAGCAGCGTCATGAGGACGTTAGTCTTGCCACAATTGGATGGACCTACAATAATTGCTTGTATATTATCAAGAAGGAGAATTCCATTCTTCTTCTTCTTCAGGTCTTCTTTTTCATCTTAACAGGAACCTTCACTGACAACAAAGTTCTTGTGATAAGGATGTCTCACCAACCCTGCCATGGTACTAATTACGCCAGGTACTGACAAGTAGTTGGCATATATAGAAAGATACCCTTGAAGAGTCGGTAATACTATGTGTAGCCAATATAACTCCATCACTTAACCGACTGAGCTATATTGGGTACACAGAGAAATCAGGTATATATACAGGGTGTTTCAAAAATGACCGGCATATTTGAAACGGCAATAAAAACTAAACGAGCAGCGATAGAAATACACCGTTTGTTGCAATATGCTTGGCACAACAGTACATTTTCAGGCGGACAAACTTTCGAAATTACAGTAGTTACAATTATCAACAACAGATGGCGCTGCATGTGATGTGAACGATATAGAAGACAACGCAGTCTGTGGGTGCGCCATTCTGTACGTCGTCTTTCTGCTGTAAGCGTGTGCTGTTCACAACGTGCAAGTGTGCTGTAGACAACATGGTTTATTCCTTAGAACAGAGGATTTTTCTGGTGTTGGAATTCCACCACCTAGAACACAGTGTTGTTGCAACAAGACGAAGTTTTCAACGGAGGTTTAATGTAACCAAAGGACCGAAAAGCGATACAATAAAGGATTGGTTTGAAAAATTTCAACGGAGTGGGAACGTGACGGATGAATGTGCTGGAAAGGTAGGGCGACCGCGTATGGCAATCACAGAGGGCAACGCGCAGCTAGTGCAGCAGGTGATCCGACAGCGGTCTCGGGTTTCCATTCGCCGTGTTCCAGCTGTGGTCCAAATGACGCCAACGTCCACGTATCGTCTCGTGTGCCAGAGTTTACACCTCTATCCGTACAAAATTCAAACGCGGCAACCCCTCAGCGCCGCTACCATTGCTGCACGAGAGACATTCGCTAACGATATAGCGCACAGGATTGATGACGGCGATATGCATGTGGGCAGCATTTGGTTTACTGACGAAGCTTATTTTTACCTGGACGGCTTCGTCAATAAACAGAACTGGCGCATATGGGGAACCGAAAAGCCCCATGTTGCAGTCCCATCGTCCCTGCATCCTCAAAAAGTACTGGTCTGGGCCGCCATTTCTTCCAAAGGAAACATTGGCCCATTTTTCAGATCCGAAACGATTACTGCATCACGCTATCAGGACATTCGTCGTGAATTTGTGGCGGTACAAACTGCCTTAGACGACACTGCAAGCACCTCGTGGTTTATGCAAGATGGTGCCCGGCCACATCGCACGGCCGACGTCTTTAATTTCCTGAATGAATATTTCGATGATCGTGTGATTGCTTTGGGCTATCCGAAACATACAGGAGGCGGCGTGGATTGGCCTCCCTATTCGCCAGACATGAACCCCTGTGACTTCTTTCTGTGGGGACACTTGAAAGACCAGGTGTACCGCCAGAATCCAGAAACAATTGAACAGCTGAAGCAGTACATCTCATCTGCATGTGAAGCCATTCCACCAGACACGTTGTCAAAGGTTTCGGGTAATTTCATTCAGAGACTACGCCATATTATTGCTACGCATGCTGGATATGTGGAAAATATCGTACTATAGAGTTTCCCAGACCGCAGCGCCATCTGTTGTTGAAAATTGTAACTACTGTAATTTCGAAAGTTTGTCCGCCTGAAAATGTACTGTTGTCCCAAGCATATTGCAACAAACGGTGTATTTCTATCGCTGCTCGTTTAGTTTTTATTGCCGTTTCAAATATACCGGTCATTTTTGAAACACCCTGTATATTGTCCATGAAGAGTAACTTGATCATTCATTTTGTCAATAAATTGTGAGGCGATGTTTAGGGTAATTATCTGCTGCTGCTGCTGCATCATTATAGGTGTGGCACTGAAAAATAATGATATTAATATTATGATATTAATATATAAAAATATGTAATGTATAAAAATAATGATGTTAACATTATTCTTGGGCTATAATGAGAGAGGTATGATATAAAACACTAACCCAGTTCGAGATTATATATACATACATTATTTATTTGAATATTATACATAGGATGCAGTATTTCAAGAAAATCATCAGATTCTTTCTTTATCTTCTTCTTCGCACCTGTACAGTATATCCCAAGCAAAGCTTTTTGACATGCAATAAATTCCGCGCGTATCTACCTCAAGCCACTGGATACCTCACAGTACTCGGGTTTTTCACGCATGCATTTAATCTGTTTCTCTTTGGGTTCAGCGTTCATGTGCAAACGAAGGTACTGCTCCAAATCATCAACATGTACACTACGCACACGTAGGAAGTTTACAACATCATTGTATGCAGAGTCTATGCTCGCCAACAAACTATTCAAACTCTCCAATGCAAGGTGTAGAGCAATATCCAGATCGTATAAGTTCATAACTGAGGCGTGCCATAGATAAACACACTTGTCACCCGATTTCACACATAGTGCACAGTCATCATACACTGTTGTAATAGATAGTGTCACACCAGAAAGGCAAATGTCTGGGGGAGTACGAGTTGCATAATACTCTGTAGTCATCTGTAGAATGATGTAGTGCTCTGCACGACATACACTCCTGGAAATTGAAATAAGAACACCGTGAATTCATTGTCCCAGGAAGGGGAAACTTTATTGACACATTCCTGGGGTCAGAAACATCACATGATCACACTGACAGAACCACAGGCACATAGACATAGGCAACAGAGCATGCACAATGTCGGCACTATTACAGTGTATATCCACCTTTCGCAGCAATGCAGGCTGCTATTCTCCCATGGAGACGATCGTAGAGATGCTGGATGTAGTCCTGTGGAACGGCTTGCCATGCCATTTCCACCTGGCGCCTCAGTTGGACCAGCGTTCGTGCTGGATGTGCAGACCGCGTGAGACGACGCTTCATCCAGTCCCAAACATGCTCAATGGGGGACAGATCCGGAGATCTTGCTGGCCAGGGTAGTTGACGTACACCTTCTAGAGCACGTTGGGTGGCACGGGATACATGCGGACGTGCATTGTCCTGTTGGAACAGCAAGTTCCCTTGCCGGTCTAGGAATGGTAGAACGATGGGTTCGATGACGGTTTGGATGTACCGTGCACTATTCAGTGTCCCCTCGACGATCACCAGTGGTGTACGGCCAGTGTAGGAGATCGCTCCCCACACCATGATGGAGGGTGTTGGCCCTGTGTGCCTCGGTCGTATGCAGTCCTGATCGTGGCGCTCACCTGCACGTCGCCAAACACGCATACGACCATCATTGGCACCAAGGCAGAAGCGACTCTCATCGCTGAAGACGACACGTCTCCATTCGTCCCTCCATTCACGCCTGTCGCGACACCACTGGAGGCGGGCTGCACGATGTTGGGGCGTGAGCGGAAGACGGCATAACGGTGTGCGGGACCGTAGCCCAGCTTCATGGAGACGGTTGCGAATGGTCCTCGCCGATACCCGAGGAGCAACAGTGTCCCTAATTTGCTGGGAAGTGGCGGTGCGGTCCCCTACGGCACTGCGTAGGATCCTACGGCCTTGGCGTGTATCCGTGCGTCGCTGCGGTCCGGTCCCAGGTCGACGGGTACGTGCACGTTCCGCCGACCACTGGCGACAACATCGATGTACTGTGGAGACCTCACGCCCCACGTGTTGAGCAATTCGGCGGTACGTCCACCCGGCCTCCCGCATGCCCACTATACGCCCTCGCTCAAAGTCCGTCAGCTGCACATACGGTTCACGTCCACGCTGTCGCGGCATGCTACCAGTGTTAAAGACTGCGATGGAGCTCCGTATGCCACGGCAAACTGGCTGACACTGACGGCGGCGGTGCACAAATGCTGCGCAGCTAGCGCCATTCGACGGCCAACACCGCGGTTCCTGGTGTGTCCGCTGTGCCGTGCGTGTGATCATTGCTTGTACAGCCCTCTCGCAGTGTCCGGAGCAAGTATGGTGGGTCTGACACACCAGTGTCAATGTGTTCTTTTTTCCATTTCCAGGAGTGTATTTCGTTCCAGTCGAACTCGGGAATTGGCACTTTAACACACTTCGATAGATTTTCAATTTCCATTCTCGCATGCAAGCCCCAGACATGATGAGCATCAATTCCAATGTTTAGACATTTTGTTCCACTGGGAGTTAAACTGTATGTAGAACTGAAAAGCATGGGTACGCTTGATGCTTTCTTATCCACTGCATCTACACTCTGTGCCTGCACTGGCACAGGGATGTTCTGCTGGGATGGGTCGTATGTTGGTGATCAATAATGTCCTCCATATTATTGTTGTTTAGGATCACCAACATCGTTCGGTGTGTTGGGAGCAGACTGTGTGACCTCATCACACAAATCGATGAGTGGGATGGACAATAACAGCTCCTTGTCCTGCGCCAGCAAGTGGGCTACGTGCGCTATGGGATCCCATGTGGTCACTACAGAGTCAGATATGCTGGAGGTTGCTGCTGCTGCAGGTCCAGAGGTCAGCGGAGGTCTCGAAAAGATGGCACCTGAGGTTGCTGCAGGTCTGGGGGCTCGACCCTGCAGGCTTGGACGTGTGGAGGGCTACTGCTGAAGAAAGAGGAGGAAGAATTAGATACTCTCCAAGATGCAAAAAAAAAAAAAAAACTAATAACGATGATAATGCTAACTACAGACTAAGATGTGATATGGTATACTTACTTTACCGCTTGTTCCTATTCTGCAGGGCTGTGCCAGATGGTAACAGCTGTTGATCTTCCATGGTTCCTCTTCTTCTGCTGCTGCTGTTGCTGCTGGCTGAGGGAGACTGAGGTCCCAAAGCTGATGAGCCTGCTCCATACCTCCTCCAATGATGTTACCAGATTCTGCCGTCCTACTGGCTGAAGTCTAACACATGACTGGATTAAGGGTTCCTATTGGTTCCCGCCAGTTTTCACAAAGCGTGCCATCTTGGATTACGTCACGGAAGGGACAACAGCGCCCTCTGGTGGCGGTACTGTGTAGTAGGTCACTTGGGCTCTGGACCTCATGGTGAACACACTGGACGGAGCTACTGCTTCAAATTGTTTAAATAAAGACTGCCCGCAAAATGAAGACTTACGCCCATCCTATCCAGCAGTCCAGCACAGGCTGAGTCCTTTTCCCGTCAATTCCAAGGAAGAGGTGGCGGCCAGAAGATTATGGTTAGTGGAGGTAGCCCAAGTGACCGTTTTTCCTCCAAAATTTCAACTTCGCACCATGACTTCAATGCTACATTGCCATATCTATCGCAGCCATCTTGGATACGCCATATTGAATCAATTTGGCAAAAATGCAAAAAAAAAAAAAATGGCTCTGAACACTATGGGACTTAACATCTGAGGTAATCAGTCCCCTAGAACTTAGAACTACTTAAACCTAACTAACCTAAGGACATCACACACATCCATGCCCGAGGCAGGATTGGAACCTGCAACCGTAGCGGTCGCGCGGTTCCAGACTGAAGCGCCTAGACCGCTCGGCCACACCGGCTGGCGCAACAATGCAGATTGGAGCTGTACCAAGGTTGTACTACTACTAATGGTAGCTAGTGTGAGATCCAATAATGAAGATAATACAGTTTGCAATAGTGACAGTTGGTCGCTGTCCTTGGGGTGTTAACTTTAAATATGAAATGACATTTCAGAAATCATCAATAAATACTAAACCAATAGAATGAAGATAATAAACAAGAATTTCATAAATAAAATGTTAGTCAAAAGAAAAATGTGAAAATAAATACAGTAATGACTTTATCACGTTAATGTTGTGATCTGAAGTAGGCATTTACTTGAATGTACGAGTGTTTATATATTATAGTATAATATTTAATATTATAAGAAAGGTACTTGTAAATAGACTTCGTGTAAAGTAAAATCAGTATTTAGATACTAATAATTACGAATCAGACATTGAAATTGTCGATCGGTGTGGCTGAGCGGTTCTAGGCGCTACAGTCTGGAACCGCGCGACCGCTACGTCGAAGGTTCGAATCCTGCCTCGGGCATGGACGTGTGTGATGACCTTAGGTTAAATAGGTTTAAGTAGTTCTAAGCACTAGCGGACTGATGACCTCAGATGTTAAGTCCCGTAGTGCTCAGAACCATTTGAACCATTTGAACGAGACATTGAAATTAGCTGAAACACAGGAAGATGACATGTCAGAACAGAAATTACATGCGGCTAATGATACTTTGGGCACAAATGTAACAGAGGAAATTAG
Source organism: Schistocerca cancellata (assembly GCF_023864275.1). NCBI lineage: Eukaryota > Metazoa > Arthropoda > Insecta > Orthoptera > Acrididae > Schistocerca > Schistocerca cancellata. The sequence goes on along the minus strand of NC_064632.1, from coordinate 587,358,192 downwards.
TAGAAAATGTAAATGAGGTACACGGAATCGTTTCTGAGCGTTCAGCAGCACGTTGAACTCGACACGCTCAACATGCTGTCAGCTGTAAGGTCGGGACACGCATGCCCGGACCGTGGCCGTGCCGAGACACGTCCGAGTATCGGCCGTCACCCGGACAACGAAATACATCATTAGAACAAATGTAGCGCAGCGGGCCCCACGTGACCGGGCCGTGCACGGGCAACGTCAACGGGCCGGGGCCGGGCCGGGCGGGATTCGCCGAGTTTAAATTTTCACGTGACTGACACTGCCTGACGGTAGAACTGCGCAAAACTGTTCTGTGTACAAAACATGGATGTGGAACGACTAATAGAAGAAGTTCATACGTTTCCTGTTCTTTACGATCAGGGAAGTGAAAAGTACAGGAATATGGAGTACAAAGACAGAGTTTGTCATCAAGCTAAAAGAGGATTTTTTCAATTGTACAAGACTTTGAGGTGAAGCAACTCATGAATGACGTATCAGTCCATCAATTCACTCCATCATCCTCCAATTCCTCAGCAAAATCTGTTTCAACACCATATCCTTCACCTGTGGAAAACGAGTCAACAGAACCTACACAGCGGCTTTTGGATCTGCAAAGGGATTCCCACGATTCGTATATAAATAACCAAAGCGATCATCCTCCAAGTTCTCCCGCATCCTCATCAGCTTCAGAAACTAATTCACTGAATAGTCCTCATTTATTTTTCTTAGGGTAGTAGAAATTTAACTGTATCATTTACTAACTTACGTATTTATCTTTCAATTACTAAAGTAATAAAATAAAAATGCTGTCCTTAAAACTTCATATTTATTTGTGTTCTGTGTACGTTTCTTTAACCTACCTTAAAAAAACAGCCAGTCGTTCTTTGGGTGAAACTGATACTCTCCAGAAATTGTCCTATTTTCTCAGACTTGGTTCTAATTTCTTTAAAAGTTCACAGACGCTGTACTGCGTCATCCTATAATATTCATAAAACTCAGTCTCATCATCTATGAGATGAGAAAATATGTTCGAAACTCTCTCTGTACTGGTCTTGTTTTCCAGGCACTGTGGACCCATAATTTTCTTCTTCTTTTTTGCCTCGGTTCTTTTTCCTCTTCGTCTAAATCAAGTGCTATAAGTCCTAATTCACTATTACGAAAATTAGTGAACATGTTTTACAGCTTTCACAAACAGAAACACAGATCACCGCGTCCGAGTCGCTACAAGGAACAACAGAGACACGGACGTGCCCCGGCCATGTGTGGCCCCTGCAGGAACGGACCGCAGCTCGGCCCTGACACGGCCCGGACGTTTGTGTCCCGACCTTTAGGCTAGCGTGCCTGCAGCCAGCCCTGCAGTCTCAGCACGTGGCAGGTGCCCCAGACCACGGTGTGGCTCGACGGCTGGTCTCTGTGTGTCTTCCCGGCAGAAGGCGCGTCGCCCAGTGTGTGGGTGCGGCCCCTCTGGCACGGGGTGGGACGGCGCCACGCTTCCTAGTGGGAGTCGTGGCAGGCAGCAGGCTGCTCACACCCTCTCAACGACACCGGGAGGGGCCTGGCCCGGCAGCAGCTGCATCGGCCACCTGGGAATCCACCCACCCTCCACCCTCTCGCCAGTAGCCAACGCCACTTTAAGGGGCTCCGGAACGCCCTATACTTGCAATGTTAAAATAACGCTTATAAATTACATCTTTCCTCACAAAGTATTTGAGGTAGGAAGTTGAACTTTTACTGATTATTTATTGGAATATGGGCTACAACTTAACACAGGGATTTTACAAAATTTTAGTTCTGTTATTAAAGACGATTTTTTTTCAATTGTAATGAAAATTCACAACATTTTTTTGCAACTTTTTATTTATGTATTCAAAAATATACAGTTTTTTTGGAAAAAGGCTGTGTTAAATTATGCAGAAGGTACTGTGTAACATTTACTGAAAGTTTGAAACAAATATGTTTGGAAGATCCTTAGAAAACATGTAATTAGTATGAGAAAATAAAAGTTTTGGGAATCGAGCGACAAAGATTGGATTAACATTTTAGTGCATTCCAGGTCCATAGGATGGATTATCTTCGTCCTCTGCAAACTCCTCCTGCAGCTTCCTCTTGTTCCTCCTCCTGTTTACTCTTGCTTGTATATCTAGACTCTTTACAGCCCTGTCTGCAGCCCGAAGGCGTTCCTTGTCTAAAGCAAGCATCGCTCGTACCATGTTAGAACCTATCTTCATTCCCATATTTCTAAATACCTTGCACCTTACAATGTTGCCATCATTGAAAGTCGCAACAGCAACTTTACTTTTACTCATTATTATACTTCAACAAAACAGACACTCAAGAAACAGAATTAATTACGAATATTTTCGAGATAACGACAGATTAAATAAACATGAAACAATCGACAGTCACACCAGCGATATATATTGAACCATCACAGGTTAGCCACAACACATACTTTATCTCACATCACTAAAATGTACCTGATGAACACGGACGTTAATAATAACACCATTTGACAGCAGTTTAACAGCGCCACAGTGGGTCATGCCCATGTAGAACACATTTCAAAAAAAATTCAAAAATAGTTGTAGTCTTCGGAATTGAATAAATTATATATCTATTAAAAGGTAATAGTCTGCAGATTCAGAAAACGCAAAAAAGTAAAAATTGAACTTTTCGTGATTTTGAGCCCTTCCGGAGCCTCTAATGGAGAATCACTGCATGCTGCCCGCGAACAGATTGGTGGGTATAGCAAGTCATAACAGAAGAAAGCGGCTCGTGCTGTGCTGAGCGTGGGAGTGTGTGAATGCTGCACTGTGCAACTGTTTTATAATGTTTCTAATTCATTTATGTGATACACTGTGCTAATTTGTGTTAGTGAGAGACAGCGAAGCAACTAAGGTAACTCATTAATGTTCCTTTATTATTGTACTGTAGCATGAAGTTAATAACGTAAAGGTCAACCTCAAATTCGTGCACCACATAGCCGTTACTGTGTTAATGTTTTAGCGGTATGCTACTCATTTAGAACGTTGCATATGTGAAGTTTATTACTACGTAAACCGAGCTGCTCTTAGAAATCCAACAAGACGTTCTGTTTCATGCTTTTCAGCATGTTTATCGTACAGTTCGGATCGTCAGTTAAAAGTTATACATGGATGCAGCTCTCTGTCATTTTAGATATTCTAGGGACAACTGATATTAGTATATAGTTATCTTCCATATCTCTGTCACCGTTTTATATACTGGAAGTGTAACTGTAATTTTAAGGGGTGTAGGACGTCAAACAGGCCGTCTTGCTGCAGGAGAGACACCACAGGCCATTTAATTTCCACTGTCTGTACTTTAATAAATAAATTCATAAAACTTTGGCAGCGTGACTAGGAAGGACTCAGGATTCACACTCATAGCACTGTAACTTCGAAAACATAACAAAATAATTTTTTAATGTGAAATTTGATCATTATTTCACTGCAAATTGTTGCTATAGATACACTTTTCTTCTTCGATGAATTTTGCACAGCATAAAAGGCATACCTACAGGTTTATGAAACCCTACAATTTTCCAAATCTATTAAAAACTGTGGTAAAAATTGAGATAATTAAATATAAGATATGAGTTTTTTCTAAACATGAAGTTTGAAATGTAACAGCTCATTCATTTCTTCATAAATTAAATAAATGTATGCTCCCATTCCAATACTACCATGAGCTTAGCGCACTCATTATAGGTAGTGTGCGAGTAACATTTTTTCACAACAAAAAATTCTAATTTTGTAATTTTAAGAATTAAAAAGAATTTGGTTTGGAAAATTCAACATTTTTCTGGATCTAGTAAATTAGCACACATTTTTAAACATTATAAGAAGCTGAATGTGGTAGTATAAATTTCAGGTCTGTAACTCAAATATTTTTGGGGATGTAGCCTTTTTAAGATTTCAAAGCATGACAAAAATGCTAGTATTTTTGATGTTTTTAAAAATTAAGAACTGTAAAATGCAAAGACCAAAAATATTTAATTTTGGATTTTTCGTTATTCTCATAGGCACCATAAAAGACAAATAATTTCAAAATTCTAAATCTTCAATGTTCAAACTTAAGTTTTTATTGCTCGATTTCACATAGAATGGCCCTGATGTTTTCGTTATTAAACGTGCTATTTTATGTGTAGTTAAAAGCATGTGAATAGGCCTAATGAAGCCATCACAGTGTTCAGTCAGAAAAAAGCGTTTCTAGGAGTGACTGACTGCCAGTAGAAACTGCTCTTGGGTAGAGATGGGGGATGCGCTCTTGAACTAATTCATAGAGTTGAATCTTTCAAAGGAGTGAACAATCAGTGATTCAGAAAAAAAGAACGGTAGCTCCAAACGTTTCCCACAGCAGAGAGAGAGAGAGAGAGAGACAGACAGACGGAGCATATCAGCAGCGCCTCTGCTGGTCACAGCACAGTGCACGCCACACAACACAGCCAGCGCCGGCCTCTGCCCTGCTTCTACCTTGGCTGCCTGCATTGTGCAGTGCCCCATTGGATTTTGTGTTTCACATATGCCGTGCCGTCTCTGTGCGTCGTGTGCCACGTGCAGTGTCTGGCGCAGCTTAACTTCGCATCGCACTCTGTCGGCGATAGTTTCAGTCGCACGTCCTGCCCTCTGGGCAGTTTATGCGAGCAACAGGACAGAGAGCCTCCTAGCGGAGAACATAGGAACTACTTGCAACAACCTGCTCGCAAGAGAACGGACGATTTGTCTCGGAGCGGGTGACTGGTGGCCGTTCACCGCTCCCACCACCCTCGGAACTCGCCCGCTCAACGCTCACCCCACCGTTCTCGACTCTAGCTAGCCACAGTGTTGAGCAAAGCAACTCAGGTGTCATTCTGGTCTCTGCGGTCTCAGCTCACGCAGTAATACAGCTCGCGGCTCGGCCTGCTCGACTCAGTGCTTCTGCATCGGAGTTCGTCTCTACTGGATATTGTTCTTCGTAGTAATACCGCTATGTATATTACATTATTATGTTATGTATACATCATTTATTTTTATTTGTTTAAACTGATCAGATTAGGTTCCTGACGACTCCTCTTACTATAGAATTTTTATTATGGACACTCGAATTTACGCTTTAATTACGAGCGAACCGATAAACGTATCACAAAATGTGATACACCAATATTTTCCTTGTTTTATTCTGCGTAAGGCTATATGCAGCACTTTCGTTTTACAGTCAAATTTATATATTTTTTTCTTATTCTGGTACGGATTTTGCGATTTTAGGCGTCTTCGGAAGGAAACGTTCACTTCAAAAATATATGGCTTGCGATGTATTTGTATGAGGTTAATGAAATTTTAATACATTATAGCCAAATATATTGTTAATGTAAATCTCAAGTTACAACATTTTCTGATCACCCAAAAAACCACGATAGTGCAAAATAAATCAATAATCAAAAACTTTGTCATATCATGGAAATTTCAATAAACAATACAAAATTCTTACTCATTATCTGTGTTACTTCAAAATAGGATCAAATAAGATCAAAATACAGGTATAGTACTGGAATAAACCAAGTTTAAAGGGCAATGTGCCTTCCATTTATTTTCTATTGTAAATGAGTGGTGTGTCATGAAAAAGAGCTAATTCATTTCAGGGAGTGAACAGTTCTGATCCGATCTCTGAAAAGAACAGTTTTGCCCATCTCTACTCTTGGGTCGAGAGGACTTGTACGACTACTCTTGGTAGGTGGGTTGCAGGCCTCCTCTCCATGTGACGTTGCCGTAGGCTGCCCAGGAATGCGCCCACTCGCACTTTAGCTCGCCACCCGCTGCTGCCAGGGGCGGTCCAACGCCCCACATCCACCGCTGCACACCTTGAGGGACGCTCAATATAACTAGCCAGCAACATGACTGAAATAGAAAGGAAATTACGGTGTTTACAACAATGGTATCTGAGGCCTGAAAATTGTTACCTAGTCTGACCCATTTTCTTGTGTTAGCACCCTGTCCAAGCACATCCAGGACCTTTCCAAAGTATTTTGTGAGTACAGCTCCTGTGAACATACCTCCACCCAAGAAAACAAATTTAAACAAATTTTCAGATAATTTCTCAGTAGTTGCATCGGGCAAAAGATATGGTATGACTTGTATGGGATTATGAACAAATATACCATAACAAATGTTGAGAGATAAAGGTATGGGATGGTAGGATACATTACATCCCTGTAGCGTCTTCATTATGTCGACTGGTGAGGCCAAAGTGCTAGTGCCACAGTGAGGAATTGTGTCTTGTGATGACGAACTACCGACAGCGTCTGCTGGGTTGTGTGGCAGTATTTTTCCTCATTCTTATTACTCAGTACGCTCTCTCCTCAAACTTGTCAGTGCTTATATGTACTTCCTCCTGAATGACTGTGCTGCCGCACAAGAGTTAAGGGGCTCCGGAACGCCCTATACTTGCAATGTTAAAATAACGCTTATAAATTACATCTTTCCTCACAAAGTATTTGAGATAGGAAGTTGAACTTTTACTGATTATTTATTGGAATATGGGCTACAACTTAACACAGGGATTTTACAAAATTTTAGTTCAGTTATTAAAGATGATTTTTTTTTCAATTGTGATGAAAATTCACAACATTTTTTTGCAATTTTTTATTTATATATTCAAAAATATACAGTTTTTTGGAAAAAGGCTGTGTTACATTATGCAGAAGGTACTGTGTAACATTTACTGAAAGTTTGAAACAAATATGTTTGGAAGATCCTTAGAAAACATGTAATTAGTATGAGAAAATAAGAGTTTTGTGAATCGAGCGACAAAGATTGGATTAACTTTTTAGTGCATTCCAGGTCCATAGGATGGATTATCTTCATCCTCTGCAAACTCCTCCTCCAGCTTTCTCTTGTTCCTCCTCCTGTTTACTCTTGCTTGTATTTCTAGACTCTTTACAGCCCTGTCTGCAGCCCGAAGGCGTTCCTTGTCTAAAGCAAGCATCGCTCGTACCATGTTAGAATGTTATTATTTACAGTAATAACACATACCTTTGGCTTTCCAACATTTCTCCTTTTCTTAAAAGCCTTCAGAGGATTTCTAATAACTTTACTTTTACTCATTATTATACTTCAACAAAACAGAGACTCAACAAACAGAATTAATTACGAATAGCATCGCTCGTACCATGTTAGAATGTTATTATTTACAGTAATAACACATACCTTTGGCTTTCCAACATTCCTCCTTTTCTTAAAAGCCTTCAGAGGATTTCTAATAACTTTACTTTTACTCATTATTATACTTCAACAAAACAGACACTCAAGAAACAGAATTAATTACGAATATTTTCGAGATAACGACAGAGTAAATAAACATGAAACAATCGACAATCACACCAGCGATATATATTGAACCATCACAGGTTAGCCACAACACATACTTTATCTCACATCACTAAAATGTACCTGATGAACACGGACGTTAATAATAACACCATTTGACAGCAGTTTAACAGCGCCACAGTGGGTCACACCCATGTAGAACACATTTCAAAAAAAATTTAAAAATAGTTGTAGTCTTCGGAATTGAATAAATTATATATCTATTAAAAGGTAATAGTCTGCAGATTCAGAAAACGCAAAAAAGTAAAAATTGAACTTTTCATGATTTTGAGCCTTTTCGGAGCCCCTTAAGAGTGAAATTCCACTTGTAAATATCTACAAAGAAAGCCGTCCGGAATTATCAGAAAGCCGACGCAACATCCACTATGCTCAGTCCGTAGTTTAGGGGTTGTTATGCGGTTTCTCCACTAATTTACCTCCCCATGTCTCGGTAGTCTGCTCACACGCACAAAGGTATGTATGATGGCACCACGACATATTCAAATATGTGCTGATCACCCTATGCCGGAGAGGCGAGAGCAGGCTTGATGGCCTCTTTAACGCGTCATGCACTTAATAATGCAACTCGGCGCGTCCAATGTTGGAGTGGACTGTCGCTTACAAAAGGAAACCCAAGTGGATAACACTGCACAACGACGTCGAGAGCGGGTGTGGCGGCCACCTTAGCACCACATGCAAACAACGATTACCACAGAAGTAACCCCACCCACAATGCATGTCCATGTTTAATCAAGGAACGAACCGAGGTGGGTACAGCATTATCAATGTGCATTCCAGGCTCGATGAGGTACTCTCTGATTGTTAAAGACGATTACCCATAGGAACCTCATATGCGACTGACCATGCACACGTGGCAGTCAGTTGAGAAAAGTTGCAGAAATACTAGGGCATATCTGTTGTATAGGACACCATGACCCTACATCTACATCTACATCTACATCCATACTCCTCAAGGCACCTGACGGTGTGTGCCAGAGGGTACCTTGAGTACCTCTATCGGTTCTCCCTTCTATTCCAGTCTCTTATTGTTCGTCGAAAGAAGGATTGTCGGTATGCCTCTGTGTGGGCTCTAATCTCTCTGATTTTATCCTCATGGTCTTTTCGCGAGATATACGTAGGAGGGAGCAATATACTGCTTGGCTCCTCGGTGAAGGTATGTTCTCGAAACTTCAACAAAAGCCCGTACCGAGCTACTGAGCGTCTCTCCTGCAGAGTCTTCCACTGGAGTATCTATCATCTCCGTAACGCTTTCGCGATTACTAAATGATCCTGTAACGAAGCGCGCTGCTCTCCGTTGGATCTTCTCTATCTCTTCTATCAACCCTATCTGGTACGGATCCCACACTGCTGAGCAGTATTCAAGCAGTGGGCGAACAAGCGTAATGTAACCTACTTCCTTTGTTTTCGGATTGCATTTCCTTAGGATTCTTCTAATGAATCTCAGTCTGGCAACGCCTTTACCGACGATCAAATTTATATGATCATTCCATTTTAGATCACTCCTAATACGTACTTCCAGATAATTTATGGAAGTAACTCCTACCAGTTGCTGACCTGCTATATTGTAGCTACATGATAAGGAATCTTTCTTTCTATGTGTTCGCAGCACATTACACTTGTCTACATTGAGATTCAATTGCCATTCCCTGCACCATGCGTCAATTCGCTGCAGATCCTCCTGCATTTCAATACAATTTTCCATTGTTACAACCTCTCGATATACCACAGCATCATCCGCAAAAAGCCTCAGTGAACTTCCGATGTCATCCACAAGGTCATTTATGTATATTGTGAATAGCAACGGTGCTACTACACTCCCCTGCGGCACACCTGAAATCACTCTTACTTCGGAAGACTTCTCTCCATTGAGAATGACATGCTGCGTTCTGTTATCTAGGGACTCTTCAATCCAATCACACAATTGGTCTGATAGTCCATATGCTCTTACTTTGTTCATTAAACGACTGTGGGGAACTGTATCGAACGCCTTGCGGAAGTCAAGAAACATGGTATCTACAAATGCCAGTATTTGTGTTGTTATGAGTGGGTACTTGACACTCAACCAACATCACATACGAAAAAGAAAATGACAGCAATGAAACATACTATACAATAACACACACACCTATCCCTTTATACAACTATACACACAAGAGAAAAGAAGACAATATAAAGGAAACCATATCCCTAAAAGAAAACAAAACAACCATTGTGGACATCTATTCCAGTATGTTTTATATAGCAGATGTGGGGGTGCCCAATTAATTTTATTGTCCTTAATGAATCCAGCTGCACCGCGTTTGCATGAGCTATACTCCGCAAACGAAACGGCCCGTTGTATACGGTAAAAAAATATGTGACACTTCTGCTTCGCCTTGTTGGAAAGTCAGAGAGATTTTGTGAGTACCTTCTCGCAAATGTGCAACTCGCGTGTCCGCGCTTTTCCGTCAGCTCTCGTCTTTCTACTCCGGGCTGCCAACTGAATCCAATTGATTACACACTCAACCACTTTCTTGTGCACCTCACACGGGAACTCTGTGACTTTCCTAAACAGGTGTCATGGTTGCTAATTTCAGACCGCAGTCACTGGAACCAGGTGCGTAACCCAGTGGGGTACCTCATTTAATATGTCTTGGAGCCGGCCGAAGTGGCCGTGCGGTTAAAGGCGCTGCAGTCTGGAACCGCAACACCGCTACGGTCGCAGGTTCGAATCCTGCCTCGGGCATGGATGTTTGTGATGTCCTTAGGTTAGTTAGGTTTAACTAGTTCTAAGTTCTAGGGAACTAATGACCTCAGCAGTTGAGTCCCATAGTGCTCAGAGCCATATGTCTTGGAAATCCTTCAAAAAGGTGCCCCACATTGTGTGCTGTTCGCTGCAGTCAATTCTACAGTAAATTCCTTCCTGAAGCGTTCAGCGGGAGTGGAACTCAGGCGATGAGACGAGAATTGCAATCAGGTGATCCATGTGACTTGGGTTGGGTTGATTTGGGAGAAGAGACCAAACAGCGAGGTCATCGGTCCCATCGGATTAGGGAAAGATGGGGGAAGGAAGTCGGCCGTGCCCTGTCAAAGGAACCATCCCGGCATTTGCCTGAAGCGATTTAGGAAAATCGCGGAAAGCCTGAATCAGAATGGCCGGCCGCGGGCGACGAGATAAACACGGGTGATAAATAACGCTTTTTTATTGTTTCTTTCCACAGCGTAGCGCGGAATTGGAGTTTGTTGTTTGGAAATAATTTTCTCCTCTTGACCCACTTGTGGGATGAAATCGTTGCAAACGCACGAGGCGTGGTCAGCGCTGTGGCTCTCTTCAGAGGCATTAATGTCACAGACTTTGAGGTGAGTTTTATGAACACCAGAATAAAACAGTATCCTCTTTTTGTGTGAAGTAACGGCCCCATGAAGGTCTGTTGGTGGGAGTTGCATCAGTTTCCGGTACACAATGGGGTAAAGAGGCGCCAGCATGTTGGTAGTAATGCGTTTTGCCTTCTGGCAGGCGTTACGCACTGACAGAACGCGTCGGATGCATCGCTCCACGCCATTAAAGTGTCCAACAGTCCGCAGTTTGAGGAAACGCTTCCTTGTCCCGGTGTGCCCTTAACTGTAATGGGTGTGCCCTACCGATTAGTCCGTGAGCTGCTCTGGTACGCACACACGCCGCAGTGAATTTTCTGCGCTCCATCTGTACAACAAAACGCCCTTTCTAAGAAGGTAAAACTGTCTCACTGCGGCTTCCCGAAGGTCATTCAAAAGTCTTATCTTTGTCTTGCTCGTTTTTTATGTCACCTTCTACTAAAGCGGGACTTTCCGTGTACAGGGTGTTACAAAAAGGTACGGCCAAACTTTCAGGAAACATTCCTCACACACAAACAAAGAAAAGATGTTATGTGGACATGTGTCCGGAAATGCTTAATTTCCATGTTAGAGCTCATTTTAGTTTCGTCAGTATGTACTGTACTTTCTCGATTCACCTTCATGATTTCATACGGGATACTCTACCTGTGCTGCTAGAACATGTGCCTTTACAAGTACGACACAACATGTGGTTCATGCACGACGGAGCTGCTGCACATTTCAGCCGAAGTGTTCGTACGCTTCTCAACAACAGAGTCTCTGACTGATGGATTGGTAGAGGCGGACCAATTCCATGGCCTCCACGCTCTCCTGACCTCAACCCTCTTGACTTTCATTTATTGGGGCACTTGAAAGCTCTTGACTACGCAACCCCCGTACCAAATGTAGAGACTCTGCGTGCTCGTATTGTGGACGGCTGTGATACAATACGCCATTCTCCAGGGCTGCATCAGCGCATCAGGGATTCCGTGCGACGGAGGGTGGATGCATGTAACATCGCTAACGGAGGACATTTTGAACATTTCCTGTAACAAAGTGTTTGAAGTCACGCTGGTACGTTATGTTGCTGTGTGTTTCCATTCCATGATTAATGTGATTTGAAGAGAAGTAATAAAATGAGCTCTAACATGGAAAGTAAGCGTTTCCGGACACATGTCCACATGACATATTTTCTTTCTTTGTGTGTGAGGTATGTTTCCTGAAAGTTTGGCCCTACCTTTTTGTAACACGCTGTATAATAGAGACTGAAATGCTCACCCTCCAGATCCCCCCCAGTGCTCCCTACGAAACGCACTGGCGAGCGTGACAAGGAGTCTGCGATCATACTGTTATGTGAAGTATTTAGATAGAGATCATGTCCTTGGAGCAAGAGTACCCATCTGGTGAGCCGCTTGTGTGTCAGCTTCGCCGTGAGCACAAACTCCAGCAGTTTGTGGTCGGTATTCACTCGTGTTCTCCGTCCTTACACTAGGTACCTAAACTTCTGGAAGGCCCATATCACGGCTAGTGCCTCTAGTTCGGTTACTGAACAGTTCTTCTCACTGTTCGTGAGAACTCGACGGCCGAACGCAAAGGTCTTCCATGCAATGTTTCCCGCCTCCATGTATTTTTGAAAAACCATTACGCCCAATTCAAAAATGCACTGTCCGCCACCTCGCAGAAATCCTCTGCCAGGTCCGGTTACGACAATATCGGCACCTGAAGCAAGGCCCATCTGAGAGCTGCACATTGCTGTTCCGTCACTTCTTCCCAAAGTCGAAGACTTTTCTTGCTTGTGAGTTCGGTTAGGCGAAGACTGCCGAGTGTCTCGAAATGCACAAAGCGTTGAAAAAAGTTGATTACACAGAGAAAACAGTGTAATTGCCCATCGGTTGTTGGTCGATGGAATTTGACTGTTGCTTCGAGCTCATCAGGACTTGATGAGATTCCATGTCTAGTAATTATATGCCAAAAAATTTTGACATTAGTAGATTTGAAACACGAGTTTTCTATGTTTACAGAAACATCATGTTCTTCGAGTGTCGATAAGAGTTCCCGTAACACCAAACTGTGTTCCTCCACGTCTTTTCTGCAGTAAGCAGATCATCAAAGTAGCTAGTGCCGGCCGCGGTGGTCGAGCGGTTCTACGCGCTACAGTCTGGAACCGCGCGACCGCTACGGTCGCAGGTTCGAATCCTGCCTCGGGCATGGATGTGTGTGATGTCCTTAGGTTAGTTAGGTTTAAGTAGTTCTAAGTTCTAGGGGACTGATGACCTCAGCAGTTAAGTCCCATAGTGCTCAGAGCCAAAGTAGCTAGTGATCTTTTCTTTTAGAAAATCACTGAGGATTCCATATAAATATCTAATGAAAGCTGCGGACGATATATGCAGGGCAAATGGCAATCTCCCACTGTTTTGTTGGCAGAAGAACCAACACCGTGTTACTATTGGAGGCCGAAATGCACGTGTTTACCACAGGCAGGCTGGCATGAGGAGGGAAGGACTATACTGACGTGAGGTCTGGAACATGACAAGGAATTAGAATTCAGAAAGCGGACGTAGCTAGTTGATACTTAACTTTAATCCAGTAATGATTAACGTCGCTCTTGACGGTACATGATTCACAATATTATCTGTTCAGAATACATTCATATAAGTGAATATGGCGCCTTACTAGGTCGTAGCAAATGACGTAACTGAAGGCTATGCTAAACTGTCGTCTCGGCAAATGAGAGCGTATGTAGGCAGTGAACCATCGCTAGCAAAGTCGGCTGTACAACTGGGGCGAGTGCTAGGGAGTCTCTCTAGACTAGACCTGCCGTGTGGCGGCGCTCGGTCTGCAATCGCTGATAGTGGCGACACGCGGGTCCGACGTATACTAACGGACTGCGGCCGATTTAAAGGCTACCACCTAGCAAGTGTGGTGTCTGGCGGCGACACCACACCCACACTGGTAGCATTTCCCGAATGCAAGAAAGGCGGTGTACCTCCTACATCCGGGATGCAACACAATCTGCCAGAAACGACTGTGTAGTTCGATGGAGGAGAAGACAGAAGCCCCATTCAAGTTCTGGAGCAGTTTCTCCAACCTTTCTGGCCTGCTAGATTCTATGTCAATTTTTGTATTAATCTGGCGGGAGTCTAGAACAAGCCGTATGGATCCCTCTTTCTTTTCTACAGCTTTGAAGGGGCTGCTGTAAGTAGACCTCACTGGTTCTATTACGCCGTCTGCTAACATTATGCAGATTTTGGCTGCTGTCTTATCTCCATAAATGTGAGGAATTGCGTAGGGAGGCCTCATTCTGAATTGGTTCCAGGGTTAGGCTAAAACACTTCTGTGTTGGCCATCAATACGCTTTCGAAGTGTTTGTCCTCCTCTGGCTCTATATCGTGCACGGAGTACACCTTGACCCTTACTATCTGTTCCTTGGCCTCGATCTCTTTCTTCTTATCAGCATTACCACCGCTACAGATCGATCGATTAACCCTTTTATCTTGCCCGCCCTTGAGCGTAGGAATGCTTCAGACGGTCAGCCGGTAGCTGTTCCCGTATTGCTTGTTCTTCAAACTTAATTACAATTTCGGCGTCTTGTTTAAGGTGACCACTCCTCTACCCAGGTCGGGTATCACGTGATATTCCCTCAAGAAATTCATGCCAGCACCTGCTCTACTGCGAGGTTCGACACTACCAGAAAATTCACTTCTAGGCGGTGCCCTTGTCACGAAAACTCGACTCTCGTCCACAGTCTGACCTCTGCGCACTTTCCTACAAATCCACCTTTGATTGTCTTTTTCATAGTAAGTGTTCACCAGTTCTTATTTCCTGTACAACAACGGAATGCCTGTTCGTAAAGGGCTGTTATGTGGCTACCGCTATCCACACTGCCACGTAATCTCCCCTACAGCAAGAGAAATTACAGGATGTAGGTCCTCATTGCCAACTTCTCTTCTACATCTACATCTACATCTACATTTATACTCCGCAAGCCACCCAACGGTGTGTGGCGGAGGGCACTTTACGTGCCACTGTCATTACCTCCCTTTCCTGTTCCAGTCGCGTATGGTTCGCGGGAAGAACGACTGTCTGAAAGCCTCTGTGCGCGCTCTAATCTCTCTAATTTTACATTCGTGATCTCCTCGGGAGGTATAAGTAGGGGGAAGCAATATATTCGATACCTCATCCAGAAACGCACCCTCTCGAAACCTGGCGAGCAAGCTACACCGCGATGCAGAGCGCCTCTCTTGCAGAGTCTGCCACTTGAGTTTGTTAAACATCTCCGTAACGCTATCACGGTTACCAAATAACCCTGTGACGAAACGCGCCGCTCTTCTTTGGATCTTCTCTATCTCCTCCGTCAAACCGATCTGGTGTGGATCCCACACTGATGAGCAATACTCAAGTATAGGTCGAACGAGTGTTTTGTAAGCCACCTCCTTTGTTGATGGACTACATTTTCTAAGGACTCTCCCAATGAATCTCAACCTGGTACCCGCCTTACCAACAATTAATTTTATATGATCATTCCACTTCAAATCGTTCCGCACGCATACTCCCAGATATTTTACAGAAGTAACTGCTACCAGTGTTTGTTCCGCTATTATATAATCATACAATAAAGGATCCTTCTTTCTATGTATTCTCAACACATTACATTTGTCTATGTTAAGGGTCAGTTGCCACTCCCTGCACCAAGTGCCTATCCGCTGCAGATCTTCCTGCATTTCGCTACAATTTTCTAATGCTGCAACTTCTCTGTATACTACATCATCATCCGCGAAAAGCCTCTCTTAATACTTCACGGATATCTCCGTACCCGATTACATGAATTCGGTCCTTTCCGAAATTGTTAGCGGAGTGACTGTGAACGGCCTCCACTTCGGCGGTTGGGGCTTCGGTTTCGTGTTACTTGAGACGGGTTGGGACCTCGGATCTCAATTGTCTCACCCGGCTGTTGTTTTTGGTTAGGTCCACGCCAACCGCTCGCCTTCGGTTGATCGGGCCCTCGATCTCGCCAATTTCGGTCAAATCTCCGGGTGTAACCCTGTTCGTTCCGTTGATTTCCGTTGAGTTCCTATACTTTCGTTGTCCTAGTCTTTCTCCTGCCCCCCCCCCCCCCCCCTGCGGGTTCGGGGGTTAGAATAGGCCCGCGGTATTCCTGCCTGTCGTAAGAGGCGACTAAAAGGAGTCTCAAACGTTTCGGCCTTATGTGATGGTCCCCTGTCAGGTTTGACCTCCATATCTCAAAATTTTTCCGAAGAGCGAGCCGATTGGGGAAGGGCGCCTTACTTGGTGCATTGTGTCCATGTTGTGTTGAGAACTTTCGCCATCTTATTCGTCGTTGCATTGCAGTCCTGCCCGCTCTCCATCGCTTGGGCATGGATACGCTCCTGCATGCACTTTCTGCCAAGCACTGTGCAGGGCCATTTTCTGCACTGACGACGCCCATGGACCACATGTCACCTAACATCCAGCACGTTAGCCAGTCCGTTGTGGTGGGGCCGCCATGTACCCTCTTGGTTGTAGCCCCCTGACAACACAGGGATCGCTCTACTGATGCCTGCGCCGTTAACTCCCCACGTATGCCAAGGAGTAGGTGCCCATCTCCCTGGGGCATCGGGACTCCCGGCAATGGCCATCCTGCCAGGTGGCCTTTGCTGTGACTGGGTGGCGCCCGTGGGCCCGTGGGGAGGGCCCTTGGTCGGAGTAGGTGGCATCAGGGTGGATGACCCGCAATGAAGCGTGGTACATCATCTCTCGCTGGCGGCCAGCCGTCAGCAGTCTCTAAGCGTTCCAAAGCTCACTTTAAGGCTAATGTGTATGACCCCAAATCGTTCCCCTCCCTGGCCACACCATGGGAAGAACGAAAGGCTGTGAATGAGAGCGAAAGATACTCGCCCCGGTATCTCGTCTGTACCAGAGCTGACGGGGACTCGTTTGTGTCTGTGAAGCCTCAGTTCTTTGTCGAACATTTAGAGGACAAGTTCGGGGAGGTGGAGGGCTTGTCCAAGATGCGGCCTGGATCGGTGTTGATAAAAACGGCATCCTCTGCCCAGTCACGAGCCTTGCTGGCTTGTACGAAGTTGGGGGATGTGTCTGTTACTATCACCCCACATAACAGCTTAAATATGGTCCAGGGAATTATTTTTCACCGCGATCTCCTTTTACAGTCCGATGACGAGCTGCGCGCCAACCTGGAGCGCCGAGGTGTCCATTTCGTCCGGCGCGTCCACCGGGGTCCGAGGGATCGTCAAGTTGCCACCGGTGCCTTCATCTTGGCCTTCGAGGGTGACACGTTACCTGAGAAGGTCAAGGTGATGGTGTACCGTTGTGATGTCAAGCCGTATATCCCTCCCCCGATGCGGTGCTTCAAGTGTTGGAAGTTCGGCCACATGTCTTCACGCTGTGCTTCCGACCTCGTCTGTCGCGATTGCGGTCGACCTTCCCATCCTGATCATCCCTGTGCGCCGCCTCCAATCTGTGTGAACTGTGGTGCGCACCATCCGCCTTGCTCGCCAGACTGTCCGATTCTGCAGAAGGAGCGGAAGATCATGGAAAGCAAGACCCTCGACCACCTGACGTACACTGAGGCGAAGCGGAAATATGATCGGCTTCATCCAGTGCACATGACAGCTTCTTATGCCGCAACTGTCACTCCTTCTACAATTCCATCCACTCCAGTCAGCTCTCAGAGTCGAAGTCCCACACCTGCCCCCTTGATGGTGGGGGGGCACTAAACCTCCTGTTGCTCCTGCTCCATCTACTTCAGGAGCAACACCCCCCCAACCATCGGGGACATCAGTCCCCCCTTCCCAGCCGGAGAAGCGTAAGACTTCTTCGGCTACTCTCGTAAGGAAGGGGTCCCTTGGGGACCTCCCTTCGCACGTTCCGACCGGTTCCAAAGCCGACAGCCACAAGTGGCTCAAACAACCGCCAGTCCCTGGTCGTCGGGACACACGGTCATCGTCTGTCCCTGAGACTGACCCAGTGACGCCCTCCCAGCCTGAACCACCCAAGGCGCAGTGCGAGAAGCAGAAGAAGAAGAAACTCCCCAAGGCTACCAACATTGCGGTGGCACCCATTCCACCGCTTCCTACAAGCTCTGCGTCTGAGGATGAGGTGGAGATTCTGGCGTCCACCGAGGACATGGATCTCGCCAGTCCCTCGGATGCAATAGATAGCTGTTGTCCAGGTGGTGACTCAGTAGCAGCAGGGGCCCCGGAGGCGTAATCTGCCTCCCCAGTCCCTTCACGCCTTTCCCATCCATGGCTAATACCATCCTCCAGTGGAACTGCAGCGGTTTCTTCCACCATCTAGCTGAGCTCCGCCAACTTATCAGCCGTCATCCTTTCCTTTGCATTGCTCTGCAGGAAACTTGGTTTCCAGCAATGCGAACCCCCGCCCTCCGTGGCTATCGGGGTTATTTTAAGAACCGGGCAGCTTATGAAAGGGTGTCTGGTGGCGTCTGCATATATGTCCTTAACTCTCTTCACAGCGAGTTTGTACCTCTACAAACAGCTTTAGAGGCTGTCGCTGTTCGGGTGTGGACGCCACAGGCTATTACCGTCTGCAGTATTTACCTTCCACCTGATGGTGCTGTCGCGCAGCATGTCCTGGCTGCTCTGATAGCCCAACTGCCGCCACCTTTTTTGCTGCTGGGCGATTTCAATGCCCACAACCCTCTATGGGGTGGGACTGTCTCCGATGACCGCGGTCGGGCCGTGGAGCATGTGTTGGCTCAGCTCGACCTTAGCCTCTTGAACACCGGTGCTCCCACGCATTTCAGTGTGGCCCATGGCTCGTTCTCGGCCATCGATCTCTCTATTTGCAGCCCTGGACTTGTCCCATCCCTCCACTGGAGAGTGCATCCTGACCTGTGTGGTAGTGACCATTTTCCCATCTATTTGTCACTGCCCCAGTGTCATTCTTCTGGGCGCTTGCACCGCTGGGCTCTCCACAGGGCTGACTGGCCAGCTTTTACTTCCGCTGCAACCATTGAGTCTCCCCCACAGGGTGACATTGACGAGGTGGTGCGTGTTTTAACGACGTCCATCATTTCAGCGGCCAAGGCTGCCATCCCCCGTTCTTCTGGCCACCCTCGGAGGAGGGCTGTACCCTGGTGGTCGCCGGAGGTTGCTGAGGCTATTCGCGACCGTCGGCGGGCTCTCCAGCGTCATAGGCGGCACCCGTCTCTTGAGACCCTCATCACCTTTAAGAGGCTCCGTGCCTTCGCCCGTCGTCTTATTGCACGGCGTAAGCAGGAGTGCTGGGAGAGGTATGTCTCATCCTTGGGCTCCCATGTCTCCCCCTCGCTCGTGTGGGCTCGGATCCGGCGGATTTACGGATACCAGACCCCTATGGGTGTCCCTGGGCTCTCCTTGGACGGCGCTGTCTGCACGGACGCTGCCGCCATTGCTGAACGGCTTGCCGCGCACTTTGCTCAGAGCTCTGCGACTGCATCCTACCGAGCGAGGTGGCGCAGTGGTTAGACACTGGACTCGCATTCGGGAGGACGACGGTTCAATCCCGCGTCCGGCCATCCTGATTTAGGTTTTCCGTGATTTCCCTAAATCATTCCAGGCAAATGCCGGGATGGTTCCTCTGAAAGGGCACGGCCGACTTCCTTCCCTAATCCGATGAGACCGATGACCACGCTGTCTGGTCTCCTTCCCCAACCAACCAACCAACCAACTGCATCCTATCCCCCCACCTTTCGCTCTCTAAAGGAGCGAGCCGAGCGGACGCCGTTCTCATTCCACACGCGTCGTTCTGAAACATAACAATGCTCCTTTCAGCGAAAGGGAATTCCTCGCTGCCCTCGCCGATTGCCCTGATACAGCACCAGGCCCAGACTGCATCCACGCGCAGATGCTGAAGCATCTCTCCAGGGACTGCCAGAGACACATTCTCGCGATATTTAATCGCATTTGGAGCGAAGGCGTGTTCCCGTCGCAATGGCGAGAGGGTGTTATTGTCCCCATCTTGAAGCCCGGTGCGGACCCACTGGCGGTGGACAGCTATCGTCCCATTACCCTCACCAACGTTTTGTGCAAATTGCTCGAACGTATGGTGGGGCGGCGTTTGTGTTGGGTCCTTGAGTCGCGCGGTCTCCTCGCTCCATCCCAGGGTGGCTTCCGTCGGGGCCGATCTGCCACGGACAATTTGGTGCGGCTGGAATCTGCAGTCCGTACGGCCTTTGCCCGACGTCAGCATCTCGTTGCTGTATTTTTCGATCTGCGGAAGGCGTATGACACCACATGGCGGCATCACATCCTCGCCACGTTGCATGAGTGGGGTCTTCGTGGTCGGCTCCCGGCTTTTCTTCAAACCTTTTTATTGCGCCGTTCTTTCCGGGTGCAAGTCGGTGCCACCTCTAGTTCATCTTATATACAGGAAAATGGGGTCCCGCAGGGCTCAGTGTTGAGCGTCTCCTTATTTCTAGTGGCCATTAATGGTCTGGCTGCAGCCGTGGGGTCGTCGGTGTCTCCTTCTTTGTATGCCGACGACTTCTGCATCTCATTTAGCTCCACGACTACGGGAATCGCCGAACGCAGGCTGCAAGTCGCCATTCGCAAGGCAGCATCATGGACTCTGACTCATGGTTTTCAGTTCTCTGCAGCCAAGACTCGAGTTATGCACTTCTGCAGGCGTCGGACGGTCCACCCTCATCCTGAACTTTACCTCGGCGGCCACCTGCTTGAAGTGGTGGACACTTGCCACTTCTTGGGACTCGTGTTTAATGCCCGGCTCACATGGGTTCCTCATGTTACTCAGCTGAAGCAAAAATGCTGGCAGCACCTCAACGCCCTCCGCTGCCTTAGCCACACGTCTTGGGGTGCAGATCGCTGCACGCTGCTGCGATTGTACAGAGCCCTTGTGCAGTCCCGGCTTGATTATGGGAGCCCGGCCTATGGGTCTGCATCACCCTCAGTGTTGAAGTTGTTAGACCCCATACACCACTGTGGGGTTCGGCTTGCAACTGGCGCTTTTCGTACCAGCCCCGTGGATAGTCTACTGGTGGAGGCCGGGGTTCCCCCGCTGCGGATTCACCGCCATCGACTGCTCGCCGACTATGCTGTCCACGTGCATTGCTCGCCAGGCCATCCCAATCGTCGCCTGCTTTTCCCTGCCATGGTCCTCCATCTGCCCAAACGGCAACCTAGGTCTGGGCTTTCCGTAGCTGTCCGTGTCCAGTCCCTGCTGTCAGAACTGGGGTCGTTCCCTCTTCTGCCTCCCTTCCAGGTCCGTACACCTACGCCTCCCTGGTGTTTGTCCCGGCCGTCCGTCCGTCTGGATTTGGCACAGGGACCTAAGGACTCGGTTCCGCCTGTGGCCCTCCGTCGCTGTTTTCTTGCGCTCCTCGAATCATTTCCGGGCTGTGAGCCTGTCTACACTGATGGTTCCCTGGTTGATGGTCGCACTGCCTACGCTTTTGCTCACGCTGCCCATGTTGAGCAACGCTCCTTGCCGGCTGGCTGCAGTATTTTTACTGCAGAGCTGGTGGCCATCTTGCGCGCTCTTGAGCATATGCGTTTCTGCTCAGGTAGGTCCGTCGTCATCTGCAGTGACTCCCTGAGCAGCCTTCAGGCCATCGACCGCTGCTATCCCTCTTCTCCTCTGGTGTCCTCTATTCAGGAGTCTGTTTCCGCCATTGCCCGCTCTGGTCGTTCGGTGGTCTTGGTTTGGACGCCAGGTCACGTTGGCATCCCGGGGAACGAACGTGTTGACAGGCTGGCCAAAGGGGCGATCGACGCCCCAGCTTTGGAGATCGGCCTCACAGCTCGCGACCTGCAGCTGGTGTTGCGCCGTAAGGTGCTTGGGGTGTGGTCTGTTGAGTGGCATGGCATGACAGCCCAGAATAAACTGCGGGCTGTCAAGGAGACGACCGATGTGTGGCGCTCCTCCCTGCGGTCTTCTCACAGGGACTCTGTCATCCTGTGTTGGCTCCGCATCGGCCATACATACCTGACGCACGGCCATCTTTTACGTCAGGAGGATCCCCCCCTGTGTCGGTGTGGGTCCCGGCTGACGGTCGCCCACGTTTTATTGGAGTGTCCCCGACTGCGCACCCTTCGGCAGTCTTTTAATCTCCCGGGCACCTTGCCTTTGATTTTATGCGACGATGCCTCCATGGCTGACAGTGTTTTACATTTTATCCGTGCTAGTCCTTTTTATGGTTCCATTTAGAGTGGTCCTGCACCTTTCCCTTTGTGTGTCTCTTGTCCTCGAGTCTCTCATATTTGGTTGCAGCTTTTAGTGTGTAGTCGGTTGGTTGACTCTTTCCCTTTTTTGTTGCCGTGGTCAGTCAACCAGTCTCCGGCCATCTTCTTTTCTTCTGTTTCTTTCTGTCTGGTGTTCATCTGTCCTCTTCGTGTCTGTCGTATTCGTTACCGCATGTGTGTTCTTTTAGGGCCTGGGGGGGGGGGGAGTATCCTTCCCCTAGGGGTTTTATCTGCTCCGCACCTTAATGTCTCGCCTGTTTTTGGAATGGGGGACTGATGACCTTAGCTGTTTAGTCCCCCTTAAACATCCTAACAACCACCACCATCTCCTGGCACTGCAGTACGTCCATTCTTCTCGTTTCTCTGTTCTGTCCTGCTTGCTGACTGTTCCGCTCATCATTCTTTTCTTGTGCCTGGCGTCCTGTTTTTCACATATCAGCTCTAACTTCAGTGTTTCTGTACTGTCTCCACATTTCCCCACTAACGCTTTTCTCGCGACCAAAATGTGGGGAGAAATGTCTTCTTGAACTCAACACAGGATAGACAGTTTGCTGCAACATCGAGCATCTTTTCGGCGGTCTTTTCCCTCCTTGAGTGCACAAATTAATTTTGCGCTGAGCAGTCATGACGCCGTAAGCAACGTTGGGTTGCAGTGTATTCCCAGTTTTTTTAAAATTTTGAAAATTTAGTACTGATAAAAAAATCATTATGGTCGAACGTGGGCTCGTTTCTCATACCTGTGTATCTCAATATTGCGCGAGTTCACACCGTCTCCCATGAAACGTGCCCTTTGGAAAATTAATGAATTACTGTGCTGATAAACCTTTTACGTTATTTGATTTTCAAACAGCTGAGCAAAACTGAACGTACTCAGACATTTCTCTCTTTACATATTCTCATCATCACTAAACTGACACACAATATTTTTAGCGCAACGCAATCTGACTTTCAATAATCCCTACAAAAGAATGGCCCTGACTAACAATAACCTATATATATATATATATATATATATATATATATATATATATATATCAGTTCATGATATCCAGTATTACAAATATACTCTTTCTGGTGTCACACGTCCAGATCGTCGGCTCTCAAAATTCTGCCATCTCGCTCCCCACATCCACCACTGCTGGCGGCTCACCTCCAACTGCGCAACGCTACACGCTGTTCACATCCAACTGCCCAACACTACAATAGCAAATATTCCAACAATGCTAACCAGCCACAGGCTGCACACAGCACAGCCAGTGATTTTCATACAGAGCGCTACGTGACGTTACCAACATAAAAACCTAAACAGCCTACTTACACCTACTGTAATGACGGCCTGAGTCGTCGCGAACTGCACTCTGAGCTGGTTCTCTCACCTGCCCTCAGCTGACCCTGGAGCGCGTTCCCGTCGCGCACCGGACGTATTTTGCCGGCCATGCTGGATGTGCCATCCATCGGCAACGTTCCCACCATCAGCAACACACATCTTTTGTGCCGAATCGGCTGCATTTGTCCTTGAACCACCACCTCTGAACGTTTGCTCAATCTAAGCTACCAGGTCGTCCACTTTTGATGTCTTGTTTCAGTTCAGGTCGGCCGCATTTTGTCCCTGCCCCAGTCGCGTGGTCAAGGCCTTAACATTTTCGTTCACCGTGTTTTGCGCTAGTTTTTCTCGGTCGTCCGCGACGAGGGCCATCTTATTTGCCCCTGCTGCTTCTGTCTTAGCTAGGCGCGCGTCTCTTTTAGCGGCGAGCTCCAATTGTCTCGCTTCCGCAGTCATGCGTGCCACCTCTTTGCATGCAGAGTTTAAACGTAGAAAATTACCCCTCCAAAAAATAACTTCACAAAAACTAACAGGTCATCGGAGTCGGGTGAAACGTCCCCTTAGAACAATTATACTAGACTGTGCTTAAACTGACATACAATATTATTTAGCGCAACGCAATCTGACTTTCAAAAATCCCTACAAAAGAATGGCCCAGACTAACATTAACCTATACCTTTCACAAATCACTTACCTCACAAAAATCTTCATTACTCGAACTACTGCAATACAGCGAGCGCCACTACTGCCAGCTAAACAAAAGATTCAAACTACGGAAGGCACTAACTACTGATAGGGATAGTTAGCAATTGAAAGATGTTAATAGAGAACAAACAATGTATTTACCTTAACAGTCATAATATATATAGCAGTTCATGACAAATTACAAAACTCCGCCATCTCTCTCCTCACATCCACCACTGCTGGCGGCTCACCTCCAACTGCGCAAAGCTACGCGCTGTTCACATCCAGCTGCCGCTGCCCAACACTACAATGGCAGACAACAATGCAAACTAGCCACAGACTGCACACAGCACAGCCAGTGATTTTCATACAGAGCGCTACGTGATGTTGCCAATAAGAAAATATAAACAGCCTACTTACATAGTTGCCAATAAGAAAATATAAACAGCCTACTTACATAGTTGCCAATAAGAAAATATAAACAGCCTACTTACACGGTGACAACGCTGATATTCACCTCTCTGAGTACATGTGAAACGCGGAACCGTGACTTGCCAATGAAGATAATCCGCTGAATAAAGAAAAAGAATAAGGATTAGTATAAAGGCGCCAGCAGTTAAAAGCTACCGCGTAACAAATGTTGAAAAGATATGAAGAAAAATTACTGGTGAGCGATGAGGAAAAAAAGTTCTATATTTTAATCAGAAGATTCTTGGAAACGATACTAGAACATGGGTCGCCAATTATCGAAGTTAGCTTCTGGTTGCGTGTGAGTTTCTCTAACTGCCACGCAAATTAGGACCAGAGTGAGAGTCTGGTGCACAACACACTCATGAGGGTCCACGTCATTTGCACGCAAAGAAAGACGCCAAGCTTCACATGAATTCAGTATACACACTGATAATTATTTCCCCTGTAAAAATAATGTCAGGTAGGACTGCAAGCGGATTGTGTAGTTTCAACATAGAAATTCTGAGCTAGAGCACTACAATGACATTTATTGACTCGAAGGCAAACACGAGCATGAAATTCAAGTATGAGCTGCATCAGAAATATAAGCGGCTTGAATTAGTGACAACTTTATGCACAAAAATCGATAGAAACACTCAATATGTGAGCCGTGCTCACTCCGAACTATGCATTTCCTTGAACGTGCCTCTCTTATCTGCGCTTGGTTTCCCGCCGTTGTTGCGGTTATGCCGTGGTTCTTCCTCCTTCTACGTGTGGCAGTAGCGATGTGTATCGATATTTGCACCGCGTACCATCTTTGGTCTTGTGCACGTAGTTTCCGGGCAGTCGGTCGGTTGGTGCGGACTATGGAGGATATCTCCGTGTGGAGCGGTCGGCTGGGTCCTGGGTTCGCTGGCGGTCCCTGCGCAGTGTCGGAGCGTGTGTGGAGCTGTCCGATCGCTACGAGCTTCGTGGCTCACCGGCCCAGGACGTCAAAGTTGAGTGGTGTCTTAAGGGGCTCCGGAACGCCCTATACTTGCAATGTTAAAATAACGCTTATAAATTACATCTTTCCTCACAAAGTATTTGAGGTAGGAAGTTGAATTTTTTACAAATTATTTATTGGAATATGGGCTACAACTTAACACAGGGATTTTACAAAATTTTAGTTCAGTTATTAAAGATGATTTTTTTTCAATTGTAATGAAAATTCACAACATTTTTTTGCAATTTTTATTTATATATTCAAAAATAGACAGTTTTTTGGAAAAAGGCTGTGTTAAATTATGCAGAAGGTATTGTGTAACATTTACTGAAAGTTTGAAACAAATATGTTTGGAAGATCCTTAGAAAACATGTAATTAGTATGAGAAAATAAAAGTTTTGGGAATCGAGCGACAAAGATTGGATTAACTTTTTAGTGCATTCCAGGTCCATAGGATGGATTATCTTCATCCTCTGCAAACTCCTCCTCCAGCTTCCTCTTGTTCCTCCTCCTGTTTACTCTTGCATGTATTTCTAGACTCTTTACAGCCCTGTCTGCAGCCCGAAGGCGTTCCTTGTCTAAAGCAAGCGTCGCTCGTACCATGTTAGAATGTTATTATTTACAGTAATAACACATACCTTCGGCTTTCCAACATTTCTCCTTTTCTTAAAAGCCTTCAGAGGATTTCTAATAACTTTACTTTTACTCATTATTAAACTTCAACAAAACAGAGACTCAAGAAACAGAATTGGTTACGAATATTTTCGAGATAACGACAGAGTAAATAAACATGAACAATCGACAATCACACCAGCGATATATATTGAACCATCACAGGTTAGCCACAACACATATTTTATCTCACATCACTAAAATGTACCTGATGAACACGGACGTTAATAATAACACCATTTGACAGCAGTTTAACAGCGCCACAGTGGGTCACGCCCATGTAGAACACATTTCAAAAAAAATTTAAAAATAGTTGTAGTCTTCGGAATTGAATAAATTATATATCTATTAAAAGGTAATAGTCTGCAGATTCAGAAAACGCAAAAAAGTAAAAATCGAACTTTTCATGATTTTGAGCCTTTCTGGATCTAATGAATTCTCTTACTGTAATTGATGAAAGTATGTGTGTGTGTATGCAGCTTGCCGCTAACTTGGTGTAATGTTTTGTCTGTACAGAAGTGTATCTGTCGCCTTTATCGCTCTCTCACCCTCACACACAATTCTGTACAATAAAGTCAAGGGCTTAGGTTTTCTTATCAGGCTTATCCGTGCAAAGACAGACAAAAAATTATACTAATGGGAGGATTCCGAGTAACTTCTAGAATTCCATTTGCTCTCTCTCTCTCTCTCTCTCTCTCTCTCTCTCTCTGTCCTTTATCTGTGTACAGTTCAAATATAAGTTACATGAAATCAGCCTAGTAGAATCTCTGGTGGAGCCCTTCGTCTTAATATTCAGCGGCTGGCTTGCTAGAAAAGATCTTTACATACGTTATTATTATTAAGCGCTGCATTCAGTTGGGGAAATCGATCGTTTGAACACTTCGTTCAGTTTACAACAGATCTAAAATTTCAGATGTGGACGAAGCCTTTTTGGACGATTTCAAAAAAACTCAGAGATTGCAGGCTCTCTTCGTCACAGCTGAAACTTCCCAATTAATTACAGGGCCCAGACAATCATCAATGATTCAGACAGAGAACGCATTCGTCATTCACTCTAGAATAAAATGGTCACAAACCTTCTTTCTGAGGAAAATTGTATATTGAATCCATTTCCGTACATGTTCCGTTTCCGTGGATTTTAAGTCTCATGCAATTTAATTTTACAAGTCCTTCTTTCTCTTTATCTACCACGCTAGCGGCACAAACTTTCCTGTCTCGCTTTAGCGCGAAGAAGAGTAAATAAATCTCCTTTAGCAATCCGAAAATCTTCCAACCGATACTTTCCGAAGCTGTTCCTTTCTCTCTCCTCTCTCTATAATGACCATGGAGCATACATCTCTGTACCTCTGTTGTTCCAAAGAATAAACGTACTAGAAAAATACCTTGGCGTCGACGAGCTGTCGGCGCATATATTACTAGAAAATCTGCTTAGATACTTTTCAAACGTAAATAAATGTGGATGATTTGATTGACCATTATTAATTATTGCGTGGTAGAGGGTAATTTTCCGTGGGGAGATTACAATGCCCCTCGCAGCGAGCGAAGTTTGTGAGGTCAATTTTTATTCACCGAACACACTTCGCGAGCTATCTATTAGCGTGGATAACCCGGAAGTGATGATTGTCAGTCCTCCGACTGAAAAAGAATATTATGTTTGAACTAGACGAAGAAAAGAAATGTTGAAGACAGAAGAAATGAAGAGACCGGTACCGCGGCTGTATTACTTTTACGTGCATCTAGGTGTTATGTTTGCTGTGCACAACCAAGGAAGATGATCTTTCATGAACGTATGTCAGGGTCTACCCATTCGGGAACTTTCTTAAGCAGGGAAACCTTGGAAAACCTCTTAAGCTTAGACCCCCAGCCTACGGTACATAGAAGATAGGAAAGCCTATAGAAGAACAAAAAATAATTTTGAAATTTATCTCTAAAGGAAATATAGGGCTTAATTTGTATCACGATTTGGAGAAGAGTAGTTTGTGCCTCTAGCAAAAAAAACGTTTTACAATAAACAACGTGAATTTTCGTTTTACAATCTTGCTCCTAGGACAATATCTTGCGGTGCTAAACTCCCCCGGGTCTTGCATGGCCCCGACGTCCACATTTGTAGTCGGTCTTCTATGCGGCCCCCTCTGTCGTTGATCTTCTACGCGGCCCACAATGGGAAGAGTGGAAGGGACAGGGATACTTGAATTCACATGCAACATTCATTCCAAAAGGATTAGCAATGACCAAAAGGGAAATTCTTCCTGTAAGAGAACTGATTAGGTAGCACCGTCCAAGATTCTCCTTTTTGAAAGCAAAATCCTTGTGGTTTCATGGATCCTTTTTGTTACGACGTACTTCAAGGAATTCAACTCTTAATTAATGATGTCGCCAAAAGCATCATCCGACTTACTCTCGTTTGAATACTCCTTTTGACTTTGCCTCCCCACTTGTGCTTATAAGTCCAAAAGTTTTAACAGATTTTCTATGACTGATTTGTTCTTCGTAATTTAAAGGATTCATGTAACTGACTATAGATTTTGGATTCAAATCATCGAATAATGGAAAGTGTAGTTCATTTTATTCCAAGACATCATCCATATTTCCTTGATAAGTCATATAATTTAGCTATACTCAAAAAAAACTTTTTATTCTAAATACATATATTTCTACGTTTGAGTGCTGAAATGTAGAAGTTATTAGCATTGAGGAATGCGGATTCACTTCTTTCATTTACTCTCTGATTCATACGGCGTTCATCCATGCTCATATATGGAAATGGATTTTTCACACAAAATTCCCAAACGAACACGAACCATTAAATTACTACTGAATCTATGAATACTACTTTCTTTAATCCTTCAATAATAAATTAAAACTCTTAACTTCAAATTATACCACCTATTCCTTTTAAAGTTCAACATGAATCAGTTTATCCTCGCGTTTGGTGCGAGTCTCTTACAAAGGATATCTGTATCGTCTATATCGATTTTAATTCTCGCGCCGACGTCAACTGTTTTGCGCGGGAAATAATCTTTGCGGCGTTAACCGTCACTCACGATTCACTACCACAACACATCCCTTCACATATTTACACATTTAAGCGTTCACATGAGATTATATATGAATCTTCACTCGAACCTCTTTAGATTATTCAGTGTCATTTGCGGGGAAACATTTCATTCTTCTTGAAGGTCAGTCAGATCCTTTATACATCTTGATAACATTAGTAATGCCAAAGTTCTATGTTCACCCAAACCACAGGTGAAGCCTATCTCCACTATCCTTTTTACAACACTCAATAGTACTAATTAGTCACTATTTCTATACTCTATGTCACTGACTAACTATTTCAATTTACAGGCTTTTAACACTACACACACACAGTTTATTGTTATATTTTTTACGAGCGTTCATCTCTGTCACTCGGAACACCATTCCTCCCTATCTTCTAATCTTCATTATATCTTTTTAAGTCGTTATGAGGAAATAACCGTTTTATTTTGTTCGATCCCGGGTATATTAACAGATAAGCTCCAGGATTCGGAATTTGTAGGATAATGTATGGTCCAGTATATAGTAACTCCCATTTCTTTATACTTTTCTTTATTACGGATGATTTGGTATGTCGTTTAACTAGTACCTTCTCGCCGACATGGTATGTCTGTACCCTCTTGATTAATTGTCATATCGTTGTTTTCTTTGATCAGCCTTTTTCGTCATATTTATGATAGCTTGTCTTATTTTTTCTTCCCAAGGCATTTCGGTTTCCTGAGTTTTGGGGATATGGTCAGTCCAGAAGTGTTCCTCTTTTGCTTCGAACATCAATTCACGAGGTGTATATCCAGTTGAGGAGTGGGGCATGTTATTGTATATTTGCTCAAACTCTTCCACATAATTTGCCCACGCAGTTTGCTTATTATGGCAATACGTCCTCATAAATCGATTGAATTCTCTAAAAATCCTCTCCACCAAATTACCTTGTGGGTGGTAAATTGATGTTAGTACGTGTTTCACACCGACTTGAGACAAAGTCTGCTTCCACCGGAGTCCCGTGAATATTTTAGCATTGTCAGTTATGATCGCCTTTGGTGTACCAACATGTGGAAGATAATCTCTTATCAATCTTAATACAATTACTTTGTCTGTAGCCGTCTTTATCGGGTATAGCTTTACGTATTTCGTGCACACATCTAGAAATGCTAACACATATTTAACACCACCTCTTGAAGTAGGTAACGGTCCACACAGATCGCACGAAATTAATCCTTTTGGTTCTTGTACTGATATAGAGCATAATGGGTGCTTAGTCCCTTTTGAATCCGGCTTTGTTTTTTGGCAGATTATGCACCTCTTTAAGACCTCATGCACTCTGCGCTTTATGTTGGGGAAATAACAGTACCCACTTATCTTGTCTGCACATTTTGTCGCACCGAAATGTCCCCAGGTTAAATGAGTGAACCAGACAAGTTTCTCTATTTGTGCCTCAGGTATACAAACACACCAACGGACTTTGTTTGGCCTTCCACAGCGGAAAAATAATACGCCATTTACCAGCTTGTAATAATTTGCGATCTGATCCGAAGGTTGCTGTTGTAACCTTTGAATGACACTTCCCCATTGAGCATCCTTTTTCTGTAACTGGGCCATATGCACACACAAATTGATGTAGTACGTCTTATATGGATTTTCCTGCAGCAGCAATACAGGGAATTCTGAGGAATTATTTACTTCAATCTCTTTGGTTAAACCCTGCGGTGACCTTGATAGAGCGTCCGCAATAATGTTTTGCTGCCCTGAGACATGTACGATCTTAAACTGGTATTGTTGCAGAGCGAGAGTCCATCTAGCCAGTCTGGGGTGTAACAGTTCACACGTTTGTAAAAACGTTAATGATTGGTGATCGCAATATACGATAGTCTTCGACCCATATAAATAATAATGAAATTTTTTAAATCCCCATACGACCGCAAGAGCCTCTAATTCTGTCGTCGTGTACGTTCGTTCACAGTTGGACAAAACACGACTAGCAAACGCAATAGGACAAAAGATAAGCTGTCCATTTATCTTGCGTACTTGGAAAAGGCACGCTCCAAGACCCACATTTGACGAATCTGTTGACAAGTAGAATTCCTCTTGCATGTCCGGATGGTACAAAAGCGGTGCATTTACTAATTGCTTCTTTATCTCTTCAAATGCTTCTTGACACTCTAATGTCCAGAGCCAGGGCACATCCTTCTTCAGCAAACTATTCAGAGCTGCTGCATTCATGGCCTGATTCGTTATACATCTTCTAAAAAATGATGCAAGACCCATAAACCCTTTTAATTGCCTCCTATTTCTTGGTGTTGGAAACTTACTAATCGCCATTAGCTTCTCCTTGGTCGGTAAAATTCCCTTTGCGTCAATTATATGCCCCAGGAACTTGATTCTATTTAGTGCAAAATGTGATTTCTGTAGGTTAGCAGTTATTCCCATGGTTTTGAAACCGTCCAACACCCGACTCAGTAAAGTAATATGCTCTTCCCAGGTCTTCGATGCAATAAGCATATCATCAACAAATACTGTTATCCTGCTTCTTAGTTCTGGGCCTAATGCGTAATCTAGCGCTGCTATAAAAATTCCAGCACTAATGTTGAGTCCGAAAGGAACTACAGTAAATTGGTAACTTCTTCCCGCATAAATGAAAGCTGTATATTTCCTTGATACCTCATCCAGCTTGACTTGCCAATAAGAACTCCGCAAATCGATGCTCGTCAAATATTGGATATCCTGGAACCGTTGTATCAGTTCGTCTATGTTTTCCGGATGTGTCCTCACTGGAATTATAATTTTATTTATTTCCCTGGCGTCGAGTACCAGTCTCACAGTTCCATTTGCTTTTGGCACAACCAACAATGGGGAGCAGTATGGGCTTGTAGAGGGTTCGATCAAACCCCATTTCAACATGCGATCTATTTCCTTTTGAACTTGAGCCTTTAACCTCCAGGGAACAGGATAGAAAGTTCTACAATACGTTTCGTGCGGCTTAACGTAGAGATGGCATATGTATCCT
This sequence comes from Schistocerca cancellata, assembly GCF_023864275.1. Lineage (NCBI taxonomy): Eukaryota > Metazoa > Arthropoda > Insecta > Orthoptera > Acrididae > Schistocerca > Schistocerca cancellata. The sequence continues at coordinate 587,326,097 of NC_064632.1, read as the reverse complement.
TTAATCACTCCTGGCCTTTCATCAAACACGTTTTCATACGCTGATAATAATTCTTTGAGCTGCGTCTTCTGATCTTCAGTGATGCAGTCGAATTCATTTAACTTCTCATCCACTAATTGACCGAAATCTCCTTTGACTTTGAACTCATTATTCACGTGCTGTTTAGAATTTTGTGCAGTCCTGATTACTTGCACACTGATCCCACTATTATATTTTCTGGTAAGGCTTTCTTTTTTCAACAAGTCCAACTTAATTTCTTGTTTATTTACATTTAACCAAATTTTTCCTGTTTTAAAATCTATTCTGCATCCGTATTGACGTAGGCTGTCGACTCCGATAATGCAGTCTACCACCAAATTTTTCACAACAAGGAATGTGCTTAATATTGCTACCTTTCCTACTTCTACACTAAGTAGTGACTGCACTTTTACATTCGCCGATCGAGCCCCAACGGCGCCTATTATTTTGCAATTTTGAACTGGAAAAATTGGTACTCGTCTTATATTTCTGATCTTGTTGAATAGAGCCTCCGAAATAACATTTGTGGTTGCAGCTGTGTCTAAAACCGCCACTATAGGTACAGTTTCCAAAATGACTTGCACTTCGGCTACTGCCACCTGTTCCTTATTCTCATCTTGGGGTTCTAAGTCCTCGGTCAATTCATCTGCCAGTAATCGTCCATCATTATACGTTAGCATGGGTACACATATCCTGTTGCCCCTCAACCTATTGTTGACCGCTCCTCCGGGGCACGAGTGGGTCCTTACAAGTTTGTTGGATTTTGATTCACCTGGTGGTTGACCTCATCCGTCACTTCAGTAATTACCGGTTGATTCGCGGATGTCCGTCCCCACTGATGTTGATTATTTGAGTTTATTCCCCCCGGTTGGTTCCACTTTCTATTACTGTTATCGTTCCAAGCTTGTGGTCTGAAATTCCTTTCGTTCCCCCATACGGGACTGTATCGTTTCCCATTCCTGTTGTTCCTTGGATAGTCCCTCGCAAGACTATTGCCGGTATTATTATTGAGATTTTGAGGGGTTTCTCCACTATTTATCGATCTCTGTGCGTTCCCTTGCCTACCATTTGGCGGAGGTTCTATCTCCCTATATTGGAATCTGTTGTTACGGGCTTTCTGGTTGTTCTCTTCTATAATGTCTATATGATCTAACGTCGTGAGGAACGACTCCAGGTCTTTATCGTTGCCGTAAATTAATTGATTCCGGATGCTAGTTGGTAATCTTGCCTTAAGTATGTTTATTATGTCTGGCAAAGGCATAGGTCTGTCCCAATATCTAGTTTTATTTATATATTTTTCAAAATACTTCCTAAGGCTTCCTTTCGAAAAAGAGAAAGGCTCTGGGTAGAGCACCTCCTGCCTTAGGCGTTCCTGTACTCCTTCTGACCAGAACTTTGCTAAAAACGCTTTCTCAAAATCGTCATAGGTCGAGCAAACAGAAGTCATGTCCGAGGCCCAGATCGCCCCCGAACCTTGTATATACCCAGTAACGAAACTGATCTTCTGCCACTCCGACCAATTTCTGGGTAGAACTCCTCTAAAACTTCGAATAAAAACAATCGGATGGACCCCCCCCTTTTGTCAGTGTTAAAAATCTGAAATTGCCGATGCTTTATCATTTTTTCTTCGGCATGGCAAAGGCTTTCGTAATCTCCTTCAGATAAAACTTCACGCGAACAACTAGCTCGTGGTAATTTAATATTTGAGTTACTCACACAAGTCGGTATTGTGTGCGAATGTGCAGTAACTGGCTCTATAGTCGCTGGCAACTTCTGCTGCTGGCCTGTATTCATTTGTTCTGAGCCTTGTTGTGAAACGCGTATCGACTCTGCTATCGTTTGTTTCCAATGCTCGAGATCAGCACCTAACTGCTGTCGCACTTCCTCTAGTCCTTTCGCAAACAAATTCTCTTCCTGTTTGCCGCACAGACTCTGGAATGCTTCTTTAACATTTTGCTCAACGTTTTCACACATTAGCCTTTTGTTTTCTAATGTGATTTCGGATAATTTACCCGTTAATACATTAATCTGGTGGTCTATAACGTCTTGACGTTCTGTCAGATGTTCCACACTTTCCTTTAGGTTCGTCTGCGTACGTGCCAATTCAGGAAGTTGCGCCATTGCACATGACATGGCATCTTGCTTTTGTACTAATTGCGAAACCATTTCCACCTGTTCGCGTACGGTATCTATCTTAATAGCCACGTACTCCTTCATTTCTACACGTACGCGTTGAGTAGATTCCTCACATTGAGCTTTAACCAATTCGATTTGTGCAGTTAATTTTCGTTCCGTCTCTTCGGCCTGATCTTTAAGTTCCTTTGTCTTTGCCTCTATCCGTTGTTCTAATTCGGAAAAACTGTCATGTAACTGCTGCTTAATCTCAGCTTTCAGCTTTTCCTGCCCTTCAGTAACTGAGGCTAACTTCGCATTCAAATCATTTTGCCCTTCATTCACTGCGGCGAACTTCGCGTTAATGTCGGTTTTCAAATTTTCTTGCCCTTCAGTAACTGAGGCTAATTTTGTATTCAAATGGTTTTGCCCTTCAGTAACTGAGGCTAATTTCGCGTTAATGTCGGTTTTCATATTTTCCTGCCCTTCAGTAACTGAGGCTAATTTTGTATTCAAATGGTTTTGCCCCTCAGTAACTGAGGCCAATTTTGTATTCATATTTTTCACGTTCTCCGTTAACATCTGCATCTGCCTCATGATAATGACCAATGGGTCTAATCCATGTTGCGTACTGGCTGATACATCTCCAGCCGTGTCTACCGGGCGTTCTATTGCGCTATCTATAGCGATCGGTTCTACAACACTTCTTACTACATCATTATCATCAGTGCTCACAGCTGAAGGCTGTTGGGTGTTGCTCTGCTCTGCTTGACTCATCTTAAACATTGCCCTAGTTAAAACCATATAAATGTTCTACAGTCAAGATGTATATATATCTCCCTTCACAAGAATACTTCTGTGGCTACTTTGTTATAGTACTTATACACGTAAATGCAACTAGGGCAGGTGAATCAAGCTACTTCTGTTATGAACACAATTCCGGTCTGTTGCGGTCTAACTGTGTTGTTGGGCCAGTAAATTTCCACTGTGCAGTGACTTTGTCACTGCAATTCGCTTTGGGGGTGTGGCGGTGGGAGTTGTAGTCCCGTGCCACCCTCTTACGGTGATAGTACTACATGAGTCAGGCAGAATTTATTACCTAACATGGGCGAGTGCAGGTGTGGCGGTGGGACTTGTAGTCCCGTACCGTGGGTGTGATGCTATTTTCTGCGTCCAGCGTGCTGCTTTTATTTGTAGATCAAATAATACGACTGCGAGTATTTCTTCTCTTTTCCACGTTAAGTTGTCTCGTCGTAGTTCACATGAAACAAAGAACAAAATTATTTTAACAACGTCCAAAAACGTGTCCTGTCACGGATTGGCCATTCTAATGACTTCTCTTACTGTAATTGATGAAAGTATGTGTGTGTGTATGCAGCTTGCCGCTAACTTGGTGTAATGTTTTGTCTGTACAGAAGTGTATCTGTCGCCTTTATCGCTCTCTCACCCTCACACACAATTCTGTACAATAAAGTCAAGGGCTTAGGTTTTCTTATCAGGCTTATCCGTGCAAAGACAGACAAAAAATTATACTAATGGGAGGAATCCGAGTAACTTCTAGAATTCCATTTGCTCTCTCTCTCTCTGTCCTTTATCTGTGTACAGTTCAAATATAAGTTACATGAAATCAGCCTAGTAGAATCTCTGGTGGAGCCCTTCGTCTTAATATTCAGCGGCTGGCTTGCTAGAAAAGATCTTTACACACGTTATTATTATTAAGCGCTGCATTCAGTTGGGGAAATCGATCGTTTGAACACTTCGTTCAGTTTACGACAGATCTAAAATTTCAGATGTGGACGAAGCCTTTTTGGACGATTTCAAAAAAACTCAGAGATTGCAGGCTCTCTTCGTCACAGCTGAAACTTCCCAATTAATTACAGGGCCCAGACAATCATCAATGATTCAGACAGAGAACGCATTCGTCGTTCACTCTAGAATGAAATGGTCACAAACCTTCTTTCTGAGGAAAATTGTATATTGAATCCATTTCCGTACATGTTCCGTTTCCGTGGATTTTAAGTCTCATGCAATTTACTTTTACAAGTCCTTCTTTCTCTTTATCTACCACGCTAGCGGCACAAACTTTCCTGTCTCGCTTTAGCGCGAAGAAGAGTAAATAAATCTCCTTTAGCAATCCGAAAATCTTCCAACCGATACTTTCCGAAGCTGTTCCTTTCTCTCTCCTCTCTCTATAATGACCATGGAGCATACATCTCTGTACCTCTGTTGTTCCAAAGAATAAACGTACTAGAAAAATACCTTGGCGTCGACGAGCTGTCGGCGCATATATTACTAGAAAATCTGCTCAGATTCTTTTCAAACGTAAATAAATGTGGATGATTTGATTGACCATTATTAATTATTGCGTGGTAGAGGGTAATTTTCCGTGGGGAGATTACACGGAGCCCCTTAAGCACCCAAGCCACGTCCGTTCATGTTGTGTGGTTGGTTTCGGTGGTTCGCTGTTGGGAAGCTTTTCCTGTGAGCAACACCGACTGGTTGTAGTGGCGAAATCGAGCCGCTGTGCGGTTTAATTAACTATATTGGTTCGCTACAATTCAAATGCACCAGCGGAATTTTCTGCCTTGTGGCCGTTAGTGTTCTGCTTACCTGCCATGGCCACTGACGTAAATTCACGCAGTGTTCTTTTTTGGTGGAGATAACTACATTACCTCATTTCAAATTCAAGTGTACCAGCGGAGTTTTCTGCCTTGTGGCTGTTTGTGTTCTGGTTACCTGCCCTGGCCACTAACGTAATTTCAGGCAGCGTCCTTTCCTCATCTGTTGTTGCTGTCCAACACGGTGTGTAGTTTTGACAGCTTACTATATATTTTTCATTGTGGATAATCAAGTCCATAACAGTTTGGTCTTTGAGTTTTCATGTACCGATTGGTGGCTAGCAAGACATTTGGTTGGTCGGTCGGTGACTGTCTCTTGGTTGGGTTACCAACAGATCAAGTGTAGTTGAGTCCACCTGTAACCTCCCCCTCACTTATCGACCTTAATGACAGTGAAAAATTAAACCGCGTGTACCTAATGGAAATTTGGGAAAAGCAATCGTCACCGAAGTTAATCTGTCGGTAAAGAGGGAGGAAAGGGTTACATCTAAATGAAAGGAAAAATGCTAATGAAACAGGTGGAAATTAATTTTGAAAAGGGGTAAAGTTAATAAAGAAAGTAAATGTGCGGCCATTACGTTAACAATTAACTAGCAGTAATTAGATATTTGAGATTTGGGGAAAATTACGGTCGCCAGTCCTAAGGACAATTACTATAGTAACTGAAAAAGAAAGGTTATTACACATATAATTAGCACTAGAAGCGTGGCAACTGAAGGTTGACACATGTAGTGTGAAAACTGAAAGTTTGTCAGAAGTAATAAATTTCGCTACACTCTGACTTAATTTAGCAAAAGAATAAATAAAACCGGAAAATCGAAAGTTAATTTAGTGACTAAAGTTAATAGTGAGCTTTCTTTCTGAAGCACATCGAAATTCAGTAAAATACGGTTAGTCTTGGACTACCTCAACAATCATTTCAAAAGCTACTTGAATCTACGCCATTTAGAAATAAGAGATTTAACTTTGAACTCGAATTAAATGATTCTGAACAATTAACAATAGTAAAATTTAGTACTTACCAAGCTGAGCTGCAGTCACAGGTAAGCTAAAATACGGTAACAAAACTCGCACTCTTAATTTGTGCTTGTGTAATCTAAATATTGTAGCCAGCTATGAATACCTTAACTGAACTTTGAAATTAAAGCATTGAAATCGAAAGATGCTGGCGTTTGAATTTCAACGACACTCGGGATCATTCCGGAAAAGGAAGTAATGCAATTGGGACAATGAGCAACAAACGTTCATGCTAAGTTGCTGTAATTTTGTGATGCAACTTTTAAAAGTTTGAAAATCTGAGGTCTGCCATACAGTTCTAAAACTTTACGTGCTTCCAGTCTTCCTTGTTGGTTGATTGAAGGTTTGAAGCCGTCGATCGAGGAGGTGGCGACAGTCACTCATTGTCGGCCGTCGCTGTTGCAGAAGCTGGATGTTCGCGCGCCTTCTTCTCGACACGGTCACCAGACGAAACGGGCTCTTGATGTGCGCCAGCTAATGCTTTCAGTCCGCGACACCATGTCAGAAACTATCATCGCAAGTCGAGCGCAATTACATGCTGCCAAACCCCGAAAGCGCGGCAACTCGCGGGAGCTTCTCACAACACACCTGCCCCACTCGCTACTCCAGCCAGACTCCCTCTGCCTGCGCTCCACGCGGCAGAGTTAACACTACCAAAGATCCTACACACTTTGATTCTTCACACGACCTATCGATGTAATCGATCGATAGCAGTTTTCCCTAGGCAAGACCCACCGTAAAAATACAAAAAATATTTACGAAATAAACCAATTATACATCGACATAAATGCATAAATATATATATACAAATAGTAAAACAATTACAATAAGTAAAGACACAGAAATGTCATATATTCAGGTAACAAAAATAAGGAAAACAAATTTATAGTACAATAGATGGAAATAGGAGGATATGCATTTCCGGCGTTACACACCACCTGTCTCACCTAAATGAACGTTAATGTTTCGAGGACAGCCCCCCCCCCTCCCCGAGGCGTCTGAGTGCTGTTGCCTATACTGTCCTGTTCATAGGTGTTTAATGGTCTGTTGGTAACCTATTTATAGCCAATGCTTTAAAAAAATTTTATTGTGCTTTATGTAAATCAAGGGCCTTTAGCCTGTACGAGTAAGTTTGAATTCTGGCAAGTGGATATTATGCTGAAAGTTAGTGTTGTTGTGCTATCTTTTCATTTAGTGCGCTGTCAGCCATTTTAAACTTACGGGTTTCAGGTATTTCGAATTTTTGGAAAATCAGTTGTGGGTCTTCAGCCGCTTAAAACCTAATTCTTAAATTTAGTTTTGGTCGTGCATTGCTTTTCATTTAGTGTGCTATGGGCCACTTAAAAATTAAGGTTTAAGGTATTTTTGAATTTTGGGAAACTTAACTGTAGGCCTTCAGCTGCTTAAAGCCTTATTCTTAAAATTTCCCCTTAACCGAAAACATTGCGGCCTTCTGCCTTAAAATATTATGGTAATATACTTTAAAATTTTGAAATTTAATTGTGGCCTTTAGCCGTTTGTATTGCACCTTGTTTATGTTTGTTCTATCCACTTTTGCCTTGAGGTTTTCAGCCTAGCTGTGATATATTATTTTATTAGGGATTTTAACTGCGTGTCTTCAGTCACTTGAAAAATATCTTGTTGATTTTTAATATTTCTTGTTTGGAGGCCTTCAGCTGTGAAAGAATTTGATTTTGAAACTTGTAGTTGTAAAGGTTCAGCTATGTGCGCTTTTGATTTAAATGTGTTATTAAATTACAATAAATTACAATTTTGAAGTGAAACTGACCGCCACCTTATTCGGCCCTTTCCACAGTCCTAATCACCTGTTCTGCTGTGCGGATTTAGCGGGCGTTTCAAAATCCATCAGTGGACCTATCTCAGCACACTGTTGTCGGGCACCTACATGCGACGGGTAGCGCAGTAAGATGCAAAATAGTTGTAATCGCAGTCAATGTGTCAGAGATCGAACACTTTGCCACCTTACTGATGGTAAAAGGGAAGTGGTGCCAAGTGCATCCGCTGTGAAGGCAAGGCTACTGCGTTGGGGCCTGAAGTCGGTTAACGGATTCGCTGTTAGCCAGAGTAGCGTACATTACCACAAACAGCAAATTGCGACGTGAAGACGACGGCTGCGATTCGTGGACGGGTCGGCTGTGATAAGACTGATGGCGTCCAAGATAGGGAACTGAAAACCAGACGCGAAACACTGTTATACATTAAATGTATCCGGAATTGCGAATAATGACAACTATCAACTGTAGAATGGAATGACCACAATGAAAATTCGTGCCGGGCCGGAACTCGTTCCCGGATTTACCATTTGGCTATCCGTGCATGACTCACTGCCAGACCCAAGCTTCCACATGTCATCAAGATTATGTGTATTCCCGTACACGTCATATACATTGTACTCGAAAGTCGCTTCCCCGGCATCGGCAGGTAAATACGATATTGTTATTCTGATTACGATGCAAAGTTCTTTTGGACAGGCATGCATGCATGTCCAAAGGAATTCTGCATCGTAAGCAGAATAACACAGACACTGCAATATCGTATTGCACGAAACACTATTTGTCCAGCGACTGGACACGTAAGGCTCTAACAAACTTGTTGTGTACATAGTTCCGCATAGTCAGTGCATACACAACCTTCCTAGTAGAGCGCGCCCCGCTAAGCACAACAGCGCAGGCGCAGCGCTCGTCCGTCTCCGCACTACGAGATGGCGCTGCCTTAGAGACGGACCAAATTCTGCTTCCGCTGATCCGCGTATTAATATGTAATGCAGCCAATGAGATTGTTGCTAACGTAGAACCTTTTCTCCTCGCGGATCACACTCGCGCAGTGATACCTGAACGCGCAAGGTATTATAACGAGTGTACAGACCTCCAATTTGCATTTATCTGCACCTGTCTGTACCAGTCTACATTAGTCTGTACCAGTCTATAGTCAAGTTTCAGTCTGTGCCTAATAAGATTACCATATTCCTGTACATAGCCATGCAGATAAATTTCAGAGATATGTGAGAATAAGATAACGTACCAAGGCCAAAGGAACTTCAGATTGTCAATTGTAAACAGCATCCAGAATCAAGTTACGTAATGTCTATGCTTTTTATTATTTTAATAAATGTGTGTGAAAATTAATCAAGTTCTGTTTAAAGTTGGTCTCCGTCAATCTGCTACTCTAAGCGTGCGAGTGGCATTTCTATCGTCTGATCTAACGGCAGAAGATAAACACGCCACGATAAGACCACGAGACATATTGCTGACACTCGCCTACTTCATTAGAGCGACAAGTCAAATAATCTTATGGTGTGTGTACCAAAGGTCTTATAGTGTGCACACCATAAAACTACTCTACAACAACGTAGAGAATTTTGAAAACAGTTCTCAGAAGAGCCGACGCGGAGGGGCTATAAATTACTGTGTATGACAACAAGTGCAGGCGGATGTAAATGGCAACCAGGACACAGTGGACTTACATAATATCCAGATCGCCAGTCTGAAACAGGACGTAGTAAACAATACCAGACAGCTGCGCTCCCTGGCCGCAGCATTAATATCCTGCATTCAGGCAGCATGTCACGACTATGGCATACTTATGAACCGTCTGGTCAATACAGACACCCAATTAATGATTGCAAAATTACTGCGCAGTCTTACTGATAGTATTCCTGATGCACACATTGAGACCATGGAACTACAGGAAATCTTCTTATATGCTGTTTGCAGGCATTTAACACAAATCCTGCTACCACAATATCAATTCCTGGAAAGATTACGGAAAATCCAAACTTAAATATCTGCACCATTAGAGCGAGAATTTCTATACTACTGTATGGCCACCGTTACTAGTATGCAAGTGGGCAACCGCTTGGAACTTCATATTCAGATACCATTAACTTGTAAGGACTCTAGATCGGAGTGTAACACGCTTCACGTGTGTCCCGTGGCATGGAAAGCCTTGCGAAAGTTGTACAGTTTAAATGCTTGAAATCCTACTGGTGGCTCCGAACAGACAGTTTCATGTTTTATTCTCCACACAGGAATTTCTACACGGCCCAGCCAGACCAGCCACCATCTGCCCTGCGTAACAGGTACATACCTTTCCTAGGTCGTGTGAGTTTACCTTGTCGAACTGCCAAAAGTCTGCGACAGAATGCTCAAAAGAAGTAATGACAGACAAAAAAAAAATTTTCACAGGTAGGTCCACATTGATTATATTCCGTAGCAAACCCAACAGTCATTACCTGTGCTTGTTACGAGCGATATTGACAAAGTGGCTCACCAGGAATGCAACTGCAAGGTTGGGGGTTGCCAACGAACGACAGCTCTCGTGATATTCCAGGAGCAGCGTACCGATTACCGCCACCGTAACAGGAACAGGAATTATCAACTTGAACATTGAATTATGTACCTGATATACCCCTTGAAACTTTACCCACAGACAATCTAACCAACCTAAATGACTCATTAGATCCAACTCTGCTTGTCTCCCTAGGTCAAATGCTAGATGTGCAGAATGGCCGCACTTAAATGGGCCTCTCTTAGATAACGTAAAAAAAATACTGTAGTGAGCATCAGCACTACGAACCTACTATGCTGTCGTAGTAGGTGGAGAGGGATACTCCGCCGTGGCACACCCCAGGTGGCTCATAGGGGACCCACCGGCTTGCCAGCAAAGTTTAGCAAAATAAAATAGCACTCGTGGACGAAACATACAACAACCTCTACTGTTAACAACTATAGATGTAACTCGGAGCTTGCTCCTTTCAGGGTTGGGCAAATCTTGCGCACGGCACCTACACGAATTCCGTCTAACAGGCCACACGCAGCGGGTGCTTTGTGTCCATTATAATTATCCGGGCTGTTATGCCGTGGTCGGTTGATGAGTTCTGTTTCGATTCCCAACGTTTCGTCTCCGACTGCGGGAGACATCTTCAAGGGGGTCCGTAGCTCGATGGAAGGTCCAACTGGCTCGTTACTGACTGCCGGTAAATTCCGTGTCCGCGTGCTCCCGCGCCGCGGCGTGACGTCACGTGTTTTGAAAACGTCAGTGCAATTGGCCGCTGTCCGTCGCCGTCGATCGCCGTTGCCATCACCCAGTAGTGGACGGGTGGTACACATCTTCCTTAACACCGGTATCCATATACCGTTTAATATCACGCCTTCCTCCTTTCGGTTGAAATTATTTGGGTATTTAGCGATTTCGATTGCCTCCCTGTAGAGCCCCCCTTGAAGATGTCTCCCGCAGTCGAAGACGAAACGTTGGGAATCGAAACAGAATTCATCAACCGACCACGGCATAACAGCCCGGATAATTATAATGGACATGATATTTTCGGCCGTGAAAGTCTACATTGTAGTAGCGGGTGCTTTGTCTCAGCAATACTGTACCAATTCTTACGCCGTGAGTTTGTTGCTCGTTCCCAAGTGTCGGCGGTGTTATTAAAATGGCACTTAACACTTTCCCTGTTTTCTATAATACCCCAACATTTAAAGGCAACGGCAATTTTACAAATAAACATTACCGCATTTTTCAAAAGTTTTATTTAAAAACCAAAAATTTTGGAACCACTGCTATGGTAAACCTATATACCGTTTTTTTTACATTGTTGTTAGAAAATAATAAAAAAGCCTGATATAACCACCGGCCGTTGTGGCCGAGCGGTTCTAGGCGCTTCAGTCCAGAACCGCACTGCTGCTACGGTCGCAGGTTCGAATCCTGCCTCGGGCATGGATGTGTGTGATGTCCTTAGGTTAGTTAGGTTTCGGTAGCTATAAGTCTAGGGGACTGATGACCTCAGATGTTAAGTCCCATAGTGCTCAGAGCCATTTTTGAATCTGATATAACCGAGACGAAGCAAATACCGAATAATACCAATTATTGAGATATAAAATACTGGCCTCGGGTTTAACAGCTCGGTTTTCCCCATTCCTAAAGAACACTACATGTGCATTCTTAATGGAAGCACATTCCTAAATCCATGTGTTGAAACAAGTAGAACAAAGTTGTCCGTTAGCTGTTCTTGTTGCTGCCCGTTTTGTAGTACTATGAACAAACGCAGAAATCGTTGTACTATTGTTGAATGGAAAAATGCTTCATTTAAAACTGCGGATGTCGTTTATCGTCGATTTCAGAAAGACAGAGAACTACAGTGTAAATGGGTGTCACGCTGTAAAAGAACTCATCCTAAGGTGAATAATGGAACGATTTGTTCAGATCATTTCCTGCCTGAAGATTACAACGGGACTCAAGAAACGAGCTTCTTGGGTTGCCTTTCAAAATAAAATAAAAGGGTTGAGTTGTGGCGTCACAAAAAATACCTAATTAGCATGGAGATGCATGCGACGTTATCGCAAGCACCAGCAAGGACAATGTACAGTCAACTGCCAGATATTCATTCTCTTTAGAAACACATATTTCTGCATATTATCAGTTCTGGAATTTTCGCACATTGGTATTTTTATAGCGATTACAGATGTTCCATTTGTACAACAATGACAAATATAGTAAATATTATAAAATATATTTGTTTTATTAAAAGGTAACATTTGCAAGATATCGCCTTTGTAAGAAGAGTAGAGTACGAAAAAGTGCATTGTGTACTTTATGTTATATCCTCGTCGCCACTTTAGTGTCTTTGTCGACACTGTAGTCTTGTAACATAGGAATCAAGGGAGAGGTTGTTGTTTGGAGACCGCTATCTTCTTTCTACAACACAACTGCAAACATTTATTAACACGGTTCTTTATTTACAAGAACTCAAACTTACTTGTCTTTAAGCAAGTCCGTGTTTTGTGGTACAAGCTCTTCTGTAATAATCCACATTAACCTCACTGCTGGTGAAGTACAAGTCCCACCACAAACACTAATCAGGTCGCTACGCACTCTGGCAGCCGGTGATGTGAACTGGTAGGACAGTGACTGGGACTGAGGCCTCTGGTCAGTGGCGGCGATCCAAACACCTGCGGTCGAGAGGGCGTTGGCGGGGCGTTGGGAGTCTGCCTCTGGCCTCTCTCCTGATAGGCGCGCGTCATCCACCACCTACTATATACGACTACTGCTGAAAGTAAACTACTCTCTGAAAAGAATTGACAAGGTCCTGAAAGCCAAGTCTTCGACTAATGTGGAAGTAAATAATGTGCTTCTTTTGCAATAAAACGACAAATTAGACATAATGTAAATACAGGGTGATTCAAAAAGAATACCACAACTTTAGGAATTTAAAACTCTGCAATGACAAAAGGCAGAGCTAAGCACTATCTGTCGGCGAATTAAGGGAGCTATAAAGTTTCATTTAGTTGTACATTTGTTCGCTTGAGACGCTGTTGATTAGGTGTCAGCGTCAGTTGATGCTAAGATGGCGACCGCTCAACAGAAAGCTTTTTGTGTTATTGAGTACGGCAGAAGTGAATCGACGACAGTTGTTCAGCGTGCATTTCGAACGAAGTATGGTGTTAAACCTCCTGATAGGTGGTGTATTAAACGTTGGTATAAACAGTTTACAGAGAATGGGTGTTTGTGCAAACGGAAAAGTTCTGGACGGCCGAGAACGAGTGATGAAAATGTAGCACGCATCCAGCAAGCATTTGTTTGCAGCCCAGGAAAATCGACTCGCAGAGCTAGCAGAGAGCTGCAAATTCCACAATCAACTGTATGGAGAGTCCTACGAAAAAGGTTAGTTATGAAACCTGAACGTCAACTACCCGAGGCGATGGATCGGCCGCCAGGCAGCCCGTGACAGAGCACTTCATCACTGGCCTCCAAGAAGCCCTGATCTTACCCCCTGTGATTTTTTCTTATGGGGATATGTTAACGATATGGTGTTTCGGCCACCTCTCCCAGCCACCATTGATGATTTGAAACGAGAAATAACAGCAGCTATCCACACTGTTACGCCTGATATGCTACAGAGAGTGTGGAACGAGTTGGAGTATTGGGTTGATATTGCTCGAGTGTCTGGAGGGGGCCATATTGAACATCTCTGAACTTGTTTTTGAGTGAAAAAAAACCTTTTTAAATACTCTTTGTAATGATGTATAACAGAAGGTTATATTATGTTTCTTTCATTAAATACACATTTTTAAAGTTGTGGTATTCTTTTTGAATCACCCTGTATAATTTTGTGTCACTGTTTCATACTGTTCCAGATCCGATCTTTACATAGTAATAGAAAGAGCGAAGTGGTCCCCTAAAGTTACTGCTAATGCTCTCATCTTAAGATTTTCCTCACCCAAAGCTTATACTTACTTCCAAAATAAACTAACCATTTTCCTTGCAAGTCAACAGTTCAAGTGCAGACCTGGAATTGTGAAGGAAGTGCTGGATCTTATGCAAGCTAAAACATAAATGCTGAAAGCAGGAGTTCTATGTTTTGAATAAATGAATATAGACGGTCGCGTCTGGTATGACACATCAGACGATGTAATTTTAGGATCAAACAGAAATATTGTGGAGGTCATGGCTTGTGGTTTGCTGTCAACAAGGAAGCGGCATGTATACTGTCTCTTGGATTGTACCCTGAATAGTGAGCTACTTTCGAAAATAATAATCAGTCGGAAGCAGCTGTAATCCAAACTGCAGCACTAATTTGTGGTATGGGAGGCAAGATCTCATAACTCTGGAAGAAGTTTGGAGTTACCTCAACAGAACCTACTGTCCAAACACTATGGATGCAACGAGAAGAGTGTGGGCTTTCTGTGATGTCCCACTTTAGCTTACATTTCTCAGAAACAATGTCCTAGATAACCGAGTAACTCTGCCCAACGTTTCAAGAAGCTTCTTGAAAACCTGGTAGCAGCACAGAGCACGCATTTCAGCATCACACTTCGCATTACGGAGGCTCACGCAGAAGCAAGAGGACAAACTCGACAGGATATCTAAGGGACAATCACATGAAGACGAGACAGATTAAAAAAAAACAGTAAGTCAAGTGTGATTCTTCAGTTTCTCCCGGCGTATTTGTTGCTGGAACAGTCCACGGGTATACTGCCGGTTCATAGTGCCCAACCGCGAAGACGTGGGCGTCGGAATCTGTCGTAGCGTCGATGTGCTTGCTGCGTCCGCCCTGGTCGCCAGTTCCTACTTCTTGTTGAGAGTCTTCTTAATTACATTCGATGCCGGGTCCCAGGCCTTGCTGAGATTGTAGCCGCAATCTCGGTTGACAAGATCTTCCCTGTTGCGAATTTCGATAGCCTCCCTTACAACGCTGTCCCAATATTTAGAGGTCTGAGCCAGGATCTCGGTACGCTCACAATCCACCTCGTGTTTCTCGGACAAACACTGCTCTGCTACCGCCGACTTATTTGGATATTTCAGTCGAGTGTGCCTTTGATGTTCCCGGCAACTATCTTCGATGGTGCGTACTGTTTGTCCGATATAAGTCTTCCCACGCTCACAGGGAATTTGGTATATGCCGGCCTTCCTCAAACCGAGGTCATCTTTCACACTTCCCAGTAATGCCCGTGTTTTGTTGGGCGGGCAAAAGACGGTTTTAGCTCCGTCTTTTAATATATGGCCGATTTTTCCCGATAGTGCGCCATTGTATGGAATAAAAGCAGTGGCTACCTCTTCTTCCGTGACTTTATCCGTCTCCACAATTTGTGCTGTGGTGGTGGGACGGAGAGCGCGTCTAATCCGCCATTCCGAGTACCCGTTTTTTCGGAACACGGTTTTGAGGTGATCCAATTCCTGGAGCAGATTCTCAGCGTCTGAGATGCTGCGCGCCTTGTGTACTAGTGTTTTTAGTACTCCATTTCTCTGAGAAGGCTGGTGGCAGCTGTCTGCATGCAGGTACAGGTCAGAGTGCGTTTCCTTCCTGTACACACCGTGGCTCAGGGTACCATCACCTCTCCTCTTGACCGTGACGTCCAGGAATGGTAATCTTCCTTCTGCTTCGGTCTCCATAGTGAATGTAATGTTTGGATGTATGGAGTTTAGGTGTGTAAGGAAGTCCAGGAGCTTGTCCCTACCATGGGGCCGGATGACGAACGTGTCATCGACATAACGGAAGAAACAGGTAGGTTTCCAATTCGATGACGCCAAGGCTTCCTTCTCGAAGTACTCCGTGTACAAATTCGCGGCCACCGGCGAGAGTGGGCTGCCCATTGCGACTCCATCCGTTTGCTCATAGTATTCCCCATCAAACAGAAAATACGTTGAGGTCAAGACATGCCTAAAGAGTTCGATGGTCTTCTCGTCAAATTTCTGCCCAATAACCTCGACTGACTCTCGTAGAGGCTCCCTCGTGAATAATTAAACCACGTCGAAGCTCACTAGGATATTAGTGGCTTTCAGTCTGAAGTTGTCGAGACGTTTCACGAAATCCACGGAATTACGGATATGATGAGGGCATTTACCTACATAGGGGCTAAGTAATTCAGCCAGATATTTTGCCAGCAAGTAAGTAGGTGCCCTAATGTTGCTGATAATCGGGCGCATAGGTACCCCCTCTTTGTGGACCTTTGGGAGTCCATAGAGTCGTGGTGGTACAGGTCCTTGTGGTGACAATTTCTTGGCGTCCCCCTCAGGTAGATCCGCGTCCTTGAGTAGAGCCCCGGTCTGGTTCTCCACCTTCTTCGTGGGGTCAGAGTTGATCTTCCTAAAGGAGTCGTCATCTAGCAGGCGCTGCACCTTCTCAATGTAGTCCTTATGGGAAAGAACGACAGTGGCATTGCCTTTGTCAGCAGGTTAAGATAACAATCTCAGAGCACTCTCTTAGGTCCCGAATGGCCGCCCTCTCTCTACTGGTAATGTTAGTCTTCGTAGGTTTAGTTCTGGTCAGAGCCCGGCAGGTTTCCCGACGCACTTCTTCTGCTGCTTCAGGTGGTAATCGCGCTGCAACCTGTTCCACTCCACTGACCATGTCCGCGACCGGCGTGAACCTAGGGGTGGGAGCAAAGCTGAGTCCTTCTCCAGAACCGAAACCGCCTCAGGAGACAGCTCCACGTCAGTGAGATTGATGATCGTCTTGCATGGTGCCTCCAGCGATGGTTTATCCGAGAGACGTGAGACTTTTGAAATCTGACGTCGAGCGGCCTTTTTATGTGCAGAATCGGCTGTCGTCCAGGTAACACCATCCACCCAGTCCCAGGTCCACGAATTAAACTGATGGCCAGTTTAAGATGAAGTTTAAATAGTTCCTGGGAGTTGTATTCGAGGCTGCGGCGAGTAAAGTGCACCCTCTCACGTACCAAGGCAAGGCTGGCCCGTCTCTTAATTCTCTTGGCTGCTGCAGAATCGATGTGGTGCGTGACCTTAGCAAAGGTCGGCACAATCTGCTCGGTACGACATCTCTTCAGGAATGCAAGAGCACTCAGCAAACGGCATCTTCGGTGGCGCAGCTTGTCGAGTTTCTTCCTGCTGCGATACATCTCCTCCCCGTAAAGGTATATGATGTGATTCTTCTGTTTCTCCCGGCGTATTTGTTGCTCGAACAGTCCACGGGTATACTGCCGGTTCATAGTGTCCAACGGGCACAATATTTCGGCGATCAGACATGTCACAATCGTCAGCTGCGCTGGCGAACTGAGCTCCTGAGCGCCGCTGCAGAATACTCGTATATTGGGGCATCCAGGATTGCCCAATCTGAGAATAGAAGTTCAAGCCATGCGGCTACATCTTCAATAATAAAAACTGACATTAAAACAATAGCTTTTTGGTTGTCATATCTTTTTCTGCTTTTAAATGATTTAAAAATACAATAGTTGTATGGTAGATTTTTTTGTTTTTATTTTTTCTTTTTTCTTTTTTTCCTTTTTCTATTTTTTCTTTTTATTTTTTTATTTTTTATTTATTATTATTATTTTTTTTCTTCCATTCGCTCACACATTCACACAATATATACATTGTACACACACATACAATTTACAAATAACACATTCTCACACTCATTCATTCACCTTTTTTTGTATATAAAATAATAATAATAAGTAAATAAATAATAAATACAATAAAATAGGATTAAAATATAATTAAAATAAAATAAAATAAAGATTAAAATAAAATAATAATTAAAATTATTAAAATTTTTAAATTATATAAAAATATATACACAAAATGTGTAGTCTTGTTATTCGCGTAGATCACCGGGCCATCTGGTGGAGGCCAGGTAGTGCACCTTGTGTCCAAGTTCTCGTAAAAGTTCGTTATCTGACTGTTGTGTGTTTTCGTAAAAGGTTTTGGCAGTGGTTCTGAATCGGTCTTTTAAATAGGGTACCCCTGCGAGTTGGTGAAGTTCATTCGTTGGGAACCGGTATGGCAGATGGAGTGCCCTTTTCAGAGCACGATTCAAAATTATTTGTAGCCGTTGTATGTGGGTTGGAGAAGCATTGCCCTACACAACAGCGGCGTAGTCTAAGATTGGTCGCACCAGTGTAAGATACAGTATCACCCCCAGTCTTGATGGTAGTGTTGACGCTGGATTTAATAATGATTAGAGCTGTACCATTCCTCTCATGGCTTTCTCTCGAATATTTTCTATATGAGGTTGCCATGTCAATAGCCTATCAAGGGTCACACCCAAGTATTTTGCTGTTTTTGACCGCGGGACTGGGGTGCCCCTTATCTCAATGGGCTGGATGTTAGGTGGAAGTGGTCTTCTACAAATTGCTATTTCCTGCGTCTTTGTGGCGTTGAAAGACAATCGCCATTTCGTTGCCCATTCACTCAGCTTATTACATGCTTGTTGCAGTCTTGTCTGGAGGTGTGCAGCATTCATACTTCGGGAGTAGATGGCTGTATCATCGGCGTATAAAGATAGGTGTGTTCTGGCCGTCGATGGTAGGTTGTATGTATACAAGATGCATAACAGTGGTCCCAGAACACGGCCCTGAGGTACTCCTGCTTTGATTGGCCTGGTGGACGATGTACCATCTTGAGTGCGGACATGAAATGTCCGGTTTCCTAGATAGCTCTTCAGGAGTGTTGCGTGTGACACGGGGACCCCTATATCTAGGAGTTTATACAGGAGTCCCTCGTGCCACACACAATCAAAGGCATGAGAGACATCCAGAAAAACAGCCCCGAAGAATTCTTTCCTTTCCATGGCGCCGAATGCTTCCTCAACTAGGCGTAGTAGCTGCTGGCTGGTGGAAAGGCCTAGGCGAAAGCCGAACTGGACGTCTGGTATCAGGTGCTCTGCTTCCACATGCTGTTGAAGTCTCTTTTTATATAAACGTTCAAAAAGTTTCGATATGGCAGGTAAAAGACTGATTGGTCTGTAGCTAGCAGGTGGATCGAGGGCCCTTTCCTGCCTTCGGTATGGCGACGACCTCTGCATGTTTCCATGTGAGGGGGAAGTCGCCAGTTGCCAGGATCTCATTGAAAGCGGCCGCTATTAATGGTACTGCGGTAGGTGGTAATTGCTTCAACAGCTCGTTTGTTAGAACGCCTGGCCCTCCAGCCTTCTTTCCATTTAGTTCTTCGAGCTGTTTTGTAACTTCTGCTCGTGATCGGTTGAATATGGTCATCTTCGGCTCGATTGGCGAGGAATCTTGGAAGTCTCTCGATGACTAGGCCAACGTGGGCTACGTCGGCAGGGTCATTCATCGGCGTGAAGTTTTTGCGAATACATCTGCCAAAGCATTTGCTTTGGCATCTGGTTCGCTAATTATATAGTTTCCCACATGTAGTGGGGGTCGCTTCCGACCGCTTCTTAGTAGAGACTACGTCATCTTCCAGGGCGATTGGTCTTGTAGTTGTAGCAGTGCAACCTTATCTGCCCAGACTTGATTCTTGTGTTTTTGTACTTCTGCCTTAATTTCTCGTTGCAGTCGATTTACTAGGCGCTTTGTGGCTGGATTGCGCGTTGCCTGCCATTCTCTGAATGCTCGGTTTTTTCCCTGATGGCTGCTATGATAGGTGGAGGCAGTTGGTGAATTTTTGGTCGTGTAGGCCGTATCGGAGGCGTAGCTTCTGTTGCAGCGTCTAGTGCTTTACGTGTTAGGTATAACAGAGTGGCTTCTGCTCCTGCTGTCTCTGGGTCTGGTGTATCCAGGAGGTCTCTTTCAAGCATTTGGCGATATGTTTCCCAGCTGATTCCTCGAATATCAAGATGGTGTCTTGGCGGTTTATTGATGCCGACGAGGTCGACATCAAAGATGACAGGTTCATGTTCAGATGTAAGGGCCCTTCTGGCAGTGGCAGTAACATCATTGGGAAATCCCTTAATGGTGGCTATATCCAGCACGTCACTCTGGCCTCTGTTCGGAAAACAAGTGGGGTCGTATGGTCCCACGATGATGGCGTGGTTTCTTTCTGCAACTCCTAGGAGACGACGTCCACTGATGTTAGTGATACGGCTGTTCCAGTTGGTATTTTTGGCATTAAGGTCACCAGCAAGAAAAAGATTCCCTTGTTGTGACAGTAGCACCTCAAAGTCTGCTTCTTCTAGATGGTCACAGGGGGGCCTGTACACTGCAATAAATTGTATGCGGCCTCTTGATGTTTGGGCTGCAACCGATGTGGCTTCTACTGTTGCTAATGGTGGGAGTGGCAGTTGGTGATGCATCAATGAGTTTCTTACATATACTGCTGTTCCTCCACCAGCAGTCGTCTGGTCCGTCCGGAAACAGCTGTAGTTGGCGACTCGTACTTGGACGTCGGGTTTCAAGTGTGTCTCGGTGACCAGGCACACGTCGATTCTTTCATCTTGAAGGAATTGACGGAACTCTCCTACTTGATTGCGAATTCCATTGGCGTTCCATGTGCACACAGTTAGCCCAAACCTACCTGCCATATTTAGTGGTGGAGGTTGGCTTTGGAATGGCCTGTAGGGCAACTTGAACTGCAGCAGAAATCTGTTGCGGAATAGGGGCCGTGATAGCCTGAAGGGCAGCAGTGATAGCATTCGTCATGGCTTGCATGACTGAGGTCAGATTGAACTGTTGAAGGGAAGTGTTGTGTGGTGCCTGAGTTGTTGGCGATCCGGCACTGATTATGTGCTCCTGAGGCGCAGCAATGGCCGGAGGGGGTGGAGCTGGGCGATGGGGAATAAACTGAGTACGCCTATGGTGGTGGAGGTTCATTCTCTGTATGCCTGCAGTGGAGGTATTGGCCTTAGAGGATGAAAAATTATTGATGTTGGTTGCTGCTACATTTGTATTTCTTCTGGCAGCTGCAATAGCAGCATAAGTGAGACCCTGGTGAGTGGTTGCCTTTTGTCTCGTCCTGTAGGCTTTAATGACATCACAGCCAAGGTAGCTAGCAGGATGAGCTTTGTTACAATGGTCACATATGGGAGGAGTGTCTTTATCCTTAGGGCAATCTTTGGAAGTGTGTTCTTGGCCGCACTTCACACACTTGAAGGGCATTGCACAGCGTCTGGCTACATGGCCAACGCCTTGGCATCGATAACAGATGGGGGGGGGGGGGGGGGCACGTTTGCCCCCAGGTTCCTCAATTGTGACGTCTGTGTTGGCTATGATCTTCATTGTCAGCAATTTACGGTTATCTGGTGTGTTGGTGAGCACTGCCATAAAGAGGGGGGTGACTTTGTGTGTTCTGGGCGATTGTACTCTGGAGATTGACGTGGGGACAATTCCAATGGCTTCCAGTTCTTCCCTCAGATCATCGCACGAGAAACTGAAGGGAAACCCTCGAATTACTTTTTTGATGGGTTTGTCAGGCGAATAGGTATAAAATCCCCTTTACCTTTTTGAGATTTCCTCTATGACTTTCATAAAATCCGTAGTAGTTGCGGTTTGAAGCTTATAGAGGTGTTTACCAGCTGTTCTGAATTGGAAAGGGTTACTAAGAAGGCCCTTAATAGTTTGCAATAGGATTTTATACGCCTCCTTGAATTCAATGATGATGGGAGGAGGTTTCTGTGCTTTTGTAGAAGTCTGGGCCGTGGTGACCAGGGTGTCACTTTGGTCGGTTGTTCCGGCGTCCATAGCCGCGAAAGAGTTGTTTGTTGGTATCGGAGCAGCACTCGTGATCTTGCGGGCAGGAGCCGACCGAGTGGCTGGAATGAATCCCTCCTCATCGGTGATGGGGTGGGACTTCTCGCGTCGGTTTTCGCTAGCTGACGAGTTCGGGGTTGTCTCGTCCGTCTTTTTCCTCTTGGCAGGTCCAGGAAGTTCTTCTGTTGGCTTAGAACACATGGTAGTAGTTGGCATCAAGTCGGTAAGAAGCTTCAGGCTTTCATTTGGATCTTGCTCTGCTTTGTTGGACGTCGCATTGTCAGTGTCTCTCTTGGCGTCGAGTTCTTGCTTCTTCTCCGAAGTCTCGGACGAGCGGGGCGCCTTTCGCGTCTCATAGTGCCAGTAAAGGCGAAGAGGTTTACACATAGAAGAAGGAAAGCTAGCCTTGGCCTCTGCGAGCGCGGGCTTGTCCCTTGCGAAGGGGGGGGGGGGGGGGGGGGGGAGGGCTGACTCGCAAAATCCGTCACTATCGGTCCATAGGCGCGCAGTGTTTTATTCCTGAAGAAAGCACTGCACAACCAACAAGTACAGGAACACGACAGGTTGCTTCGACGGCGCGAGCGGCGACAACCGAACGTGCGTGGCCGCGAGCCAACCAGCAGCTGAGGGCGGGCGGCCGATTTAAATCCCCTCCCCTCGCGAAGACGTGGGCGTCGGAATTTGTCGTATCGTCGATGTGTTTGCTACGTCCGCCCTGGTCACCAGTTCGTACTTCTTGTTGAGAGTCTTCTTAATTACATTCGATGCCGGGTCCCAGGCCTTGCTGAGATTGTAGCCGCAATCTCGGTTGACAAGATCTTCCCTGTTGCGAATTTCGATAGCCTCCCTTATAACGCTGTCCCGATATTTAGAGGTCTGAGCCAGGATCCTGGTACGCGCACAATCCACCTCGTGAGAGCGGCCCGCGGGGGGAGGGGATTTAAATCGGCCGTCCGCCCTCAGGAGCTCAGTTCGTCAGCGCACCTGACGATGGCGACATGTCTGATCGCCGAAATATTGTGTCCGTTGGACACTATGAACCGGCAGTATACCCGTGGACTGTTCGAGCAGTAAGTTAAGTGTTTATTATTTCAATAGTAATCGCCTTGTTAATACATTTATCCCACTGACAGAGCCGGCCACTGTGGCCGAGCGGTTCTAGGCGCTTCAGTCCGGAACAGCGCGACCGCTACGGTCGCAGGTTCAAATCCTGCCTCGGGCATGGATGTGAGTGATGTCCTTAGGTTAGTTAGGTTTAAGTAGTTATAAATTCTAGGGGACTGATGACCTCAGATGTTAAGTCCCATAGTGCTCAGAGCCATTTGAACCCACTGAGAGACAAGACGGTCAATGCCTTCAAAGAAAAATGTTTGCCGTTGTCTGCGGAACCACGATTGTACCCAGGCGTGCGCCGCTTCGTCTGAAGCAAAACGACGACCACGAATGTCCCTCCTTCAGCGAGAGCTCGGGATTGTATGGAGGCTGTGTAAGGACTTCCCAGCGAAACTTTTGATGTTTTAAACTCAAGGATTCCTAAGTATGAGAAGGCACCTCTTCTATGTGGCTACGACATTAATTTTTAAAGACAGAGGAACGCACTAAAACACGTCCTCCAGGTTTGTTCTAACATGCTTTGTGGAAAAAAGCGCTTCCTGCTGCCATTCCAGAACGGTTTCGCAATTTCAGCAAACTCTTTTAACATTAGAATGATAAAGAATACGGGAGATCCATACAACTTGTCTTCCAGACTAAACCAAGGCAGTTTGGAGAACTTTTTTTCTAAAATTCTTGGGCTGGGCGTATTTTACAACAACCCAACACCTTTAGAAGTGAAGAATAGAATGCGGCTTTTAATATCACTACAAATAACTATAATAACATGTGTATGACCATCACTACTCCAGCAGAAATAATGTCCACCATAAAATACAGAAAATCAAAAAATTCCACTGACTGTCGTAATGCTCAACAAAGGTTATTAAACAGTGTGCCTCTGAATTTGGTGACATTTTAAGTTATTTGTGTAACCAGTCTTTCATCAGTGGTACGTTTCCTTAGTGGTTGAAATCTGTTGAAGTTAAGCGTTTGTTTAAGAAACGAGATAAAGAAATACCATCAAACGTGTGTCCAATTCCACTTTTGCCCAATCCTCAAAAATTTTAGAAAAGGTAATATAGAGTCGTCTTCTTAAGCATTTCCCCACAAATAAAATATTATCCCAGTCACAATACGGATTTCTAAAGGGTTCCGATATGTACACATACAGCGAGAATGTAATTGATGCATAAGACAATAAATTACAGGCAACTGGCGTATTTTGTAATCTCGGGGGAGTAAGACAGGGATGCATTTTGTCATCCATACTATTTGATATATACTCAGAATTGATATTTAGAGAATCCCTGGAAGAAGTAGATGACGGAATTTTGATGAATGGAATAAGATTAAACAACATTCGATATGCTGATGATACTATTGTATCTGCTGACACTATTCAATTGTCAAACGTATTTGACTATGTGAATTACAAAGTCCTTTTAAGTACATTAGAATATTACAGTGTAACAGGAAATGCTGCAAAATCGTTGAAATCCTATATTTCTGGCGGAACAGAAAAGGTTTCAACAGGAAAAAGACCTAGCCACACGGCATTTCCATTTCCCATCCAACCGGAAGCCAATAACATGTGATGCCTCCAGTGTTCCATCTTAGGGCCCTAACTTTTTCTTGTGTATATCAATGACCAATCAGTAACATTACCAGATGCCAGGTTTTCTTTGTTTGCAGATGACACAAACAAATAGTAAATCAAATATAGCCTTAGAAAGGTTGGCTAATGAAATTTTCATAAATCGTTCCTAGCAAGCTCTCTGCCACTAAATCTGCCAAAAACATACTACATGCTGTTCAGAACTTGTAAAAGGTTTCCTTCCAGTATATGTGTAAAATATGACGATTAGAAGATAGAAATAGCTATTCTTCTTCTTTTGGTGCCTATCCAGTTCGGATGTTGGCGGTCATGAAGGCTTTTCGTCTCCCGTTGGTAGCAACATGGAATAGTTCTGCTGAAGAAATCCTGAACCAACATCTAAGGTTATCAAACCAAGATAGCCGGCCGGAGTGGCCGAGCGGTTCTAGGCGCTACAGTCTGGAACCGCGTGACCGCTACGGTCATACATTCTAATCCTGCCTCGGGCATGGATGTGTGTGATGTCCTTAGGTTAGTTAGGTTTAAGTAGTTCTAAGTTCTAGGGGACTGATGATCTCAGAAGTTAAGTCCCATAGTGCTCAGAGCCATCAAACCAAGATATTCGTCTTCTTCTAGGACCTATTTGCTCTTGATTTTCTATTGAACTATTTTTTGTAGCAAATGGTATCTACTTGTATAATGCATGATATGTCCTAGGTATTGCAACTTTCGTCGTTTCACAATCTTGATTAATTTAGGTGTTGTCTCTAGTCTTCTCAAAATCTTCTACGTTCGTCACTCTCTGGTTCCACGGTATTCTAAGGATCCGCCCCTAAAGCCACAATTCAAAGGCCTCCAACTTCTTCTTCATGTTTTTACTTAAGGTCTATGTTTCTACCCCATATAGGAGGACAGAGTGTACATAGCAATTCAAAAGTCTGATTTTTGTTCTTTAAGTTAAATTACGACTTCTGAAGACACCAGTCATTTTCTGAAAATCAGTTCTTGCTTTTCCGACGCGAAATTTGGTTTCTTGCGAGTCATCCCAGTTTTCATTTATTATGGTTCCAAGACATGTGTATTGTTTGTTTTTGGGTTTATGACTAAGTTTACTCCTATAATACTTTCCTTACTTACGACCATAAATCCTGTCTTTGCGGTGTTTATTTCAAGCACATACTGACCGCAAACTTTTACAATTCTATACATTAATAATAATTGTAACGTCTGAATAGTGTCAGCAAACACAATAGTATCATCTGGTTATCGAATGTTGTTTAATTTTATTCCATTTATCAAAATTGCCTCTTCTACTTCTTCCTGGGATTCTCTAAACATGAATTCTGAGTAAATATTATACAGTGTGGGTGACAAGATACATCCCAGTATTACTCCCCTGAGAATTTTGACAGCTTCATTGTTTTCTCCATCAATACGCAACACCACTGTTTGATTCCAGTACAGGTTCTTGATAATTCGCAGATCTCTTTCCTTCATTCCAATATTTCTCAAAATCTCCATCCATATGTTGTGTTTTACTCTGTCAAAAACCTCCTGGTAATCTATCAGTCAAGTTAACACATTTTTACTTACCTCTCTACATCTCTGAAACAATACTTGTACACTGAACAAAACTTCTCTCGTATCCATGGCATTAACAAACCCAAACTGATTAGGCACTACCTCTTCCTAACACAGCCTTGTTCTTTTGTGTATCACCCTCGAAAACAATTTCAAGATATGGCTCATTAAGTCTATCGTACTATAATCTCCGCATTGCTTTGCATTTGGCTTTTTGGGCAGATTAATGAATTCTGATTTCAACCACTCCAATGGAATGTTTCCAGATACATAAATTTGATTGAAAATTTGGGTTAACCATTTCACATGAGTTTTATCCATCAGTTTTAAGAACTCTGTTTCTACTTTATTTGGTCCCATAGCCTTTCCGTCCTTCATCTGACTGATGGCTGTTTCAATCTCTACTTCCAGTATACACTATGTGATCAAAAGTATTCGGACAACCCCAAAAACATACTTTTTTCATATTAGGTGCATTGTGCTGCCACCTACTGCCAGGTACTCCATATCAGCGACCTCTGTAGTCATTAGACATCGTGAGACAGTACAATGGGGCGCTCCGCAGAACTCACTAACTTCGAACGAGGTCAGGTGATTGGGTGTAACTTGTGTCATACGTCTGTACGCGAGATTTCCACACACTGAAACATCCATAGGTCCACTGTTTCCGATGTGATAGTGAAGTGGAAACGTGAAGGGAGACGTACAGCACAAAAGCGCACAGGCGACTTCGTCTGTTGACTGACAGAGACCGCCGACGGTTGAAGAGGGTCGTAACAGGCAGACATCTATCCAGACCATCACACAGGAATCCCAGACTGTATCAGGATCCACTGCAAGTAATGTGGCAGTTAGGCGGGAGGTGAGAAAACTTGGATTTCATGGTCAAGCGGCTGCTCATAAGCCACACATCACGCCGGTAAATTCCATACGACTCCTCGCTTGGTGTAAGGAGCGTAAACATTGGACGATTGAACAGTGGAAAAACATTGTGTGGAGTGACGAATCACGGCACACAATGTGGCGATCCGATGGCAGGGTGAGGGTATGGCGAATGCCCGGTGAACGTCATCTGCCAGCGTGTGTAGTGCCAACAGTAAAATTCGGAGGCGATGGTGTTATGGTGTTGTCGTGTTTTTCATGGAGAAGACTTGCACCCTATGTTGTTTTGCGTGACACTATCACAGCACAGGCCTGCATTGATGTTTTATGCACCTTCTTGCTTCCCAATGTTGAAGAGCAATTCGGAGGTGACGACTGCATCTTTCAACACAATCGATCACCTGTTCATAATGCACGGCCTGTGGCAGAGTGGTTACACGACAATAACATCCCTGTAGTGGACTGGCCTGCACAGAGTCCTGACCTGGATTCTGTAGAACACCTTTGGGATGTTTTGTAACGCCGACCGACATCGATACCTCGCCTCAGTGCAGCACTCCGTGAAGAGTGGGCTGCCATTCCCCAAGAAACCTTCCAGCACCTGATTGGACGTATGCCTGTGAGAGTGGAAGTCGTCATCAAGGCTAAGGGTGGGTCAGCCAACACCGTATTGAATTCCAGCATTACCGATGGAGGGCGCCAAGGACTTGTAAGTAATTTTCAGTCAGGTGTCCGGATACTTTTGATCACATAGTATATCTGTAACACTTATTTCATTTTTAACTGAATTAAATGCACATTTAGTGTCATGAAATAAATTTTCTATATATTTTTTCCATATCTTTTTTATCTTCTAATTCCACCATCAAGTTCTCTGCATCATCCACTAGTTTTACACTGATGCTTTTCCTGTATTTCCCTGTTATTTCATTGACTTTCTTGTGTACTTTGAAACTATCATATTCACTTTAACAAAACTCGATTTCCTCGCATAGCTCCTCTTTTCATTTTCTTTTGGCTCCCTTATTTTTCTTCTGATATCCTTATTTATCTTCCTGTATTCCACTGAGTTTCCCTTACTTAAATTCCTTTCCTCATTTAGATTCGGTATCCCGTCCATGATCCATGACTTTCTTTTTTTCTTTCTGGTTTCATGTACTTTTCTTTTATTTGCTGTACAACGTTCTGTAATTCGTTAAATTCTAAATTAATACTGCAGATCTGCGTTTTCTATCTCTTCACTCTCTCCATTCTAACTTTAAACATTTCTACAAGCAGTCTGTGATCAGAGTTTACATCTGCTCCTGGGTATGTTTATACTGATGTGCAACTGTTCCTGAAACGTTTATTTACTAGTATGAAATCAATCTGGTTTCTCACACATTTCCCATGTCTGTCCATGTATACAGTCTTGTAGGTGGAAGTTTAAACCAGGTGTACATAATCACTAAATCATTTGAAACGGCAAAATTTTCAAGATCATCCCATCGAGAATTCCTCTCTCCCAGTGCAAATGGTCCTACCACGTCTGATATTCTACCTTCCCCTACATTCGAATTAAGGTCTCCCGTCACAGCTGTCAGCTCATATTTGTTAAGTTTTTTCAAAATTCCGTTAGTGTTATCATAAAAGACTTCTCTCTCTTCATCTCCCTTATCCTTTATAGGGCGTACACTTGGTTATATTTATATCACTAGGACTACCATTCAGCTGCACTGACATCATACTGGCTGATACAGGTGTTGAACTTTTGACAAAGCTTGCTAGTTTCGCTGATTGTATTACACCTTGCTCATGCTTCCCGTCTGCTCTTTCTGAGTAAAGCAAGAGAAGACGACAGTGTTACATTCTTGCGATTACAGCTTGATAATAAATTTAACTGGGAAGAGCTGAAGCACCTAAACAAATCACTGTTTGCTATTTTAATGTTGTCAGACATAAGAAACACAAAAATAAAAAAGCTAGCGTACTATGGCTACCTTTGTTGTGGATTGGCAGGAGAGCCAACCCTGTATGAGAGGAAGCCGAAAGGCACGCGTTTTAGCTCACGCAGGCTGGCGTGAGGTCTGGAACAGGTCAAGGAAATTAGACTAGGAAAAAAGGACGTAGCTGTGGAATACTTTAATCCATAAATGGTGAACATCCCTCTTGACGGTACATGTTTTACAGCATCAATAGTAACTGGTAATGGCGCCTTGCTAGGTCGTAGCAAATGACGTAGCTGATGGCTATGCTAACTATCGTCTCGGCAAATGAGAGCGTATTTTGTCAGTGAACCATCGCTAGCAAAGTCGGCTGTACAACTGGGGCGAGTGCTAGGAAGTCTCTCTAGACTTGCCGTGTGGCGGCGCTCGGTCTGCAATCACTGATAGTGGCGACACGCGGGTCCGACGTATATTAACGGACCGCGGCCGATTTAAAGGCTACCACCTAGCAAGTGTGGTGTCTGGCGGTGACACCACATTCCTCCCCCGCAAATCGGCGGACGGTTGTGGCATAAGGCTTCCGCCCGCCGTGGGGAGGACCCCATGTTGACGTATGAGACGAGGTGGGGAGCCTAACAACAGGTGAGGCTGTGCCATCCGCACCCTGCCATTCGGACCGAGGGGAGTTGGGAAACGCCTGAAAACCTGCTCCAGGGTGCACGCCAACATGCTGTGTATGCGCCCGTAGAGAGACAGGAGAGGCCGAAGGGTCGACCTCCATCGGGCCGCGGCACCTGACGGGCGAAGACGACATATGGTCCGGAGCGGGCAAGAGTTCCATGGCGGAGGACAACTGGTCACGGGAAGCGATCGGCGGCGCGTGACCCAGGGAGGCGCCCGGAGGTTGCAGCGACGCGTCCACTGCGGGCGTCGCCGGAGGGAGAACAGGCTGCGGCGGCGGCGGCGCGTCGCCATGGGGCAAAACGGAAGGCAGCGTCGGTAACACCTGGGTCCCCAGGGCGCTGACCGGACGGCACCGTCGCTGAAAGCAGACGGGCAGCGGCAGATTCCGTGCGACGACAGAGGCGCAGCTGATTGAGATGCCGACGCACCTCACCAGAGGCCCCCAAAACCAGATACATAGCGCGGCCGAGGCAGCGAAGAATGCGCCCTTGGAGCCAACGCCGTGAACCTCGATAGTGACGATAGTAGACAACGTCGCCTGGTGCAAAAGCAGGTGTCTGCCGCTGTACAGGAACCTGAGGCGGCGGATGTAGCAAAGACATCAAGGTGCGATGAGGGCGACCGTGAAGCAACTCAGCCGGCGAGCGACCATCTCGGGGCTGAGAGCGATACGAGGACAAAAAGAGCAATAATGCGTCCTCCTGAGAATGCGACGCTTTCAACTTCAACATCTGTGACTTGAAAGTCCTGACCAATCGTTAAGCGGCACCGTTTGACTGTGGCGAAAACGGCGCGGACGTCAGATGTTGAATACCAGTGGCCTTGCAGAATAACAAATTCTGCGGACACGAATTGTGGGCCATTGTCGGAAACAATAGTCTGTGGAAGACCGTCAATGAAAAAGATAGCGGATAACGCTTGGATGGTGGCAGATGACGTCGTGGAAGACATCCGGACAACAAAAGCAAAATTACTGAATGAATCTACCACAACCAACCATCGAGCATTCCAGAATGGACCAGCAAAATCGATGTGTAAGCGTTGCCAAGGGGAAGTGGCTTTAGGCCATGCAAAGAACTTCCGCGGTGGTGCCGATTGTTGTTCGGCACACACCATGCAAGAAGAGCACATATTCGTAATCGCGGCATCGATTCCGAACCAAGTACAATGCTGACGAGCAAGTTGTTTCGTTCTCACTATACCCCAATGTCCTTGGTGGAGAAGCCGTAAGACAGAGGACTGTAACGAACGTGGGACCACGACCCTGGACTGATCATTATCTGAACGCAACATCAACACCACGTCGCACAAAAAGTCTCTCCTTGTGAGAGAAAAATCGGCGAACCAACGGGTACCCGATCCGTGACTTTGACAAGGGCCATTGCGTAGCAACAAAACGCAGAACGGTAGCAAGGACAGGGTCGGCAGCTGTGGCTGTAGCTACACGACGAAAATCAATCGGAAACGATTCGACCACGTCATCGGTTGCCGAATCAATGAACATGCAAGCAAGTTCGGAGGAATCGAATGCTCTATCCTCAGCAACAGGCAAACGGGACAACGCATCGGCGTTTCCGTGCTTAGCAGTGGACCGATACAAGATATCGTAGCGGTACTGCGAGAGGAAAATAGACCAGCGATTGAATTTCTGCGCTGTACGTGGAGGTACAGGCTTGGTCGGATGAAAAAGCGATGTCAAAGGTTTGTGGTCTGTGATGACGGTAAAGTGACGACCATACAAGAAATCATGAAACTTTGTAACACCAAATACGAGAGCCAATGCTTCTTTCTCGATCTGTGAATATTTTCGTTGGGCAGACGAGAGCAATTTGGACGCAAATGCAATAGGGCGATCGTGAGAACCATCTTTGTGCGCAAGCACAGCACCGATCCCGAAATCCGATGCATCCGCCATCATCAAAAGGGGCTTCCGGGGATCGGATGGCGTAAGGCAAGTATTGGAAATCAACGCCGATTTCAACTGGCGAAAGGCGCGTTCGCACTCCGTCGGCCAGACGAACGGAACACCTTTACGGCGTAAGCGGTGAAGCGGAGCTGAAATGGAAGAGGCGTGTGGGATATACGGTTATAATAATTAATTTTTCCCGGCACACTCTGTAGCTGCTTCAAATTCTGCGGCGAAGGCAAGTCTTGTATGGCACGGAGGTGCTCTGGACTGGGATGTATGCCTTGGGAATTGAGTACATGTCCCAGATAGGGTAAGTCACGAGCAAAAAACACACATTTGTCCTTCCGCAAGCGAAGACCATTTTGTCGCAAGACCTACAATAATGTTCTGAGATTGGCTAAATGTTCTTCTTCCGTCTTTCCGGAGATCACAATATCGTCCAGATAGTTTGCTGCAGTAGGGACCGACGCACAAACAGTTTGTAGATATTTCTGAAACAATGCAGGGGCGGATGCTCACCCGAATGGCAGTCGTTTGAATCGATACAAACCAAGATGCGTGTTAACCACCAAAACGCGCTGGGATTCTTCGTCCACCGGTATTTGCAAGTACGCATCTGCTAGGTCCAACTTCGAAAAATATTTACCCAGGCACAGTTTGTCAAAAAGGTCGTCCAGGCGGGGTAAAGGAAAAGTTGCAGTCACTAGTTGTGGATTCACTGTTGCCTTGAAGTCCACACAAAGTCTCAATTTTCCGGAAGGTTTTTGCAAAATTACTAAGGGTGATGCCCAGAGAGAAGCCTGCACACGTTCAATTACACCTTGTGATTCCAAATCGTGTAATGTTTTTGCGACCTCATCACGCAATGCGTGGGGAACATTGCGCGCTCTGAAAAATTTCGGTTGCGCGTTTACTTTCAGTTCCAAATGTGCTTTATAGTTCTTAGCGCAACCAAGGCCCGGCGCAAAAATGTCTGCATATTCTTCACATAGACGAGAAACACTGTCTGAAGGCACAGTCTGGTTCACTGATAGGACCTGATTTACAACTGAAATAAATCGAAACCAAACAAGTTCACTGCAGCAGAAGAACGAAGGACGTAAAATGACACAAGTTCTGATTGTCCCTTGTATGTTGCAAGAAGGCTGCACTGTCCTAACACAGGGATCACATGACCTAAATAGGTACGTAACTTAACATTTGCGGCACGCAACGGAGGTGTGCCCAGCATTTTGTAAGTGTCTTGATTGATCAATGAAACTGCAGCCCCAGTATCGAGCTGGAATGGTATCACTTTGCCGTTAATCCGTTAATGTCCAAGTCCACAAAAAGTTTATTGTCCTGTTGACAACAAGAGCGACTGTCTCGTGCATCGTGAAGTGACACTGGTACAAAATCACTTGTGACTTGACGGGAGTTCCTGCGATGTCGACCCACACTATTTGTGGGACGAACAAAGTCACTGTTAGAGAGAGTAGCACTGGGCGGAGTGGCATTAACTATACGAATTTCCATGGGCGAAGTGTCGCGGGCCTGAGTATCCTTGGTTCGATTCCGATTCCGGCTTGAAGCAAAGGGCTTGGAATGGCTTGGAGCTTCCGATCGGAGCTTTTTCTGGCAAACACTTTGTACATGACCTTTTTTATTACAGAAAAAGCAAATAGCTTGGCATGGCGGGCAGTTCTCACGCGAATGTCTAGTAGCACACCGCAGGCATGATTTTAGCACTGCATTTGCTTGCCGGCGCGGTACACGTGGCTGAGAGCCAGTCGGCTTTGGCATGGTCGGGCGCGAGGACTGTTTACTGTTCCGTGCAGCTCGCCCGGCGGGCCGGTTAACCTGACACACAAGTGGCGAAGGTTCAAATGATGCCTGAGCAAAGTCAAGTGTGTCCTGCCGATCCAATATGTCCATCACTTGTTGAAGGGAGGGATTGACTAGTTTCAAAATCTGTTCCCATATACGAACATCAGAAACGTTCTGTGCAATTGCATCACGCACCATAGTATCTGAATAAGGGAGTCCACATTGACACTCAAAAGTACAGTCCCTTGCAAGGTTGCAACCCACTCCCTATTAGTCTGACCTGCCGTACGTTTTGTACGAAAGAACGTATACCGTTTGGTAACTACATTGACTGATTCTTTGAAATATGCGTCTAATGCAGACAAAATTTCGTCGTAGGACAGAGTTGCTACGTCGCGTCGGGGAAATAATTTGACTATCACACGGTACGTTTGTACCCCAACGGAGGAAAGGAGAAAAGGCTGCAGCTCGTTACCTTGAATTCTGTAGGCTGCGAGATGGAATCCAGATTGGCGTGACCACTCCGTCCAGCTTTCCAGTGCAGCAATCAAAAGGACGAAAAGTTGGTGCAACTGCGTGTTGTGGCTGCGTGAGCGGCGGAGCGGCGGCTGCCGCATCGTTTTGCATTGCACGTTGACCCTGGACGAGCTGTCCAGGGGCATCCAGTAAGGCCTGCGTCTGCTGATTCTGTAAGCGATAAAATTCGGACAGTACAGCTGGAGATTGTGGCGAAGCCATTAACAAGTAAATCAGGGCAATATCGATACGAACGCGGATTGGCCTCATCGCCAAATGTTGTGGATTGGCAAGAGAGCCAACCCTGTATGAGAGGAAGCCGAAAGGCACGCGTTTTAGCTCACGCAGGCTGGCGTGAGGTCTGGAACAGGTCAAGGAAATTAGACTAGCAAAAAAGGACGTAGCTGTGGAATACTTAACTTTAATCCATAAATGGTGAACATCGCTCTTGACAGTACATGTTTTACAGCATCAATAGTACCTGGTAATGGCGCCTTGCTAGGTCGTAGCAAATGACATAGCTGATGGCTATGCTAACTATCGTCTCGGCAAATGAGAGCGTATTTTGTCAGTGAACCATCGCTAGCAAAGTCGACTGTACAACTGGGGCGAGTGCTAGGAAGTCTCTCTAGACCTGCCGTGTGGCGGCGCTCGGTCTGCAATCACTGATAGTGGCGACACGCGGGTCCGACGTATATTAACGGACGGCGGTCGATTTAAAGGCTACCACCTAGCAAGTGTGGTGTCTGGCGGTGACACCACAACTTTTATTCCGCAATATCATATGGGATTATTTTCTGGGGTAACTCACCAAGCCACGCTTAAGTTTTTGGAGCTAAAAAACGTTCAATACGAATTATTTCTAGTGTAAACTCAAGAACGTCCTGCAGAGATCTGTTTAAGGAACTGCGTATACTAACTACTGCTTCTCAATACATTTGCTCCT
The DNA here is from genome assembly GCF_023864275.1 of Schistocerca cancellata. Taxonomy (NCBI): domain Eukaryota; kingdom Metazoa; phylum Arthropoda; class Insecta; order Orthoptera; family Acrididae; genus Schistocerca; species Schistocerca cancellata. Next base: position 587,291,486 of record NC_064632.1, on the reverse strand, counting down.
TAATGAAATTTATCATTAGAAACATATCTTTTTTTTTTTTTTTTTTTTTTTTTTTTTCAAACCGACAGGTCAATTGCCGTGCGCGGTAGTCGTGCGGTCTAGGGGGGCCTTGATACGGTTCGCGCGACTACCCCCGTCCGAGGTTCGAGTCCTCCCTCTGGAATTGGTGTGTGTCTTGTCGTTAGCGTAAGTTAGTTTAAGTTAGATTAAGTAGTGTGTAAGCCTAGGAACCGATGACCTTAGCAGTTTGATCGCATAGGAACGTACCACAAATTTCCAGTTTACAGCTCAGTTCATAGAATCAAAACAGGAAATAAGAATAACTTTCAAAAAGATCGAGAGTCACTGATCTTGGTTCACAAAGGTGTTCGGTATTCAGCTATACACATTTTCAGTAACATGCCAGCAGCCATAAAAGGTTGGCCAACTGATGAATTTCTTAGCAGAACCAATTTATGAGTGTTTATTATTTATAATGTCATGTAATGTGATTATTGTGTACAATCTGCCTTCTGTATAGATACTGTGCAGCAATGCGATCATTGTAAATAAGTGCTATAAAATGTTTTTATTTTTTTTCTGATAATGCTTGGCTACAGTAGCCTAAGTGTATACAACATTTAGTAGTTGGTGACAAATTTTTACATCCTTTTAAATGTAAATATAATAATTTTTTATCGATTCCACATCCACGAGGGCAATTTCATTTTGGATCTGTGGAAGGCACATTAGCATATCCGTGTTTACTTTGTAAATATTTATTGTGTATTGTAGTTTTCTGACGTGTTCCACACTACAGAGGTTCTCTTCACTATGGTTCAACTGGAACGAAAAGTGCATCACACCACATCACATGATATCGCACGAACACCGGCTGAGTATACGAGCAACATCAGCCTGTCGGCAAGTACGTCCTTTATGGAGAGTCCTAGTGAGGTGCCGTCGCATCATTCTCCAACAAAAGCAACTGAACAGGACTTAATAATGTTCGTCACAAGCGAGCTGTATATTAACATAAATAGAAATATGACAACTGATTTGCACTGTACAAATTTCAGCCAACAAGAATTACACTGCTTGCAGTTGCTAAGGAGCAGAGAGACTGCTGCACAGGAACAATCACAGGAAATTATGTACGCCATGAAACATAAAACTTACGTAATAGAGGTCCAGTGATATATTTATGACGAAAAATGGTACAGATTTCAACACTTGGTTAAGCAGGATAACAGACATAAATAACGCTCATTTTTGAAACAGGTCAGACAGCCAACATAAAGGTCAGTATCGGACTCTCAGTACGGAATATGCCCTCCTCGGTCATTAATGGACATTTAACATTTGTTATTCTTGCTGGCTACCAAACTGTTGAGAAGTCGTTTGAGGATATTGTCCCACTCTTCTTAAGGCGGTTTTCAGTTCTTGCTCGGTTCGGGGAAGGGGTATTCGTCGAGAAAGACGTTTGCCAAGAGCATCCCAGGCATGCTCAATAGAGTTCAGATCCGGGGAGTACGCAGGTCGTTACATACATTCAATATCTTCACTGTCCAGTGTGTCCGACACCTCAGTGGTCCTGTGTAGACTGGCATTGTTGGCCATAAACCGGAAGTCGGGACCTATAGCACCCATAAACAGACGGACATGATGCAGAATAGTCTCCGTGTCATTCCGCTGTACTGTGACGCTATCTAATGCAAAGATTTGCAGCTGTGTTCGGCCGTTGCGCGTAACGTCTGCCCACATCGTAATGACTAGGCCGTACTGAAGACGTTCATGAACATTCTGTGGTGTGTAACGGGTTTCCCCCCTCTCTCCACGCGTTCTGGTTGCCAGAATTACCTGCCACACTCAAACGGGGGTCGTCAGAGAAAAATCTGGACCACTGTTGCCGACTCCGCCGAAATGCTGTCCACACCAACGATCTATTTCTCGACTATGGCGTGCTTGAAGTGGGATGCACTTAATAGGCTACAGAGCAAACAAACCAGCCTCCTTTAATCGCCGCGTAATACACTCCTGGAAATTGAAATAAGAACACCGTGAATTCATTGTCCCAGGAAGGGGAAACTTTATTGACACATTCCTGGGGTCAGATACATCACATGATCACACTGACAGAACCACAGGCACATAGACACAGGCAACAGAGCATGCACAATGTCGGCACTAGTACAGTGTATATCCACCTTTCGCAGCAATGCAGGCTGCTATTCTCCCATGGAGACGATCGTAGAGATGCTGGAGGTAGTCCTGTGGAACGGCTTGCCATGCCATTTCCACCTGGCGTCTCAGTTGGACCAGCGTTCGTGCTGGACGTGCAGACCGCGTGAGACGACGCTTCATCCAGTCCCAAACATGCTCAATGGGGGACAGATCCGGAGATCTTGCTGGCCAGGGTAGTTGACTTACACCTTCTAGAGCACGTTGGGTGGTACGGGATACATGCGGACGTGCATTGTCCTGTTGGAACAGCAAGTTCCCTTGCCGGTGTAGGAATGGTAGAACGATGGGTTCGATGACGGTTTGGATGTACCGTGCACTATTCAGTGTCCCCTCGACGATCACCAGTGGTGTACGGCCAGTGTAGGAGATCGCTCCCCACACCATGATGCCGGGTGTTGGCCCTGTGTGCCTCGGTCGTATGCAGTCCTGATTGTGGCGCTCACCTGCACGGCGCCAAACACGCATACGACCATCATTGGCACCAAGGCAGAAGCGACTCTCATCGCTGAAGACGACACGTCTCCATTCGTCCCTCCATTCACGCCTGTCGCGACACCACTGGAGGCGGGCTGCACGATGTTGGGGCGTGAGCGGAAGACGGCCTAACGGTGTGCGGGACCGTAGCCCAGCTTCATGGAGACGGTTGCGAATGGTCCTCGCCGATACCCTAGGAGCAACAGTGTCCCTAATTTGCTGGGAAGTGGCGGTGCGGTCCCCTACGGCACTGCGTAGGATCCTACGGTCTTGGCGTGCATCCGTGCGTCGCTGCGGTCCGGTCCCAGGTCGACGGGCACGTGCACCTTCCGCCGACCACTGGCGACAACATCGTTGTACTGTGGAGACCTCACGCCCCACGTGTTGAGCAATTCGGCGGTACGTCCACCCGGCCTCCCGCATGCCCACTATACGCCCTCGCTCAAAGTCCGTCAACTGCACATACGGTTCACGTCCACGCTGTCGCGGCATGCTACCAGTGTTAAAGACTGCGATGGAGCTCCGTATGCCACGGCAAACTGGCTGACACTGACGGCGGCGGTGCACAAATGCTGCGCAGCTAGCGCCATTCGACGGTCAACACCGCGGTTCCTGGTGTGTCCGCTGTGCCGTGCGTGTGATCATTGCTTGTACAGCCCTCTCGCAGTGTCCGGAGCAAGTATGGTGGGTCTGACACACCGGTGTCAATGTGTTCTTTTTTCCATTTCCAGGAGTGTAGTTCCGGCAGAGACACGAGTACCGGTAGCGGTTGCAACGTCTGCAGCGATCTGCCTAGGAATGAGATGTCTCTTCCTTTCCACAACTTGGAGTATGTATCGATCCTCTCGCACAGCATATCCACCTTCAGCATCCTTTTTTAATAGCGAGACGACATTCTATACACACCCATTACTGTCGCCACAATCGTGACACTTCTACCGGATTCGAGCCGTCCAGCTGCTCGTCCAAGATCGAAAGCACTCAAATGATGTCTTGCAGACATTCCACACGGAATGTCAACACTACTCCACTCCACAACAATCTTCGTCAAACACCGTGCTGCATGAACTGTTGAATGCACACAGAGATTTCTTGCACAGGCTTCGCTGCAGTTAACGCGTCGCGCACTCTACATTTCCTTTTACAATCACTGATCGGGTGTTTCGTAGCAATTGGCAAATGTTCCATAGCAAGTGTCAGTTGTTTGTTAGCAACTGTCAAGCAGTTTATATCTGTTGCAATTTTCTAGCGATGAACCAGCAAGTAGTGATGACTGCGCTGTGATATTTCGCGGGCTACACATAATTTAAAAGCAAGCACAGTGACAATTCGTTGGGTTCAGTCTCAGGGAAGGATTGGATCTCCGTTATCACTTATAGTAGACTTGAATGGTATTTTTCTTAATATACGCCACTCAGTGGGTTCCTGGCTCCCCAGCAACATCTTAAATTCACAATTCCACATTCACCGGATTTCCACATATTCTCCGGTAATGTATCCCACATAAATACACCACGGAATCTTGGAATGCTGGATTTTTTCCTAACAAACTTGAGCAGATCTGAATTTGTAAGCGATATGTCTGGCAGAATAGCTAACGGGCATTTTTTATTTATGAAGAGACGTAATCCTCTATTGTATGGTTTCGGGTATAGTCTTTTTCCGATGGCTGCTGCTTCCATCATGCAGTTACGTCTTCTTGCTTTCTCTGACTGTTGCTGGGAGCTCTGTGCGTTCTTGACTGTTACGGCAATAGCCGCAGCACCATCAGCCAGTGAATCCACCGCTGAGAGCCCTGCGAAGGCAGGAATGACGGATAGGCTAATTCCACCTGATGTCTGGAGTATCGGAAGAACTCCGTTTGCTTTAACCAGCCCTTTATGCTTCAGGGCACTTTTGACTGCATACATCGCTGTCTCGATATAGTTTTTGAAACGAGACGTGTGTGTCTAGGGTTTTTAAGTTTTGTGATGTGTCTGGACTCTGGCCTAAACTTTTAGGCTGGCGGTTTTAGTGTAGTGCAGAGTGGCTGACTCCTCCCTTTTTTCCTTGCGGTCAGCCAGCCACTTCCATCTGCTCCATTGTTTTAGCTCCCTCTACCTTTTTCTTCCTGTGTTGTCCATGTTTTACTGCTGACGCCCTGCTTCATCCCACTCTTCGGTGTGGGTGAGCACATATTTTTTATGATTGTTCCCTGTGTTTTATGTTCCGTTTGATGTAAATGTTCTGAGTTTTTTTTTTCCTTGACACCCGTCTCACTATGATACTGAACGGGCGCTGAAGACCTTGCTGTCGTGCGCCCCCAAAACCCTTCTACTACTACTACTACTATTCTTTTTCATCGTTGTCTTCTTCATCTTCAGTGCACGACGTGCAGCGTTCATAACTCGCTGTAAATTTACACGCAAACCCAACTTAATTTGACCTGGTATGGTTTTATCAACTACAAATTCTGCAATGCGATGTCCTAAGCTAATTACCTTTCTCTCTCTGCCTTGGCTAAAATTCGATCTGTCCTGGGAAATCTTTATGTTTTGCGTATGCATTGTTAGTCCAAACACGCCTCATCACGCAGGTTAATCCCCTTATCACGACGAGTTTTCCAGCACGTCCGCAGTAATTATACCCCATAACGTGCAATTCGAGGGGAAGTTTATCGAGAACACCACCACCTCTTACAATGCGTCCCCTGTCACGGATGTTATGCTACTGAGCTGGCTGTGCTCTGTGCACCACCCTTATATAGCAAATCGTCAGCGCCAATCCATCTGTTTTGTGTTGCAGGAAAACCAAGCCATTTAACTAGTGCTCTATTCCATCGACGGCTTATGACACGCTCTACGACACGTGTGCTTCTAAAATCTACTGCATTTCCTCGGTATGAAATCATTCCGAAATTTCAGTGCCACTGCTGTCCTTTAAGATGTAAGTTCTGGGATTTGTGCTCTGCACTGTTACTCTACCAGTTTGGGAGGTATGGCTTCTAAAATGCTGTCTTGTGCGATATATACCAAATCACCTACATCAGATTTCTGTTTACGTGGATCCATCATTTTAATACGATAGTACACCGCATCCATCAGTCCATTATATCGAACATCGATTAGCCTCATTTCTATTTGCTATGTTTGTTTCGATTATACTGTGCAATTATTTCTGGGAGGGTGTCTGTCCATTTGTATGAGCCGCAAAATCAAAACGCATCCACATATAACCTTTTATTGTCCTGTCCACACGTTCCACGATACTTGCCTTCAGGTCGGTGAATGTTGACTACTGATGTATTCCATACCGCTGCATCACGATCTCGGGATACCTATTCTTAAACTCTTCAGCGTGATCGGTTCGGAGATGCTCTGGTAACCGATTCATCCCTCTCTGCAACATATACTCAAATACCTCCATGAGATCTCGCCCAGTTTTTGTTTTAACAGGTAATGCCCAGGCAAACTTCGAATACGTATCAATAACCATTAAAATATTTCTGATTCCATTATTCTCATGTGAATATTCCCTCACATCTACAACAACAGCCTGCCATAAGTCATCCAAACCTTCAGTCAGAACATATCAAGGAGGGTACGTTTTGCGTACTGGTTTGTGCAGTTCTCGGGATGCCCTCTCCATACTCATTCGATTATACCTATCTCTCTAAGATCTGAAATTACTGAGACAACCTCATTCAAATGAGCGGTATTGCCTGAAGCAGCTAATACCATGAGCAATCATGGTCGATCTATTATGTCATTGGGGTCGTCATGGTATAAATACTGAGGGGGCTGATTGCTGACTCTGTTAAGTTGAATATCAATACCCTCACCGCCGCTATACCGCTTCAAATTACAATATTTTTTACACTGAAGCGCCAAAGAAACTGAAACTTCTTTATTTAATTCTGAAACTACTGAGTGAAACTGAACGTACTGTCACTTTGCTTGTCTTTATCGTTTGAACTCTGACCTACAGAATTTTCCCTGACAAACACATTTTGCAATCGATGTCCAACCAATTTTAAATCTTCAAGACGGACACACATCCAGACCATCTGCTCATGCTAACGCTGCTGACCTCCGTCACTGCTAACTATTAACTTCTAACTGCGAGTTTTCAGTGTAACATTTGGTACTGCGGTACTTACGGTGAGCATTGATACCTCATTCTCATTTTTCTCCCTTCGATAATACCCTTCATGCAGACCCCTCTATAACTTTCAGCCAAAACTACTTCATTTAATTCTCGAAGCACTCTCTTAGTTCAACATTTTTTCCCAAAAAAAATCATATCTATCTGTATTTATACTTTCATATATTTCTAACATCATCATTTGTTTCCAAGAAAACCTTACCTAAACCTGTTGTCATTATACCCTACTTAACTGTTCATTTTCTTTTTCAAAATAATTGTTCCCCATTATAAAATACTCTTTGGCCAAAGCTTTTCCTTATAGCTTCTCAATGCATTTCTTCCCAACTCATAATAACTCATTTTCTTATATAGCGTATCCCCTCTTAAGCTAACTTAAATTTACTGAGCTCAGATATATAAAGTAGAGAACGAGGCAATGCAGCAGCATGAAACAATTAGCACAAACAAAATGGTTCAAATGGCTCTGAGCATTATGGGACTTAACTTCTGAGGTCATCAATCCCCTAGAACTTAGAACTACTTAAACCTAACTGACGTAAGGACATCACACACATCCATGCCCGAGTCAGGATTCGAACCTGCGACCGTAGCGGTCACGGGGCTCCAGACTGTAGCGCCTAGAACCGCTCGGCCACCAAGGCCGGCTAGCACAAACAACAATGACAAAAATGCAGATTGGTAAAGCAAGCAGCAGCATATCAAAATTAGCAAAAAAGTGCACCGTTACAACTAGTATAAGGCAATATCCAGCGAACAAGAAAAACAAATCATTGGTAAAACTAGCTTAACACAGTAAGTAATACAATGTAAAATGCAGCAGCACAATGCCTGACAAATAGCAGTAGCAAATGCAATAACTGATACCTAAACATGAGAAACCACAAGCAGAAAAAATATTACAAAAAAGACAGCAATGCAGATAAGGGAAATGTCTATTTACATCTTAATGTCTATGTCACATCTTAACACTAGATTGGTGCATGACAACAACTTATTCTACCAAAAAATTACCAAGTCCTTCAAAAGACAATTATGTATGCAATTCTTGTTACTAGTCCCTCCTCCTTCATATTGTTCTTTACTTTCCAAGTGCTCTTTTTAAGAATGTGGATCATAAAATTATTATTTAATGGAACTGTTGGCAGAAAGTGTTTACATTAGCATATGTTTTAAATTTTATTTCCTAAAACCAATGATGCATCACAGCTAGAAACTAGATATCAAATAAAATACGCAAATTTGTACAAAGCAAAGCATAAAAACATCAACCTGCAGCCATATGGCATTTCATAAGTCAGTAAAAATTGTCTCAACTCTTGTGGAAAGACACTTGTCACAATCAGGGGTGTAGATGCAAGCGTATTTCTCATCACTTCATAAGCATTTCAGTAAGTAGCATAAAGTATGAGCCCCAAAGTATAATAATATGTCTCTAAGTAATAATGTGTCGTGTTTGTGGTGGTGCCTTCTGCAAAGAAATGTCAATAGCAAAGTCAATGACCTCTCTTTTCCTTGTGTTTCCTTTCCTTTTTTAGTGCGTTTCTTCTCCTCTTGTTTTGCCTCTGTATGTGAGGATTTGTAACTGCGTCAGGTCTGTGTCTTTTAGCCGTTCTCCTTGTTCGCTGTCCGTCTTCGTCCCTTCACTGCATGTGTTCCTGTTTCTATGCGTTTGGGCGCTGATGACCACGCTGTTTAGCGCTCGAAAACCTCAAACCACACACACACACTCTCTTTTCCACAGCTGTGCATTTGAAAGGCAACGCAACAATGGGTTTTCCAGGTGGCTAGGGCGCAGCTGGGCGCAACAGAGCATTACGTCAAGGTCACATTTTACCAAAATATTTACGACAACAGTTTCAGCAACAATGATAGTTTGATACAAATAAAAAATTTCAAAGGTTGAAAAATTACAGGAGAAGTGTGTAGAAACGAAATCTCATAAATAACAGTGTCCCAAAAATATCCGTCAGCATTGTGGTACTCACATTCACATATATACTCACATTTTATAACTCTTGAATTACAGTTCTTGGTTTCCAACATTCTTTTCCACAAACCAGAGTCCCTAACCTCTATTCATCACCTTATTACACATATGTTAACATCATAATACTCATCGTCATTAAACATGTAGCATAATCACATTCCTCATATAGCATCACCTTATTGGACGTAACTATATCTTAACATCATAATACACATCGTCGTCAGAATAATATCATCATAAAACATCAGTCTAATCTCAAAATCGTCGTAGTTTCCTTCAATAATTTCAAAATCTCTAAAAAAATTCTCTAGTCGTTTCAATAGTGTCATCTATCTCGAATGTACTTCAAAAATCATGATCCTGTAAAGTAAATCTGAACTGTCCCCCAAAATGCAAATAAAGTAAAATTTCATAAGTGCAAAATAATCGAACTGTGTAATTATGTAAATATGTGTCAAAGACATAGTGAAAAAATGTTTTATTTCTCTCAGTTAAATGACCAGATAGCTTGTAATTCTGTGTTAGAAAAATATGGTACCGATGTATAAAATTGTATAAGCAAATACCATATTAGCTAGAGCTCCTTGCGCTTGCCACACGCATGGTACACAAAGTAGGCGTACCCCCATGAGGGGTAATGTTGTTATACCTCAGATGTTACAGATTAAAACTACGGAATGAAATGTATCGCCGAAAACCTCTGTATCATTGTAATTCAAATATATTTCTAGAAATGTTCCAAGTACAAAAGATAATCACTCACATGCATGTCATGTAGCGCTAAACTGTAGTTCTCGCTGTAAAAAAAAATCTGTAATTGCTTAACGATAACAATGTGCCAAGTGTTCAAAAGCAAAGTTCTTCAAAAATCAATGTACTTGCCTTTCTCATATACAAAATTAAAGTGCTATGCCTATAAATGTCGTAGTTATTACGTTCATTGCAGTGACCTTGAAAGTACTATACTGTAATGCATTGTTGTTTACGAAAAATACCTGTCTCACTGTAGCTATGCCACAAAGGTCATTACCAAAACATGTTCTACTTTCCAGAAGAACGTAGAAAAGCTGTGTAGACATAAAACAGATACAGCGTAAAAACAATAATAACAATTGTGTCACTCGTTAGTTGCGTCGTAATATAGTCGTGCAGCTGTCAAAAAAACCAAATACTCTGTCATCTGTGACCTCTCAGAAAGTACTGCAAACAAAAATGTCTTTTGAAGTAAACCAAAATGTTGCAGTAAAATAGCATTATCAGTATATGTTCTAAGAATGTGGACTTTATACTCGTGACGTAATCGTGCAAACAACAAGCAAAAATGCACACACAATAATAGTGTGCCGCCTGTTCCACATAAAAGGGTACTCTTAAAATTAATGTCTTAATGAATTCCATAGGTTCTTGACTAGCTAGTTAACTTCAAACGTCGCTGCATGCTAAATGTGACAAAGTGTAACAGTAAGTTGAAGTGAAAAATTTATTAGCAACAATTAAGTCAGAAAGAAAAATTACTTCTCAATAAACGGTTTTTCATGAGAAATGTGTGGTAATTTTTTACTTTTCTTAGTACACAGAGTTTCATCTTCAACGCAATTATCATGCAGTATACGTCGGATGCTGGGGGAGGAGGATATTAGTGTTTAACGTCCCGTCGACAACGAGGTCATTAGAGACGGAGCGCAAGCTCGGGGGAGGGAAGGATAGGGAAGGAAATCGGCCGCGCCCTTTCAAAGGAACCATCCCGGCATTTGCCTGAAGCGATTTAGGGAAATCACGGAAAACCTAAATCAGGATGGCCGGAGACGGGATTGAACCGTCGTCCTCCCGAATGCGAGTCCAGTGTGCTAACCACTGCGCCACCTCGCTCGGTACGTCGGATGCTGTATGGTCCATTGTAAATCAGAAAGAATTTGTGACTCAAATCTTTTTTCTTGTGTGACAATGAATGGGCTTTAATGAGAACTTCCTGATCAATGTGTAGTTTCTTTGCATTTGTCTTACCATGTAGTTTTTTTCCTTTTGTCTGCAGCAGAATTTATATTTTTAATAGCCAAATGAATTATGTCTTTATGACGAAGAATTTAGAAAAAGTACAAGCTCTCTGACTCTGCTTACTGGTTCCTTATTCTTCAGTGAAAGAATAGGTGGTAAAGCAGTCGAGTCATGAGGCATTTCATTCAACACGTTTTGAAATAAGTGTAAGTATCTGTCCCAATACTGATGCTTCCTGTGACAATGTCTACAAATCTTATTAATTTCTTTCATTATGCGTTCAGACGGGTTACAGTGTGGAGAGTACAATGCACTAAAATCGGGCTTGATTGTACGATTCCGTAACATGCGTGACCAAACAGCATATCTGAATTGTGGTCCGTTATCTCAAATGACCTTGGTAACGTGTCCAACTTCACATAAGAAATTTTTAACAAAGGCGTTGGATACAGACTGTCCAGTGGCTTTGCGTATCGGTGTGATAGAAACAAATTTTGACAAATTTTGATGTAAGTTCAGCAGCGATGACAACTAATGAAAATCCATTCGTTTTGACAAGGGGCCCCAGAAGAACAACAGGAGCAAATTCTTTTAATCTCGTAGGAATAATAGGAAACAATGCAGCACGTTGTGAGATGGCAGATGGCTTAGCTTTTTGGCAAAGTCTACAAATAGACAAGACTCTCCTAATTCTCTTTTCCATGTTGTTAAAATAACAAGTCGTCTGAAGAATATGATAACATTTTTGTGGACCAAAATGTGCGTAGCTGAAACGAATGTGCCAGAGCTGATTAACAAAATCGTCAGGAATACGAAGTACACATAGCTTGTCATCAACGGTGCAACGTTTGAAGAGTATGTTGTTTCTAACCAGATAATAATGACGAATCTGCGTGTGTGTTTTTTCATACCAATTAGTTCCGATATCTTTCCAAATCGGTTCCTTTTCTTGTTCATAAGCAAAGTCCCTTAAAGATGCAGTGACCAAGTTTTCAAATTCTACTTTTTGAATGTAAAGAATACTGAAATTTTTCTCAAGGTTAGCTTCTGTGTTGCTTTTCTGAAGGCCAGCCGGTGCACGTGACAGTAATGTCATTTTCTATGGCTTCTTGAAATAAATGGGCACCAAGACCCAGTTCAGAGGAATCTTTGCTAAGGCAGAAATCTTGTGACAGATCTGGGTGAGTTAAGATTGGCGCATTAAGTAGTGCTTCTTGCAAAGAATCAAATTCCAACTGTGCCTGTTCGTCCCAGTTCCAGACAGTGTTTTTGCCAATGAGGGAATAAAGTTTTAGTATTAATAGAGTCGGAATATTCAGGAAACGACGGTAGAAATTCACGAGACCTAGAAAACTGCGATTTTTTTTGTGGATGGAACTGGAATGGCTCTGATTGCTTCCAGCTTTTCAGGATCCGGGAGAATGCCCTCAGAAGAAATAATATGACCCAAAAACTTCACTTTAGTCCTACCGAATTCAGATTTTTCCAAGTTAACTGTAATTCCAGATTCAGCAAAAATACGTAACGCACTGGTGCTGGCAACGCTTCATTGTTCTTCCTCTCCCAGAGGCTGACAGATACCGGTGAGCCGCTACATCTGCCCTATATACCCAATGTGGACGTGGTTTCCTGCACTCCTATTGGCCCCGCCAGTTTTCGGGTGGTGCTGGAGGGGACAAAACCTGTTCCAAAAGACCTCTGATGGTAGTTTTGTGAATTTCCTCACTCAGTCTGCGTTGTTTTATATATTTGTCTCTTAGACACATTTATGGGGCATTTCAAAAAAAGGTAGACAGTTCCAGCACAGGCAGTGACCTCTACGAGCTGCGAAACATATCTTCACCCCCTCCCACTGCATCACCATTATTTGCTGAAAAGTATTCTTTTTCTTACACTCATCCATTATCTTTTCCTTCCAGTCTTCATGTAGGGAGCTATGGATGCAGTCCTCAGCTGTGTGGTTGCATGTAGCACACTTACTAAAATCATTCCTGCTCAGTACCAGCATCTCCTTGATTGTACACCTAGGTTCTTGTACTGGAGCATCTCGCCTCTTGCACTTCAGAAGACTGACTGGAGTTTTCTCGGATGGTCTACAGTCCCAGTACAAGCATTTATCAGCATGAGTTGCAAAGTGTAAATTACACCCATCTTGCTGCATTTTCATTATTTCATGAAGCGTTTTCGTCCCCTTCATACATTCGCACAATATCATTGCTTTCCAAGTATTCTGCAGCTAGCTATGGACATATGGTGTGGCAGGGGGCGAAAGACATTCCGGAGGGCTGAACGGAAGGCCTCTCCAGTTTGTCTGACGAACCGGTTTCAGGCTCTGTCTCAGGCTGATACTGATCTTCAGCCTGACATGGCTGCTTGTCCTGTTCCAGAGGTTGCCCCTCAGTCTGCAAGATCCGGGCAGTCGCAGAGGGTGGGCTTACTGGTAGTTGGGAGCTCCAACGTCAGGCGCGTAATGGGGCCCCTTAGGGATATGGCAGCAAGGGAGGGGAAGAAAACCAAAGTGCACTCCGTGTGCATACCGGGGGGAGTCATTCCAGATGTGGAAAGGGTCCTTCCGGATGCCATGAAGGGTACAGGGTGCACCCATCTGCAGGTGGTCGCTCATGTCGGCACCAATGATGTGTGTCGCTATGGATCGGAGGAAATCCTCTCTGGCTTCCGGCGGCTATCTGATTTGGTGAAGACTGCCAGTCTCGCTAGCGGGATGAAAGCAGAGCTCACCATCTGCAGCATCGTCGACAGGACTGACTGCGGACCTTTGGTACAGAGCCGAGTGGAGGGTCTGAACCAGAGGCTGAGACGGTTCTGCGACCATGTGGACTGCAGATTCCTCGACTTGCGCCATAGGGTGGTGGGGTTTCGGGTTCCGCTGGATAGGTCAGGAGTCCACTACACGCAACAAGCGGCTACACGGGTAGCAGGGGTTGTGTGGCGTGGGCTGGGCGGTTTTTTAGGTTAGATGGCCTCGGGCAAGTGCAGAAAGGGCAACAGCCTCAACGGGTGCGGGGCAAAGTCAGGACATGCAGGGACCAAGCAGCAATCGGTATTGTAATTGTAAACTGTCGAAGCTGCGTTGGTAAAGTACCGGAACTTCAAGCGCTGATAGAAAGCACCGAAGCTGAAATCGTTATAGGTACAGAAAGCTGGCTGAAGCCAGAGATAAATTCTGCCGAAATTTTTACAAAGGCACAGACGGTGTTTAGAAAGGATAGATTGCATGCAACCGGTGGTGGAGTGTTCGTCGCTGTTAGTAGTAGTTTATCCTGTAGTGAAGTAGAAGTGGATAGTTCCTGTGAATTATTATGGGTGGAGGTTACACTCAACAACCGAACTAGGTTAATAGTTGGCTCCTTTTACCGACCCCCCGACTCAGCAGCATTAGTGGCAGAACAACTGAGAGAAAATTTGGAATACATTTCACATAAATTTTCTCAGCATGTTATGGTCTTAGGTGGAGATTTCAATTTACCAGATATAGACTGGGACACTCAGATGTTTAGGACGGGTGGTAGGGACAGAGCATCGAGTGACATTATACCGAGTGCACTATCCGAAAATTATTTCGAGCAATTAAACAGAGAACCGACTCGTGGAGATAACATCTTGGACCTACTGATAACAAACAGACCCGAACTTTTCGACTCTGTAAGCGCAGAACAGGGAATCAGTGATCATAAGGCCGTTGCAGCATCCCTGAATATGGAAGTTAATAGGAATATAAAAAAAGGGAGGAAGGTTTATCTGTTTAGCAAGAGTAATAGAAGGCAGATTTCAGATTACCTAACAGATCAAAACGAAAATTTCTGTTCCGACACTGACAATGTTGAGTGTTTATGGAAAAAGTTCAAGGCAATCGTAAAATGCGTTTTAGACAGGTACGTGCCGAGTAAAACTGTGAAGGACGGGAAAAACCCACCGTGGTACAACAACAAAGTTAGGAAACTACTGCGAAAGCAAAGAGAGCTTCACTCCAAGTTTAAACGCAGCCAAAACCTCTCAGACAAACAGAAGCTAAACGATGTCAAAGTTAGCGTAAGGAGGGCTATGCGTGAAGCGTTCAGTGAATTCGAAAGTAAAATACTAGGTACCGACTTGACAGAAAATCCTAGGAAGTTCTGGTCTTACGTTAAATCAGTAAGTGGCTCGAAACTTCATGTCCAGACACTCCGGGATGATGATGGCATTGAAACAGAGGATGACAAGCGTAAAGCTGAAATACTAAACACCTTTTTCCAAAGCTGTTTCACAGAGGAAGACCGCACTGCAGTTCCTTCTCTAAATCCTCGCACCAACGAAAAAATGGCTGACATTGAAATAAGTGTCCAAGGAATAGAAAAGCAACTGGAATCACTCAACAGAGGAAAGTCCACTGGACCTGACGGGATACCAATTCGATTCTACACAGAGTACGCGAAAGAACTTGCCCCCCTTCTAACAGCCGTGTACCGCAAGTCTCTAGAGGAACAGAAGGTTCCAAATGATTGGAAAAGAGCACAGGTAGTCCCAGTCTTCAAGAAGGGTCGTCGAGCAGATGCGCAAAACTATAGACCTATATCTCTGACGTCGATCTGTTGTAGAATTTTAGAACATGTCTTTTGCTCGAGTATCATGTCGTTTTTGGAAACTCAGAATCTACTATGTAGGAATCAACATGGATTCCGGAAACAGCGATCGTGTGAAACCCAACTCGCTTTATTTGTTCATGAGACCCAGAAAATATTAGATACAGGCTCCCAGGTAGATGCTATTTTTCTTGACTTCCGGAAGGCGTTCGATACAGTTCCGCACTGTCGCCTGATAAACAAAGTAAGAGCCTACGGAATATCAGACCAGCTGTGTGGCTGGATTGAAGAGTTTTTAGCAAACAGAACACAGCATGTTGTTATCAACGGAGAGACGTCTACAGACATTAAAGTAACCTCTGGCGTGCCACAGGGGAGTGTTATGGGGCCATTGCTTTTCACAATATATATAAATGACCTAGTAGATAGTGTCGGAAGTTCCATGCGGCTTTTCGCGGATGATGCTGTAGTATACAGAGAAGTTGCAGCATTAGAAAATTGTAGCGAAATGCAGGAAGATCTGCAGCGGATAGGCACTTGGTGCAGGGAGTGGCAACTGACCCTTAATATAGACAAATGTAATGTATTGCGAATACATAGAAAGAAGGATCCTTTATTGTATGATTATATGATAGCGGAACAAACACTGGTAGCAGTTACTTCTGTAAAATATCTGGGAGTATGCGTGCGGAACGATTTGAAGTGGAATGATCATATAAAATTAATTGTTGGTAAGGCGGGTACCAGGTTGAGATTCATTGGGAGAGTCCTTAGAAAATGTAGTCCATCAACAAAGGAGGTGGCTTACAAAACACTCGTTCGACCTATACTTGAGTATTGCTCATCAGTGTGGGATCCGTACCAGATCGGGTTGACGGAGGAGATAGAGAAGATCCAAAGAAGAGCGGCGCGTTTCGTCACAGGGTTATTTGGTAACCGTGATAGCGTTACGGAGATGTTTAACAAACTCAAGTGGCAGACTCTGCAAGAGAGGCGCTCTACATCGCGGTGTAGCTTGCTCGCCAGGTTTCGAGAGGGTGCGTTTCTGGATGAGGTATCGAATATATTGCTTCCCCCTACTTATACCTCCCGAGGAGATCACGAATGTAAAATTAGAGAGATTAGAGCGCGCACAGAGGCTTTCAGACAGTCGTTCTTCCCGCGAACCATACGCGACTGGAACAGGAAAGGGAGATAATGACAGTGGCACGTAAAGTGCCCTCCGCCACACACCGTTGGGTGGCTTGCGGAGTATAAATGTAGATGTAGATATCGCTTCAAACCTCACTGGTTAATTAATGCGTGAGTAGACTAAGTAATTGCACTGTATTGTATTAATTCTTAATTTATGCAAAATTACACAACTTAGAGTTGGCCATGTGTTAATTTCGCGTACAAAGTTGTGTATTTATCTACTAAAATGTACTTTAAACAACGTCAGTGATTAGCTAGACTGTTACGTTTGTGGATGCAGCGAATATTATCGAGAGGTTTGTTACTGTTTATGTTTATGAGCAGGCAGATTCACTGTATACTAAGATAAACAGGTACTGCAAAGATGTAACAACTACCAAAGAAAACAAATTGCTCCTAAACAATTGCTCCTAAACTTTGCTATCCTACCGGACACTGAGTCCAAAGATTTAAAAAAAAAAGTCACCTGCTTGTAACATGAATTTCTCTGACCAAGACACTTTGACATTTATCCATCTGTCATTCAGTCAAGATAGTACACTCAGTAATGAAACAAAGCAGTAGGCTCTGCCAGAAATATCGACTCTTAGACAATGTGTCTAATAGTGTATTTTAATACGACAGTATGCCATCTTAGGCAATTTATAACACTTGTAAGTAAGCACTATAAATATGGATTCTTATACGCCTATATCACTTATTATGTATTTCACTGTTATTCTCTAATCTGCTTTCAGAAAACACTTGATAATGGCGCTTTTAAGCCGAAATCATGATTGTGTTAGTGTAAATGCAACACTGTAAATAAATAACAGTCTAATGGCGGTACTGACTTCAAAGAAAGACGGAAAGGTGGTTGTCAGTCACCACCTTTGTATTGAAATTGGCCGCGTAGTCGAAGCACTACAAACAGAGCAGGTAGGATTTACTTGTCTGGGCACTTTAAGTCATGCACAACTTCACACATGTGGCGGCAACCGATTGGTGCACCGAAATCACGGTTTCCAGAACTTTCTGTGATGAGCAGTCCTACTGTTCGTCAACAAGGATCAGTTCCACGACTTCTAAGTATTGTCTGCGCCAGTTTCAGTTTCTCGATCCGTTTACTGTTCGCAAACACACTGCACAAGAAAGTCGGATATTTATATTTACTAATATGGTGTCTGTTCTTTCGGACATGTCCGAAAGAACAGATACCATCTTAGTAAATATACAATTAAGTCTCACCGGCCACTTGACCATCTTCTTCTTCTGTGCGAATGCACAAACAGTGTCCGAACTCTTACGGGAATCGGCAACGCGCCGCGACTAATGAGTATAATGGGCAGGGGCACTACGAATGTAGTGCGGGACAATACATCGAGAATGTGGGTTTCGCGGGAGGCGTGCCAGAGATAAGTCCCTGCAGTCGCGCTGTCCTCTGTGTCCTATGTGGCTCAGATGGATAGAGCGTTTGCCATGTAAGCAGGAGATCCCGGGTTCGAGTCCCGGTCGGGGCACACATTTTCATCAGTCCCCGTTGACGTATGTCAACCCCTGTAAGCAGCTAAGGGTGTTCATTTCATTGTAAAGTCGGATTTAGTGACGCTCAAGCAGTAATTTGTGATCGGGAAGACCGGTGACGCAATGCAGTTTGCAGAGGTATCGGGCAGCGGGCTTCTGATGGCGATAACAACCACGAAGTACAACAGGTGCGACTGTCACTCGTCACACTGAGTCAGCTTTTCTTAGCGACAACAACAGTTCTGTCATCAGTAGATAAGGCAGAAAAATAAGCGGGTACATAGATAAGAGTTGATCGGCAGTTGCGATGCATATCAGAAACAGAATTTTGTGGAAAACTGTATTTAGTACTGAGTAGCTACTCGTACTTTCGGGGAGAACTACGAAGTGTGTTCAAAACGATCTGATAATTTTGTAACTTAGCGTATTTCATTAGTCTGATTCGAGCGGTTTTTGTTATTGTTGTAAATACCTTTGGATAGTATGAATACACTTTTAGCTATGTAGAACATACAGTGGGCTGTTAGCTGCTAAAATGGTTAAATGTGGTTTGATAATTTTGGCAACTATTTGTTTTGTATAAAAAGGGGCAGAGAATTCGTATTAAATTTTTCTATATAGCTGAATAAAGCGGCGAAGCTTTAGAAACGTTAAATATTGCTTTCGATCAGCCTGTTATGAGTAAAACAAGCGTTTACGAGTGGAATAAGCGTTTCGAAGAGGATAGTGAAGACGCTGAAGATGACGTTCGCCCTGGAAGATCGAGCACATCATCAGCCGATGAGATAGCGAAGAAAGCGAAACAAATGATGGTGAATGGTAATCGGGCGACAATCTTTGATGATGGTATCGCAACTAATTCATGCCAAGATATTTTTTTTTATTGTTTGGCTGTTAAGTTGCAAGGGAACAGTAACTTTATGTGAAATGATCATTGTGCAGGATATGAGTGCAACAAATAATATAATAGTTTGTCGCTGACGCCAACAATGCCTTTCAGGAAGCACAGCAACCAAAGAGGCCAAATGTCCCACTTCTGTATGAGCCACGGACTCTAATCTAATGATACCAGAGTGTAATTCTCCGACAAAGTAATAGCGAGGATGTATTTTTATACATGTGAAGTGTAAAGTTAAATTTCATTCTTCACTAATAAATACTGTGTCAGCTCAAACTGTTCTTCACCACTTGCGCTAATCATTGTCGCCGCGCGGGATTAGCCGAGCAGTCTGAGGCGCTACAGTCATGTACTGTACGGCTGGTCCCGGGTGTGTGTGTTTGTTCTTAGGATAATTTAGGTTAAGTAGTGTGTACGCTTAGGTACTGATGACCTTAGCAGTTAAGTCCCGTAAGATTTCACACACATTTGCACATTTTTTTTTGCTAGTCATTGTCCGACACCAAAGCAGACCACCAAGTAATATATAGAGTCATAGTTGTCGCAGTAGGCGTAAGAGGAGGTGGTACGCCTACACATGGCGACGGCCATTTCAAGACGCTGTACGTACGTCTTTGGATAAATTAGAGAAATCAACGTAATAAAACGGTGTGAACAACGGTGTTGGTTCGTGTACAATGGAATACAACGTTGTTTAGGGGCGAGTTGAAAAGAAACTGAACTGTGTTAACAATTTTTAATTCAAGAAGGATATTTTAAAATTATTGCAGATGAGAGTTGTAAAGAACGGTGACTATAGTGAACATTATTATTAGAGCCAGTTAAATGAAAAGGAGACACAAGGAAAAACTAAACAAATTGTTTATTTTTTTCAAAAGTAATCGCTGTAGCTATTAATACATTTATCCCACTGTGAGACAAAGAAGGTCAATTCCCCCATGGAAAAATATTTGCAGTTTCCAACAGAACCACGGCTCTACCCGGGCGTGCAGCTCTTCGTCACAAGCAAACCGATGGCCACCAATGTCTTTCTTCGGGTCTCCAAAAACATGGAGGAGAGATCAGGACTGTATGGATGAGGTGTAAGGGTTTCCCAGAGCAACACCTGGGGTGCGTCCACATGTTACCAAGATTGTTTCGAATACGTTGCAGAAGTTTCGCAAGGGAAGCACGTAACGTCACCCACACGGTCCAGGTCTATCCCCATGTGAATTCCGTGTTTTTGGAGCCCGAAGAAGACACTGGAGGTCGTCGATTTGTTTCTGACTAAGACGTGCATGCCTGGGTACAGCCGTGGTTCTGCAGGCATCCGCAAACATCTTTCCACGTAGACACTGACCGTCTTGTGTCACAGTGGG
Organism: Schistocerca cancellata; assembly: GCF_023864275.1. NCBI lineage: Eukaryota > Metazoa > Arthropoda > Insecta > Orthoptera > Acrididae > Schistocerca > Schistocerca cancellata. Next base: position 587,271,128 of record NC_064632.1, on the reverse strand, counting down.
ATAAGTGTATTAATAACAACTACGGTGGTTATTTTTGAAATAATAAACAGTTTACTTACTTTTTTTCCATGCGTCTGCGTCTCGTTTACATTTGACTTTCTCTTATATAACAGCTGAAACAGAACAAAACAGTAGCAATATCGTCAGTGAAGGAGGACAGTTAAATATTTCAGTTAATGTATTAGAGATGTTTAGATTCAAAAATGCTGTATTTGACGCCAGCATTTATACATATAAAGGAAACGACTGTTTTCAGCACTTAGTTAATGTTCCAAGATGATGATGTTGATGAGGTCCCATACTCCGAGGAGCGTAGTGGACGGTGCGGCAGACCCGCACCGCTGAACTAGGCAAGGTTCTAGCGGAAGTGGTTTGCCATTGCCTTCCTCCGACCCTAATGAGGATGAATGATGATGATGAAGACGAAACAACACCCAGTCATCTCGAGGCAGGAAAAATCCCTGACCCCGCCGGGAATCGAACCCGGGACCCCGTGCGCGGGAAGCGAGAACGCTACCGCAAGACCGCGAGCTGCGGACAATGTTCCAATAATTACAACAAATTAAAAACTCTCTTCAGGAAATGAAAGGCAGTCGTCAGGAATTTAAAAGGGATGTGCATGACGGGTACAGTAAATTATGGGATGCAGTTGATAGCCAGCGAATGGACCTCGCTAACATATTTAATCGAAAATATGATGAGCTTCTAAATGAATTTCAGTCTAAACACGATGGACACAAAACTGAAATTCAGTTCATCCGAACAAAACAAACAAACGAAAACTCTCAGCAACGGGGCTCATTATAAAATAATGGCCCAATTTTGTGAAATTATGAATAGAAAGAGAACTTGCGAAAGTTACAAAGACTCGATTATTACGTTAATTGGCGGCGTTCAAGCCTGTGCAATAACTTGGGCAGTCAAGTTGACAAAATCCACTGGAATGTTCCAGAATGACAAAAGGGATCCAGTTAAGTAAATAAAAACTTTGTGTGGAAGAGACCGATACAGTGCTACATATAATAGTTCGTAACATTGTTATTGCGTCTCAGATAATGATAGAAAACGAAATGAGAGTACGAAATTTCGAAGTATATGAACCCAAACACTTTATCCATGCCAAAGCTTTTATCAAACAGTTTAAACATCAATTTCTAAAAATTTATACAGAACGGATTAAAATAGATACGTCATCAGCCACAAGAAGGCGAAGAACATACCTAGGTTATCAGCGTATCAAAAAATTATACGACGAACAGCATTTTTAAATAAATAAAAGGCATTTTTAAATAAATTTTGGTCTCCAGAAGAAGAAGAGAATATAAAATAAAAAATTTTTACAGCTCCAAATTACGCAATATATCACGACACTGCGCGAGAGTATATACAGAAATATAGGAATGACAGTTCCTACTTTGACAACCTGTTTAAAAAGGAGGAATTAGTGTTAATTCTGTGATAAAGTGTTACTACTCACGGTATTCGAGAATTTGCAGCTCAGGCCGCATTTGAATATTGAGCGGGTGTGTTTAATGATCAATCGAATTGAGGCCCCCACGTCAGAACGGAAACTACAGTAAGGAAGTAATGACGAACGTCATAAACACGACACAGTACACGCTGTGTACAGAATTTCAGAATTACGGACGATACGTACATTCGACCGACAAGACATCGGAATGCAAAGAAGGGACGAACCTAGCCCATTGAATGGATTTAATGCAACTCATCAACCAAGTCGGTAACCGTACACAGGAGACAGGGCTCAGAAACGATCACCAGAAAGGACTCAGTGCTGCAGTCCTAATTCACGACGCAGGACGCCGCTTAACTGCAGTAAACAATGCGTCGGAGACGGCCCGCTCGGAAACTAATGTTAAAGGAAGCGGGTCGGAGATCACGATGTATGTCATGAAATTCGAACGTAGCACAGACGTGAATGAGACCTATACGGAGAGAAAGTGGACTCGCATTAGGGAGGACGACGATTCAATCCCGCGTCCGGCCATTTTGATTTAAGTTTTCTGCAAAAAATGGTTCAAATGGCTCTCAGCACTATGGGACTCAACATCCTACGTCATAAGTCCCCTAGAACTTAGAACTATTTAAACCTAACTAACCTAAGGACATCACACACACCCATGCCCGAGGCAGGATTCGAACCTGCGACCGCAGCAGTCCCGCGGTTCCGGACTGCAGCGCCAGAACCGCTAAAGTTTTCTGCGATTTCCCTAAATCGCTTCAGGCAAACACCGGGATGGTTCCTTTGAAAGGGCACGGCCGAGTGCCTTTCCCATCCTTCCCTAATCCGATGAGACCGATGACCTCGGTGTCTGGTTCCGGTCGGCCGCTGTGGCCGAGCGGTTCTAGGCGCTTCAGGTTCGAATCCTGCCTCGGGCATGGATGTGTGATGTCCTTAGGTTAGTTAGGTTTAAGTAGTTCTAAGTTCTAGGGGACTGATGATCTCAGAAGTTAAGTCACTTAGTGCTCAGAGTCATTTGAACCTCGCTGTCTGGTTTCCTTCCCCAACAAACAACCCAACCCGACAGAGAGAAATGTGAGGCTGATAACGACATTTATTGCCCTTTGAGGATTCAGTGAGTGAGATTAGTGCGGATACTTTTTTTTCACAACTTAATAATGGTTGCTTTACCAATATTTCCTGTTACTGGCGTATATATTGTCGATTGCGTAGGTAATCGAAGCAAACACATCAAAGGTCAGAATTCAGGAAGATGAGTAGGAGCAAAGCGTGTTGATTATTGAATCTCTTAATGTTAGTTTAGTTCTGGGTAGTAACTGTTTGACAGAGATAAAATGTAATGTGGATTTTGAAAAGAGTTGTCCGTGTGTGGAGGAAAATAATGAACAGAACGGAGTTAGATTCAAAGGATTCGTCGGTAAAGATGACTCCATGAGTGAACATGACATTAATGCGTTTTCTAAAAGAAGATGAACGGAAATTTTAAGTTATTTAGAGGACGATGTTGAACCGCGAGCGAGTAATAAAGATGAAGATGCTGTGGCTAATATTCAAAACAAGATTCAGACGTTAGTAGACCTGCCTGATGCTAAACGGGAAGAACGGATAGAAGTACTAAGATGCTATGCCGACCTGTTTTCACAAACGCCTGGTCTGGTCAGGGGATGCACTTGCAGAATTAAATTCAAGGATCGTGAATTATTTCACAGTAAATGTTAACGATATTTTTGGCCATGAGACAAGTAGCCAATAAACAGCACATTGGACAAATATATGGCTGAACGAACAGATAGCTGGTATTCCAGCCGAATCCATACCTTAACAAAGCAAGACAGCACAGTACGTATAGTCATCGATACTCGCTCAATGTACTGCATCATTGTACGACAAGTAGTTACTAGCAACTACTGTTGGGTGAAGACAGAAAAAGTACACTGCATTGTTAAGTAACAGAAGATGCTTCCAATTTAAGAGAACTGCTTTCGGTCTTTCTGTGTCACCAGCAGCCTGTATGACAGTAATGGATCAACTTACGGGAGAAGAATTATTGAAGCATATAACACTCTATGTGAACTATATTCTAACCAGCGCTGTTTCATGATAAGAGCGCTTAGAAATTCTGCACCGAGTTCTAGAAGCATTTAGCATATCTGTTTTAATGAACAACTTGGACAAATCAGAATACGCCATATCACTAATTAAATTCCTCAGACGTATGATTTCTCTACTTTAAACTGAATCTAATCCAGTTAAGAAAAAAGCAAAAGAAAGGAAATGTGCACGGGACAGACCTGTGAAACAATGTGTATTTAAAGTAGGTGACTGTGTCTTGATTAAGATGCATACTGCAGGGAAGCAGCCTACTCACGCCTTATAAAATTCACATCAGTCTTTCCATTGTGTGCCAGCCAGTCCGCTGTAATTAGCTCTGACATCATAAATGTTACACAAAACTTTAAAAATCAAGTAAATAACCTCTAACGTTTCTAGCATGTCAGGAGTAATACTAAACCAATATGTGTTGAATATTAGTTCAATAACTTTAACCATTTTCGAAATTTTGACATTTTTCTGTAAAAATCATTGGCGCAACAGAAAAGAGCTAGAAACTTAAAAAATTGTATTTAGATTCCTTTTGCATAATAATTTAGCAGAAACAGTATTCTGGATCTCACAAATTAAAATTTTAGTTGAAATTCATGATTTTCTGGTTTTTGTCTTAGAAATTAAGGAAGCAAGATAGATTAAATAGGCGAATAAATAAAGCTATGATGCTTAAAAATAAGTAGAAGGGAGATCCGCTATAATCATAAAGATGTGAGAAGTTTCAACTGAATAACTATAAAACTATAGCGATAGCGTATCTCCAAAGGGCAAGTTCAGAGCTCGTCTACAGCATTTAGTGTAATTAAATTAATTATCTCGCCCAAAATATTTGACTTAGCCACGTCAGACTTTTATTATGATTGCTTACCTGTGTGCTGATTGCACATTTAAATTGAGAGCTTCATCGGCCATCAGCAAAGGAAGCAATGATTTATTCGATAACTTAAAGTGGTGCATTACTAGCCTAGCGGCTAGTCGGGAGAGCAGATTTGATCAGGCGTTTCCTTAGCCGTCCGCACCGCGGCTTTATACACTCCTGGAAATTGAAATAAGAACACCGTGAATTCATTGTCCCAGGAAGGGGAAACTTTATTGACACATCCCTGGGGTCAGATACATCACATGATCAAACTGACAGAACCACAGGCACATAGACACAGGCAACAGAGCATGCACAATGTCGGCACTAGTACAGTGTATATCCACCTTTCGCAGCAATGCAGGCTGCTATTCTCCCATGGAGACGATCGTAGAGATGCTGGATGTAGTCCTGTGGAACGGCTTGCCATGCCATTTCCACCTGGCGCCTCAGTTGGACCAGCATTCGTGCTGGACGTGCAGACCGCGTGAGACGACGCTTCATCCAGTCCCAAACATGTTCAATGGGGGACAGATCCGGAGATCTTGCTGGCCAGGGTAGTTGACTTACACCTTCTAGAGCACGTTGGGTGGCACGGGATACATGCGGACGTGCATTGTCCTGTTGGAACAGCAAGTTCCCTTGCCGGTCTAGGAATGGTAGAACGATGGGTTCGATGACGGTTTGGATGTACCGTGCACTATTCAGTGTCCCCTCGACGATCACCAGTGGTGTACGGCCAGTGTAGGAGATCGCTCCCCACACCATGATGCCGGGTGTTGGCCCTGTGTGCCTCGGTCGTATGCAGTCCTGATTGTGGCGCTCACCTGCACGACGCCAAACACGCATACGACCATCATTGGCACCAAGGCAGAGGCGACTCTCATCGCTGAAGACGACACGTCTCCATTCGTCCCTCAATTCACGCCTGTCGCGACACCACTGGAGGCGGGCTGCACCATGTTGGGGCGTGAGCGGAAGACGGCCTAACGGTGTGCGGGACCGTAGCCCAGCTTCATGGAGACGGTTGCGAATAGTCCTCGCCGATACCCCAGGAGCAACAGTGTCCCTAATTTGCTGGGAAGTGTCGGTGCGGTCCCCTACGGCACTGCGTAGGATCCTACGGTCTTGGCGTGCATCCGTGCGTCGCTGCGGTCCGGTCCCAGGTCGACGGGCACGTGCACCTTCCGCCGACCACTGGCGACAACATCGATGTACTGTGGAGACCTCACGCCCCACGTGTTGAGCAATTCGGCGGTACGTCCACCCGGCCTCCCGCGTGCCCACTATACGCCCTCGCTCAAAGTCCGTCAACTGCACATACGGTTCACGTCCACGCTGTCGCGGCATGCTACCAGTGTTAAAGACTGCGATGGAGCTCCGTATGGCACGGCAAACTGGCTGACACTGACGGCGGCGGTGCACAAATGCTGCGCAGCTAGCGCTATTCGACGGCCAACACCGCGGTTCCTGGCGTGTCCGCTGTGCCGTGCGTGTGATCATTGCTTGTACAGCCCTCTCGCAGTGTCCGGAACAAGTATGGTGGGTCTGACACACCGGTGTCAATGTGTTCTTTTTTCCATTTCCAGGAGTGTATGTAAGAACGCTGTGCGAGAAGAAAAAGGCCCCAGTTCTCTCCAGACGCTGATTAGCGCACCACCTGTGCCGGGAGTCAAGTCGCGTCGGTATCGTTGATGTAAACAGCCTCGGATGCAGTAATAAGTTACTCGAGATACGTGTAACCATGAAATCGTTTTCGCGTGAAGTGTTAATTTTGGGATGACGTTAATGATCTATCTTTAGTTTGCGTATGTTGTATTTTCATGTGCCGCCGCAGGACAGACATTCTACCATTATTAGCGTGGCGTTTGATGAACATTATCATCAAATTATGGCGAGCATTCACTTAAACATTTAATTTGAACAGTTATAGTGGCATCAGCGCATTAGACTCTGAACTCCTCTGGTAGCTGGATTGTGTGGATTCTTTTTGGTCTGTGACTTTGAGAATATAGTGAACATTTTAGAGAGAATGGTTTTTGATTATGAATCCCAGACAATCTCCTAATTCCTCAGAGCTATAAGCTGTAGCTATAAATGTATTTCTCAGATGAAGTGGGCACTAGGAATTCTAATTACAGGCTTCAAGTTTTGCTAATCACTTTCTGGTTGCCAGTATTGTAGTTAGAGAGCCAGTGTTGAGAACGGCAAACAGCACAAATACAAAACATTTATTCTATTATTCCACCCGCCGCACTACAATACTTAATCCTCTAGAATGAACTATGATCCAAATTAGTACAAACCACTATCATCAAGGACCATTTAAAATTAGAAAGACCGTTCATCAGAATTCTGTTGAAGTTGAGAAGGCGATGTCTTGACAATACTATAGTCTCCAGCATGCAGAAAACATAAAATTGTACCCTCATTAAGAAATGTTGCCAGGGAATGTGAATTAGCGAACAACAGAATTACTGTGCCTGTTAATTTAAAGTGACAATAGTTGGCAGCTGTTTTGATCCTAGGTCTGTGGTCAGTAGTAGGTAGCTTCTATGACGTGATTTTTAAGTGTATGTAGAATTTGGCTGTAATGAGCTAGTGATAATTATTACTGTATACAGGAGCGCAAGGCCAACGTTTCCAGACAGTGTACCTTATCAGACGTTATAGCAGAACACAACACCAGTGTGAATGGCGAGCGTTTGTTACCAACTTGCAGACATGGCGCAGGAGGCGAAGTCAATGGTTGCAGCGCAACAGGGTGTTGTTTACAATGCTGCCACAATGCTTTTTATGACTGCGCATTGATAAGACGTCGAGTGCCACGCAGCAGTTCATCTCAGCAGTTCACCCCGCAAGCTGTCACACCTCCCACAATGCATTCGTTAGACCCCTGCAGTATCTATATCACAGGCCAGTGCTCCAAGAAATAGTGTAATTGCATTTGGAGCGCGCCTTAACGTGTTTCTCAAAGAGGGCGTTTAAGTAGATCAGGGCATCGTCTTGTTCTTGAGGTGGGAAACTGCCCGTGATAGGTGGAAGAAACAGTAACGATCAACAGCACGAGGATGCACAAGCCAGAGACAACCACCGCATTAAAGGCAAGCAACGTGTTTTCACAGGACATGTGGCTTATAATTGAAAAAGTGTCATGATGATATCCCCATTGACAAAAGATTCCGCATTAGTCTCCGACTTGGATTTCCATGAGCGGACTGTCAACGGAAGGCGACCATCACAGAAACACTGAAAAACCAACGAAAAGGTAATATTCCACGAGACAGAGCGTGGAATATCAGGAGTTTGAACGTGGTAGGGAAGTTAAAAAACCTTAAAAGAAAGGCTGAATCTAGATGTAGAGGGGGTCAATGAGGTGAAACAGAAAAAAGATATTTATGGCCAAAGCAATATACGATAATATCAAAAGAAGTAGTAAATAATGAGATTCGGATTCGTTATGAATAAGAAGGCAGGAGAGAATGTGAGTTACTGTGAACAATTCAGTGATAGAGTAGTTTTTATCAGAATACACAGAAAATCGACGCCTGCATCAGCAATTCCGGTATACATGTCTAAGTCAGAAGCAGAAGATGAAGAGGTAGAGAAAGTATACGATCGGACAGCTCAGTATCTAAAAGGAGATGATAATCTGATAATCATGGAGAATTGGAATGCAGTACTATGGGAAGTATTATAAGATAATGATGTGGGAGAGTATGGGGTTGGTTGTAAGGATCAGAGAGGAGAAATACTGAGTTCTGCAATAAATGTCAGTTAGTAATAGCGAATACACTCCTCAGAAAATGTGACAGGAGGAGGTACACCTGGAAAAAAGCCTGCAGACACAAGAAGATTCGAACTGGATTTCGTCATGTTCAGAGGGAGATTCCAAAACGAAATACATTGAAACTTCAAAGAAACTGGTAAAGGCACGTCTATTCAAATAAAGAGATATGAACACAGGCATAATACGGCGCTGCGGCCGGCAACACCTATACAAGACAAAACAAGTGTCTAGCGCAGTTGCTAGATCGGTTACTCCTGCTACAATGGCAGATTATCAAGATTTAAATGAGTTTTAACGTATTGTTACAGTCGGCGCACGAGCAATGGGACACACCATCTCCGAGGTAGCGATGAAGTGGGGATTTTTGAATATCAGGAATACGGTAAAACATATATCTCCGACATCGCTGCTGCAGGAAAAAGATCCTGCAAGAACTGGACCAACGACGACTGAAGAGAATCGTTCAACGTGACAGAAGTGCAACCCTTCCGCAAATTGCTGCAGATTTCAGTGCTAGGCCATCAACAAGTGTCAGCGTGCGAACCATTCAACGAAACATCACCTATATGGGCTTTCGGAGCTGAAGGCTCACTCATGTACCATTCATGACTGCACGAAACTATACTTTACTCGCCTGTGCCTGTCAGAACTGACATTGGACTGTTGATGACGTGTACGGGTATGGAGACAAGGTCATGAATCCATGTACCCTACATGTCAGCAAGGGACTGTTCAAACTAGTGGAGACTCTGTAATACTGTAGGGCGTTTGCAGTTGGAGTGATATGGGACCCCTGATACGTCTAGATACGACTCTGACAGGTGAAACATACGTAAGCACCCTGACATCACCTACATCCATTCATGTGCAACGTGCATTCCGACGGATTTGGGCAATTCCAGCAGGACAATGCAACACCACTCACGTCGAGAATTGCTACATGGTGGCTCCAGGAACATTCTTCTGAGATTAAACACTTCCGCTGGTCGCCAAACTCCCCAGACATGAATATTAATCAGCATATCTGGGAGCCTTGCAACGTTCTTTTCAGAAGAGATCTCCACCCCCTGGTACTCTTACGGATTTGTGGATAGCCCTGCAGGATTCGTGGCGTCAGTTCGCTGCATCATTATTTCAGACGTTAGTAGAGTCCATGCCACGTTGTGTTGCGGGACTTCTGTGTGCTCGCGGGGGACCTGCACGATGTTAGGCAGGTGTACCAGTTTCTTTGGCTCTTCGGTGTATTCGATTATAAAGCAGGAGCAGGAGCAGATATAGATTCAAATGAAGATTTAATAATGGTGTAGGGTAAAGTGATATTGCAAAGAATCATCCAAGAGGATCAATGTAGAAAGAAGAGGAATTAGTGAAGCACTGAGTAACAATGGAGTGCGTGTGACGGGTCTAGTACTGTAGGTGCTGATGTAATGGATACCATAACGGGCAGTTCAGTTGAAGAGTAGTGGATATCTCAAAAAAATGCAGTCGCAGAAGGTAGAGAGCCAAAGTTAGGTGCTAGGGTACTATTCATGTAATAAGAGTAGTGACGCGAAATCTTGAGAAAAGAAGCAAAATCTTTGGTTGGTATTTATAAAGCTAGGAAAAAAATATGGAAAGCCCTACGTGCACATTGCGTCCAGGAATACAGGAGTACTATACAGTATACACGATTTATCATAGAGATGTACGACAACGTCCAAACTTGCGTTCAGATTCCTACAGGTGTATCATAGAGCTTTGATGTTGATGTAGGTGTCCATAAGAGAAGTAACTCGAGCCCCAAATTATTTAATGTTATAGCTGTGGAACGGGATTTGAATGGGAGTTCAGTTTGGCTGAAGGGTTGTGCAAGTGCGCGCTATTAATCAACGACTGGTTCATTAAATAATAATGCACAATACTAGAGATCATGCACAAATGAACACAGCAATGAACTTCTGATAAAAAAATGACATAAGAAACCAAACTAATAATTCGCCGCACGATAATTAAATATTAATATTTCCAAAAGGGGAAATAAGAATATGCAATAAAACACCACCGCAAGATACATGTATATGTACGAGGGTCAGTCCATAAGAAATGCACACCATTTTTTTTAAATCCATCTTTTGTTCTACATGTTTGAAAGTTTTACAGTGTGTAGATACATCCTTTAGGAACAATATTTTCATTTCTCCACATAATTTCCATCCCTCTCACGTGCCTTACGCTATCTTGAAACCAGCGCCTGTATAACTGCACGGTAAAATTCTGGACCAACCTGTTGGAGCCACTGTTTGGCAGCGTGCACAAGGGAGTCATCATCTTCAAACCTTGTTCCACGAAGAGAGTCTTTCAGTTTCCCAAGGAGATTATAGTCACATGGAGCCAGGACTGTAAGGCGGGTGTTTCAGTGTTGTCCATCCGAGTTTTGTGATCGCTTCCATGGTTTTTTGACTGACGTGTGGCCGTGCACTGTCGTGCAACAGCAAAACATCCTGCTTTTACCGATGCGGTCGAACACGACTCAGTCGAGCTTGAAGTTTCTTCGGTGTCGTCACATATGCATCAGAATTTATGGTGGTTCCACTTGGCATGATATCCACAAGCAAGAGTCCTTCGGAATCGAAAAACACCGTAACCATAACTTTTCCAGCAGAAGGTGTGGTTTTGAATTTTTTCTCTTGGGTGAATTTGCATGATGTCACTCCACTGATTGCCTCTTCGTATCTGGTGAAAAATGACGGAGTCATGTTTCATCACCTGTCACAATTCTTCCAAGACATTCATCTCGTACTGTTCCAAAAGTTCGCTGCATACCGTTTTTCTTGTTTCTTTGTGAGCCACTGTCAACATCCTGGGAACCCTCCTGGCACAATCCTTTTTTAACGCCAACACTTTCAGTATTCTGCAAATACTTCCTTCCCCTATCCCAACGTAGCGTGACAATTCGTTCACTGTGATGCGTCTGTCAGCAGTCGCCAATTCGTTAACTCTCTGCACATTGTCTGGGTTGTGTGCAGTACGAGGCCTGCCGCTGCGAGGACAATCCTCAATACTGCCGTACCCGCTTTCATCACGTAACCTGCTTGCCCACCGACTAACTGTACTGCGATCGACAGCAGCATCTCCATACACCTTTTTCAACCTCTTGTGGATGTCTCCCACTGTCTCGTTTTCACAGCACAGGAATTCTGTGACAGCACGTTGCTTGTGACGAACGTCAAGTGTAGCAGCCATCTTGAAGACATGCTGTGACGGCGCCACTCACGGGAACAGGTTGAACTAAGTTTGAAAACAGGCAGGAAGGATGTATGTACACACTGTAATACTTTCACTCATGCAGAATGAAAACTGTATTTTTACAAAAATACTGTGCATTTCTTATGGAGTGACCCTCGTAATAAATATCCATATTCAACACATAAACTGCTTTCAGTTGATATGAACCTTTATTTATAGGACCATGACCGGTTTCATGGTGTCAAATCTCATTTTCAGGAGTACATATGCCGCTAAAACGTTAAGCTCGTAAGATTGGATGAAGGGAGTCGCAATACATGTCCAGGCGAGCAGTGATGATGATGATGATGATGACGATGTTTGGTTTGTAGGGCGCTCAACTTACAGTCATCAGTGGCCATGCAAAGTCCCAATTTTTACGCAGTCCAATTTTTACACAGCCCAATATAGCCACTGTCACGAATGATGATGATGAAGATGATGAAATGATGAGGACAATACAAACTCACAGTCCTCGGGCAGAGAAAATCCCCAACCTGGCCGGGAATCGAACCCGGGACTCCGGGATCCAGAAGCAGCAACGCTAGCCACTAGACCAGAAGCTGCAGGCAGGCAGGACAGTGCACTGGAAGTCTGCTGCCAGGGCCGGTATAAAGCTGAGGTGGCACGATGAAGAACACCGGACCCGGGCAGTGGCGAGCAGGGTTGCTTCGTGCCGCCTCCAGAGGTTGCAAACTGCTCGGTCCCTATGTGCCATAACAATCCACACAGGATTTGCCATAAATACTCGCTGCCCAGATCTAGCAGTACCTGTCTTCGACTGCTCCCTAAGCCAAAAGCTACAGGTCGAGAAGGATGTGGTGGCCGGTGTGCAGCGACCAGTTTTCATCCAAAGAGCGGAGCGACTTCATTCGTTTGTTGAGAAGGGGAGGCCGGCAAGCGGTTGCCACCTTCCGGCTGGTCGGCGAGGACAGAATCGACACGCACGCCCTGCAATATTTCTTGAACGGTATTACAGAGAATATTCCGCAAAAATATTTTATTTCTGCTTCAGTTGTAGCTTTACATGTCATGTTCGTTACGATGTGCCCATCACTTCGTTAGTGGTCGTAGTTATTGCGATATTTAGTTGGAAGTAAGACACTGCGCAAAATTCAAAAAAGTTTGCAATGAAAAATAGGAGCGCTACGATTTTGCGTCTAGTGCATATTACATAATATGTTGCTGCATGAGAAATTTAGCTATCATACTGAATTTTTCCTTAGACTTGGTTGGAGGTCTCTATGTCACCAATCTCGAGAAAACTGATCTGATGTAGCGTTCTCATTTGCGATCGCACCGCGCCAGCGATAAAGCCAGAGTAAAATATCCACAACATTCCTCATATTTCATAAACTGTTTCAGATATCGAAATGAGATTTTGGAAAATCACAGCACACAAAGAGGAGAGTATTTTCTCGTATGGCTATTATGCAAAACTTCATTATCTACTGTGTTATTCCACTTAACTACAGACTTTTCCGATGAAAGAATGTAATTTTTGATGGTGATCGATAGCTCGTGAAACGATAAATGCTACGGATTTTGGAACAACACAAGTGAAGTAATTACACGTATATTTTGTACCGACGATGTGCTTTTTTGCAAGATGCGGACCTTACTTTTCCTCAGTTCCTCAATTAATAAATAATTGTTTCATGATTCTCACACAGTTGCCTCTGCGCAACGTAGAAGTGAGGTGAGTCTGTGTAAACTCCACTGAGTTTTGGCAAAAGGAGAAAATTTTTAAATGCAGCAAGAGAAATGTGCAGGTTTTAGTTAAAATTCACCACTCGTGACTCTTCTATGTAAGTTACAAATAGATACTAACCGAAGATGAGGTGACGGATTGTTTTGAATGGTCGCCCATGCAGATGTGTGCGTGAAGGGGCCCTGCTTAATATTTACCGAAAACGTGAGTGTAGGCTTCATCTTAGAATGGCACTTCCCCTCCTACACTCGGCATTTCCCCTACAGCGCTCTGAGCGAACCCCCACCACTGCCACTCTCCCCACGCTTCCCCAGCCGACTGCGCATCTGGCAGCCACAGCATTTTGCGCGTGCTATACTTCATGGCAGCCGTCGACCTGATGCGGGTCACCTAGCATCATCCTCAACTAGTCCCTGGTAGCTGAGTGGTCAGGGCGACAGAATGGCCCAGGTTCGATTCCCAGCTGGGTCGGAGATTTTCTCCGCTCTGGCACTGGGTGTTGTGTTACCCCAATCATCATCATTTAATTCCCATCGACAGGCAAGTCGCCGAAGTGGCGTCAAATCGAAAGACTTCCACCAGGCGAACGGTCTACCTATTGGGAGGCCCTAAGCACATAGCATTTCCATTTCTATCCTCGACTAGTCGCTGTGTCCGCTAGCTGCTAGCCTGTGCGCTGCTGCTAGGACTGATGCAGCTGGTGTCTGAGCAGGCACCCTCTAAGACGTCATCAACCCTCTCCTGAGTGTTTCCAAGGGCTGCCGCGTTCTCAGTCGGCACCAAAGTGCACCTCTCATCCAACATTCTGCCACTAGCTGGTGGAGTCAGGCATTCATGTGTCTGGCTGTCTCTGAGACGTGTTACACTGCCCTGTGCCGCAACATCGCCGATGCAGCGGCTCCGTCTCCAGAGTCCATGTGCCTCCTTGTATAATCCTGATGCAGGCATCGCCAGCCAAATCGACACACCCCACTGAGACGCCGTCTGTGGGTACTGCATGAGTTCTCGCCAAATAAAGTATGTTGTTAATTTGTCTGCCTTTCTGATTACAGCACCACCAAGGAACTGATCCTTTGGACCCCTCAATCTACTCACCATCGTGAAGTAGCATCCTGACTATTGGCCTATTTTGGCGCCATAACACCTGGTGCCAGAAGTGTGTTATAACACTTGATAACATCACGTACAAAGAGTTAAATATTTTAAGCTTCTGGAATAACTAATGCCTGAAAATGGAACAGCTGAATCAGACTCGCAAAATAACATCTGGCTGGAACAGTGGCAAGTGCTTTTGGGGATTCTGTGAAGTACGAACACTTCTATAAAAACCAAAGATAAAATTTGATAACCAGCTGTAAGATCAGTGAAACTGTATGGCAGGGACGTCTGGGCATCAAAAAATACCCACGAACAGAAGATCTGTACAACAGAGGTGTGCTCTCAAATCCAGATTCAGATGGTATGGTCAGTTAACACGAAGACCTACATACGACATCGTGAAAAAGTGTCTTTTCAATGGCTACAAAGCGGAGAGGGATTGACCAGCATCCACAGTGATGTGAAGGAGCTGAGACTTTGCGGAGATGCTGTGTTCCAGTGGGATAGGTGGCGTCACATGAATACGAAAGCTGATACCCAGTTATGGAAAACGCCATGGACAGAGGAACAAGGTACATTAGGCTCCACACAAACATTACCCGATTATCACACCACTGTGCCACTGATACCGATTGTCAATTAAGACCAGGTGTAATCACTGTAATTGGGGGGGGGGGGCAGATTTTGGCCGGCCGCTGTGACCGAGCGGTTCTAGGCGCTTCAGTCCGGAACCGCGCTGCTGCTACAGTCGTAGGTTCGAATCGTACCTCGGGCATGCATGTGTGTGATGTCCTTAGGACAGTTAAATTTACGTTGTTCTAAGTGTAGGGGACTGATGACTTCAGATGTTAAGTCCCATAGTGCTTAGAGCCACAAAATTTTTTTTTTGGGTGGGGGGGGGGGAGATTTTGGTAAATACACTGGAGCGCAAAACTACAGGACGAAACCAACTTTCGCATGATTTTCCATTTCCAAGTAACATAGCTCTATGAAACTTCGACCGTACATAGGAAGGTCTGCAAGGGTACAACAGTATCACGTCCATTATCCGGAGTCCTGCTCAGTGCTCCTTGTTTGTGGACGATTTTGCTGTTTTCTGTTCTTCCTCCAGTCTTGTCACTGCTAGTCGGCAGCTGCAGCTTACGATAAAGCGATTAGAGGCATGGACTGCGAAGACGGGTTTTACCTTTTCGGCAGACAAATGTGTGTGTGTTCATTTTAATCGTTCTCGACGTGCTTTTACCTCCCCTGAATTGCGTCTGAGGGACACCATTCTTCCTTTTAGGGACACTGTGAGGTTCCTGGGCCTCACTTTTGATTACAGTTGTCGTGGTTTCCGCACCTTAAAGACCTCAAGGTGCGGACCCTGAAGGCGCTGAATATTTTGCAGTGTCTGAGCCATCGGTCCTGGGGAGCAGATCGGGCGCGTCTGCTGCAGTTTTATAGGGCTTTCGTCCGGTCGCGTCTTGACTATGGATGCACTGTGTATGGGTCAGCGAGGCCTTCGTATCTGAAGATTCTTGACGCAGTACACCATGAGGGTATCAGGCTGGCTACTGGTGCCTTCCATACCAGTCCCATCCCCAGCCTGTGTGCTGAGGCAGGGGAACCGCCGCTCGCCATCCGGCGGAAACTCCTCATGGTGCGACGGGTGTGTCAATTCCTTGCCTGTCCTACCTCCCCTGCATACCCTACTGTTGCCCGACCGCCTATGGAACGTCTCTTTTCCAGTCGCCCAAGGGCAACCAGACCATTTGGGATTCGTGCCAAGCATTTGCTTGAGGCCCTTGGGGTGGAGCGTGTGGCACCCCAACTCCAGGGTTTTACCCGTCTGCCATCCTGGTTGCTCCAGAGGCCCAGCGTCCTTTTAGACTTGTCAGAGTACCGGAGGAGCTGCACTCCTGCGTTTGTTTTTACCTCCTTATTTTATGATATTTTGGACCAGCATCCCGACCATGTACCAGTATTTACGAATGGCTCTAAACAGGGGGACTCTGTTGGTTGTGCTGTTGTTTTCCCTGATAGAGTCGTCAAGTTACGGCTTCCTGCAGCGTTTACCATCTTTGATGCCGAATTGTTTGCGATCTTGCGGGCATTGGAGCAGATGAGATGTGTTCCCAGTCTTAAGTTTCTCATCTGTTCTGACTCCCTGAGTGCCCTTCAGACCATGCAACACTTGTACCCAGCGGATACGGTCGTCCAGAACATCCATGATGCCCTACTCCACCTGCAACGGCAGGGGAAGGAGGTTTCTTTCTGCTGGGTGCCGGGGCACGTGGGAATTAGGGGCAACGAACTGGCGGATGTGGCTGCCAACGATGCATGTTCCCTCCCTCACGTTGTTGAATGTGCCGTCCCCCTCCATGCTGTTACCTCCCTTTTGCGTTTTCGTGTTATGCGTCAATGGGAAGAGGAGTGGCTGGCAGTCGGTGAAAATCAGCTGCGTCTGGTCAAGGCCACCACGCGGCCATGGCGTACGTCCTACCAGTCGTGCAGGCGGGATGAGGTTCTCCTCACTCGCCTCCGCATCGGGTACAGTCCCTTAACACATGGTTTTTTACTCCGGCGGGAGGACCCCCCAATCTGCAGTGCTTGTGGCGTCCAGATTACGGTCCGCCACATTTAACTTGACTGTCCTTTATTCTCTGACCAGAGGGCGGTGGTTTCCTTGCCACCGGATTTGCCCTCTATTTTGCAAGACGACGCAACGACTGTGGTTAAGGTCTTACGGTTTTGTGTCCTGTCCAGTTTGTTGCCTCGGATTTCAGGGAGAGGATTTTAATGTGCTGCTGGTGACTGGCTCACCCAGGCTTTAGGTAAGAGGTCCGCCAGTCACGGTTACCTACTTGTTTCACTTCGATTTCTGTTCTCTTTTCCTTGTGTTTCCTTTCCTCTTTTAGTGCGTTTCTTCTCCTCTTGTTTTGCCTCTGTATGTGAGGATTTGGAACTGCGTCAGGTCTGTGTCTTTTAGCCGTTCTCCTTGTTCGGTGTCCGTCTTCGTCCGTTCACTGCATGTGTTCCTGTTTCTATGCGTTTAGGCGCTGATGACCACGCTGTTTAGCGCCCGAAAACCTCAAACCACACACACACACACAGTACAGAAGGTAACTAAAAGATATTAACAATGAGAATAACAGGAATGATACTTTTATTCAAAGACTGTAATTACACTGATGTCACCATGATTCATTACGGCCCCGTGGATATTACAATAGCCGAGACATTCTTCTTATTAGACTGTGTAATCACCACGGATGCCAATGTATGCTGTGCAACATTCTCACATACTAGCCACAATGCTGGTAAAGAGTTGTTCTGGCAGGCCGTTCCATCCCTCCACCCGATATCCTGTCGTTCCAAGAGCTCCTCCACTTGTGCTGTTCCATGTGGTCGCGCATTGTCATTGATAAAAATGAACTCATTCTGCAAATGAACGAATATCTCGTGTTATCTGCATCGTTTGATTTTTACCGGTCTCATAAGTTGGAGAATAATCCTTACGAGCGTGAAGATCATTTTTGATGCACGAGGTACATCAGCAAATTTCCTTCCCAAAATGATTCTGATTCAGGATGAAAATCAAGAGCCCATTTAAATAATTTTTATTTTATTTTTTGCTCATTTCCCTTTCTAAGCATAACATCTCGTTTTCCGACTGGAGTACGGTCACGTTAATGGCAACGTCGTGATGTTTGTCAATTAAGCTTGAGTCGTCTTGTTTGTTCTGGGAATAGCGGTGGCTTTATTCCGAATTATCAGAAGGCGCCTGTCGTTATCTTGTATCTATTATCTGTTCAAGGCGACATATTCTCGAGACATGTGATGCCAGATCACATGTCGCAGAGAAAACCTCAGAGGACATAAATTTTATTTTCCAGTCATCAGTCCTCTGACTTGTTTGATGCGGCTCGCCAAGAATTCTTCTCCTACGGCAACCTTTTCATCCCAGAGTAGCACTTGCAACCTACGTCCTCAGTTGTGTGTTACATGTATTCCTCTACAGTCTTTTTTCCCTCTACAGCTCCCTCTAGTACCATATTATTGTCACATGTCCTAACACATGTCTTATCATCCTGTTCCTTCTTATTGTCAGTGTTTTCTATATGTTCCTTTTGTCGCCAATTCTGCACAGACCTTCCTCATTCTTTACATCAGCTAATTTTCAACATTCTTCTGAAGCTCCACATCGCAAACGCTTCGATTCTCTCCTATTACAATTTTCCCACAGTCCGTGATTCACCACCATACAGTGCTGTGCTCGAAACGTACGTCCTCAGAAATTTCTTCCTCAAATTAAGGCCTATGTTTGATTCTAGTATGCTTCTTTATGCCAGAATACCCTGTTTGGCAGTCTGCTTTTTACGTCATTGTTGCTTCGTCCATCATAGGTAATTTTGCTTCCAACGTAGCAAAATTTCTTAGCATTATCTACTTCATGCTCACAAATTTTGAAGATAAACATCTCGCTATTCTCATTTCTGTTCCTCCGAATTACTTGCGTCTGACACACACAGTGGTTATGGTTGCTAAAAGCCACACCACAAGTTGGGAAACGGGGCTTAAGTTCTAGTAGTTTACTGTCGAGTTGAGATTTTCACACACAAATGTTTTATTCATATCTTA